>NW_028234444.1:22093464-22094735 GCF_977035675.1 Penaeus japonicus | reverse complement strand
CCCTCCTACTTTCCCCTACTTTCGCTCCTAATAACCCCTCCTCTGTCACTCTTACTTTTCCCCTCTCTGTCACCTACTTTCCATCTCTGTCCTCTTCTCTCTCCTATGAATATATACTTTCCCATCATTCCTGCCCTCTGTCCATCCTTCTTTTCAGTTTTTTTTCCGCTAGGGAGTTGCCTTCCTCTCCTATCCCCATTCCCACTTATCCAAGCATTGTATATCTTTGTCCCACCTAAGGATTGTCACTAATTAGCCTGCTGTGCTCTTTGCTTGCCTTACAGTTGCCATTAACCTAATAGTGCAGCATATTCAAGAGATTGTCAACGAACGCTCGGGAAATGGCAGCGGGAACGGGACGCACCAACGCTCCCGATCGAACTCTGACTCAAAAATCCGATAGAAAAAAAGAAAGAATGAGAGAGAGAGGGAGAGAGATGGGAAGAAATAGAAGGCATACAAAAAAAAAAAAAGTGTGGTGATGAGTATAAAAAAAATATATATATCTAGGATCAATAGTATATTTTTCTATTGAACAAAGGTTAAACCTTTGTCCACCACATGTATTCACATATTCTTGGACCAGTGGGACCTTGTGCCCACTTATGACGTGTGTAACAGAGTTAGTTTAACTAGCTATGAAGTAATGTTCAGCAGGAAAAAATATTAGATTTGATCACATACACTGGAATCAATGTTTTGAAGCAAATGTATTTACATGTGAAATATTTAATCATTGTAATCATTTATGTAGCTATCACAAGTTTTCCTCCTTTTTTCCCCTCTTTTTGAGAGTAATGATGGGATACAAGGAAATACAATATAGGATTTTTTTCTCTTTTCCTTTAATAATTGTACCGGTTGATCGTTGCTTGCTTTGCCGGGAACGTGTTATTGTTTACCATTATTGTATTTTTTGGCGGAACAGTTCAGTTGTATGGAAGTAGGACGATGATCTGTATGTCTTGGCAAATTTTGTTTGTGAGTTTAATTCTGTCTTATATGCTTTTGGTTTGTGTACATGTTTGTTTTGGTGAAATAATGATTTGTACAAGACAAAAGAGTGTAAACCTGTTTAGGACCATAATAATTGCTGATTGAAACTAATGATTGGGAATAAAATTAAGGACATTTTGATACTTAAATTGGCAATATTATAGTCATGTGATAATAGTTTTCTGATGATTGCATTGACTGATAAGCTATGTCAATGGATATGTGTGTGTGTGTGTGTGTGTGTGTAAGAATGTATGTATGTTTATATATGTATA
>NW_028234444.1:22085964-22090964 GCF_977035675.1 Penaeus japonicus | reverse complement strand
TGATATTTTCGATACTTGTTTTAAATAGTTTTTAGAGATGCTGATAAACTGTCTCTGTTAATCTTGATCAGTGATACAGACAAGGCAAACATTTTAAATGTTTCCTTCTTTTGACAAGAAAGATATTAAAAAGAATAGTGACTCAGTCTCTATGAAGTTGCAAATACACTAGATGACTGATGGGAAATATTGAATTCAACTATTATTTGACCGCACAACTGCACATACTGGGCAGTGCCAATGGACACATACACACACACACACACACACACACACACACACACACACACACACACACACACACACACACACACACACACATACACACACACACACATACACACACACATACACATACATATAACCTACTCCTAACAAGCCATTCTTACAATTTTTATTTTTCCACTTTCCATAATTTTTTCTCGATTTCTAACATGTTCTAACATGGTTGAAGCTTATGTCCATCCCACAAATAGCGAATATACATCTTCCATGATCAGGGTGAAACAAGAATTCATTTCTATTTTATTAAATGTGTGTCTGTATATACATACCTCTAGAGCTTAGAAGGAGGAACAGATTTCTTAGCCCTCTACCCGAAGACAGGGAAAATAGCAGGGGGGAATTTCTTCTTCTTCTTCTTCTTCTTCTTCTTCTTCTTCTTCTGGGTCCACTGAAGATGCAGGTTTCCCTCTTTTAATGAAGCAAGATTCATTGCTCTTTTGAATTTCTTGGAAGTTTAAGAAAATGGGATGAATTGTGTAGGTAATATTTTATAAGGTAAGATGAAGTGCTTGTATGACTAGCAGTTTTTAGAGAAGTGTTTCAGTTACTACGTTTCTTTGGTTTGAAGGCGCACATGCTTAGACAATGGTACACTTGTTCATATATATAGAGTATAATATATATAAGATAATATATAATATATATATATATTAGTATATAAATATATATATATATATATAATATATATGTATATGACATATGCATATGCATATGCATATGCATATGCAATACCTAGGCATATGCCTATGCATATACATATGCATATGCAAATGCAATTGCATAGACAATTGCATATGCATATGATCATATGCATATGCAAATATGCATATGCATATGCATATGCAATCCATATGATATGTCTAGTATAAGTATATGTATATCATATGCATATGAATAAGCTATGCATATGCATCTGCATATAATGCATATGCAAATCCATATGCATAAGCATATGCCATATGCATATGCCATATGCATATGCATATGCATATACATAACAGATACATATACATATACATATATATTATATATATTATATACATGTATTTATAAATATATGAAATATGTTTATATATATATTATATATATATAAGATTATAGAGAGTATATATAATATATATAAATATATAACATATATAATAAAATAAATATTTATATATCATATAGTAATATTATAGAAATATATATATATAATATATATATATATATATATATATATATATATGCAATATGCTATACATACATATACATATACATATACATATATATTTATATACATAATATTTAAATATACATATATATTTATTTATATACATATGCCATATGCATATGCATATGCATATGCATATAAATATAAATATATATATATATATATTAAATATATATATATATATATATATATATATATATATAATAATATGCATATGCATATATATATATAATAGATATATATATATATATATATATTAATTATATATATATAAATATATATATATTGTTAAAACAATATATATAATATAGTATGCAAATGCATATATATAAATATAAATATATATATATTATATATAATATATCATATAATATAATTTATATATATATAAATATATATATATATATATAATGCATATGCATATGCATATATAAATATATATATAAATATAATATATATATAGATATATATATATATATCTATATAATATATGCATATATAATATGCATATAATAAATAAATATATATAAATAAATATATAAATATATATATATAATATAAATATATATGCAAATCAATATTTATATATATATATATAATATATATATGCATATGCCATATATATAATATATTATATAAATATATATATATGCAAATGCATATATATAAATATATAGATATATATAATATAATATATGCATATGCATATGCATTGTGCATATGCAGATATAATATATATATAAAGATAATAATAGATATATATATAAATCGTATATCTATATAATATATATATATAATAATATATAATATGCCATATTCAAATATATATATCTATATATATATAAAGATTTATATATATATATAATATATATATATATATGATATATATTAGTAATAAAAATATATATGCAAATCATATATATATATATATATATAAATTATATAAATATTATATATATAAAATATCTATATATAATATCATTATATATATATATATATATATAATGCATATGCATATCCTATATATATATATATATATATATCTAAATATAAATAGATATATATATATATATATAACATATATATATAATATAGTATGCATATGCTTATGCATATATATATAAATCTATATATATAAATAAATACTATTATAGATATAGATATATAAATCTATATATATATATATATATGCATTTGCCTATGCTTATATATATATATATATTAGATATATTAATATATCATATAATATATATACAAATATATATATATATTTATATTATGCATTGCATGATATATCTGCATATGCATAAATATATATATAATATAATAATATATAAATATATATATATATATATATATATATATCTGCACTAAGCAATGCTAAGCATATGCTAGCATATATAAATAAATTATATATATATATTATATCTATAAAAATATATATATAGATGCATATGAATAGCATAAGCAATAGCATATGCATATTATATAATATATATATATATATATAACTATATATATATATATATATATATCTATATTATGTTTATTTCTATATATTATGCATATGCATATATATATGCATATCATATAATAATATATATATATATAAATATATATGATATATATATATATATTATATATATATGCTATGCATAGCATATGCCTATGCATATATAATATATATATATATATATATAATATATATAAAATATTTATATATAAAATAATCTATATATTTATAGTAATATGCATAAGCATATGCATATGCATATGCATATGCATATCATATGCATAAAAATATATATATATATATATAGTATACATACGTATATCTATATTATAAAATATATATATATATAAAAAATAATGAATATAATATATATTACATATATATAAAAATATAAAATATATGAAGATATATATATATATAAATATATATATATATATATAATATATGAATATATATATAAAATATAATATATATATAAAAATATATCAAATAAGAAATATATATATAATATATAGAATATATATAAATATATATAAAATATATGAATATAATATATAAATAATAAATATATAATATATATAATATAATGAATATATATAGATCTATATATATATATATATATATATATAGTATATATATAATATATGAATAATATAGAAATATATAATATATATATATATAAAATATATATATATATATAATATATATATAATATATATATAAAATATATGAATATAGATATATAATAAATAACTATATAATAAAATATATGATTATAGAATATATATATATATATATAAAAATATATAAAATAATGAAATAATATATATATATATATATATATATATAAGATATATAGATGTATATATATTTATATAATATAAGAATAAATATATATATATATATATATATATATAATATATATATAAAATATATGAATATATAATCTATATATATATATAAAAATATATGAATAAATATATATAATAAATATTTATATAATATAATCTATAACATAATAATATATATATATAATAGTATATATATATAAAATATATGAATATTATATATAACTATATATATAAAATATGATGAATCATATATATATATATATATATAATATATAAATTCTAATAGTTATAAATATATAAATATCTGAATGTAAAATAAATAAGTATATATAGATTATATATATATATATATATATATAATATATATAAATTATATTATATATATATAAAAATTTATGTATATACAATATGTATATATATAATATATATACACATACTCCTTTGTATGTGTATGTAAGTATGTATTTCAACACAAACTTAAACATTTGAATAAGATTGTAACGAGTTAACCTCTGTAGTCAGTAAGAATTATGAAGATGGTTTTGGGAACTAGTTTAAAGATCTGCTTTATTCTGCTTGCATAGCATGAAATGTAAACCTAATGGGAAGTATACACTGCTTGGGTGATATTTGCATAATAAACTCGAGCTATTTGATGACATGAATTCTCCCCCCCCCCCCCTCCCATAGCTATTTATGACGATTCTCCCCCCTCACCCCTCGAGCTATTTGATGACATGAATTCCCCCCCCCCCCCCCCTTACTGCAGTTTTTTTGTGCTTTCATGTTTGTCAAAGAGGCAAGCTTTTTTTTTCACTAATTTGTTCAGTTTGGAATTGACTGTGATTTATAGAGCACAATCACTAAATGTTGGTCTTCCTCTCTTTAAGACTTGTATTGTTTTGTGTTTTTAAGCTTTCATAATTTTTTTTTTTTTTTCTATCTACTTTATAGGATATTTAGATACCACCTCCAAACATCTCGTTTATCTTTGATTGAGGATTTTAAACATCACCATAGTCCTAGTCTCGCTATATGTATTAATTTCATGCTCTCTTTAGCTTGTGTTCCTGAGATACTGTTAGGTAAAAACACTTTTTTTCTTTTTCCCCCCCACAAGTTTTTGCCATGTATCAGGTTA
>NW_028234444.1:22073595-22075864 GCF_977035675.1 Penaeus japonicus | reverse complement strand
TAATGTAATTAATTTATGCTCTCTTTAAGCTGTGTTCCTGAGATCGTTCGGTAAAAACCACTTTTTTTCTTTTCCCGGCCCCGCAAAAGTTATTGCATGTATCAGTTATTTCCCAAGATATAACCCTTAAAGAAGGCACCATGTTGAAGCTGACATGGATTGAGGAAAATCTGAACATTGTGTAAAGCCAACTTGATAGTTCCCTTTTTTATTAAGTTTTTTTTTTCTACACTCAAATGTGCTCACTTATATCGTGTATCTCGGGCTTCAACAGAAGTCGAAACAGCTCATCCGAATCTATTATACTGATTATAATCAGAAACAGTATTTGTCTTTTTCTTTCTTTTTGGTATTATTAGCCATTAATCGTTATTAAAGTTTTTCGTAATGATAGACCTTTTACGGTAAAATAAGATAGCACAGAGATAATAGATGTAGAATATGTATACAGTAGCCCTTACATATATTGATTATTCTTTACTATAACGATGTCCAACAACATATAGACTAGATGAAGGGCTGCATAAGCTCTAGGGTGATTTCCTCATCTGTCCAATTTATTATTCCAATAAGAAACATATTTCAGGATCTGATGCTTGTTTTTTTTTAGCATTTCCCTTTTAAATAGAAGTTTTACGGAATAAAAATGGGAAGGGAAACAGATCCATTTTGTCTTCACAAAGAAAGAATTTCCAACCACCAGTCTTTTGATAATTATTTTCAAGAGGATCCATGACAAAAATTATTTTCCGTAATGCCTTTGTAACACGGCTAACTGTGGCCATGCATTTATTGATGGTTTTCATAACTTCTTTGAGTTTCAGATTCTCTTGTCCCAAAATTTAAATAACCTAAAAATTTTCCAGTAAGATGTCATTCCAAACCCAAAAGGGCCCTTTGAGTAAACAAGCTAAAAGGAAGACGGGAAATAGATGAAACTTTATTTGAAAACGGGAAAAAAAAAAAAGTTACATGTAAAATAAATTTTGAATTTGTTGTTTTAGTTTGGTATAGACCCAATGAACCCTTTTTTTTTTAGAGCTTTAAATTTTTTTTTTTTTTTAAAAAACATGATTTTAAAAATTTTTTACACACATTGCATCAACACAAACCTTATTAACAACCCATTTTTAAACCAAATGGTGAAGTTTTTTGGGTTTAACTCCCTATTTAGACAAAAATCTCAAGATACCTGTCAAATATTTTTAAAAGCGGAAACTTTACCGCCCATTACACATTAGGGAAGATTTGCATTCTAAGGGTTTTGAATTGCAGCTTGAACTTTTCATAGGAATAGCTTTTAGGAATTCAAACTACAGAAAGATTTTTTTTTTAGTCTAGTTTTAACTGCTTTTCATAACCAAATCCCAAAATCAATTTCAATTGTTTAACCCAAGAATCTAATTTTTATGAACTGGAGGGTAGAGCCAATGTGATCATTTTTAGGTTGTATCATAAACCTAAATAAGGTATGAAGTGATTCTTTACTTTTAAGGGGAAAAATTAGATCACAAAAGAGGGAATCTACTTGATGGGGCCCCCCCCCGTTCCATAATGTGACTCCTCTTATACCAAAATAATGTTTTCCCCTCTTCTTCCTTTCATAACATGACTAATTATCACAAGCAAAAAGGGCCCATGCAGTGTATTGCTGCCTTATCCTTACAAAATTCCGGTATTGTGAGGGGCTTAGTCAGTCATGTTGCAGGAGACCTTACTCTCTTAGTCCTTAACTCGTTTATCTGTTCAAAAAAGGGTAAAAGGGTTCACTGGTTCTCCAAGGCCAAGAAACCCTCAACGGGGTATCTCCGGGGTCCTAAACTGATATAAAAATCAAGATGTTAAAAATTTGGGGGGATTGAAAAAAATACTGTCAGTGATATTAGCTCCGGAAATTAGTGTATAAGTATTTAACAATTATTTTTTTGGAAATCATTCAGACACTGAAAGGTTTTTCTTTTCTAACAAAACTTTTGTATAAACAAAATTGATATTAATAAATTCAAAGGGTACAGAAAATAAAGAAAAAAAAATCTTTTTTCTAAACATCAACAAATCTAACATGAATAAAAACCCACATTCACTATCCAAAATGTTTTAGATTTTTTTTTTTTTCTCAAAAAAAAACAAAGAAAGAAAACAAATACACAATCCTCCACTCACGCACACTCACACCAATGCCAAATAACACAACACACCATAAAATTACCTTTTGCTCTCTACACTCTACACTTACAATTCTCTACTTTTAAACCTTTTTAAACTCTCT
>NW_028234444.1:22043595-22046095 GCF_977035675.1 Penaeus japonicus | reverse complement strand
TCCTTCAAAATAACTCACTGAAGGTTATGTACATTTTCAAGGCTTTATATATGTAAAAAAGAGCGAATAAAGTGAGTTAATACGCTTTACGCTAAAAGCACCCTTACGACAGAAAGTGATCATTGTCAACAATAAGAGCCAGCCTTTAATGTGCACAATAAACATGCTGTTGTGGAGCCTCATTAGTCAAGGGAATTTTTAATAATTTCTTTCAGCATAATATTACGGCCTAAGGTTTCTCGTGACCTCCATCCATACCCTGATGTCCAATATATATGTAATGTAAACTTTAGAATATATTTATGGTATAAATTTATCATGATATTATCATAATACATACTGATATGATATACTATAATCATATAAATAATATAACAAATTATAAATTAATTAAAAACAAGATGAAGTATGATACAAATGAACGATTATATTTATGGTATAAATTTATCATGATATTATCATAATAAATAAATGATGTAATTTACCATAATGATATAAACAACATAAAAAATTATAAATTAATTAAAAATCAAAATTTAAAAACAAGATGAAGTATGATACAAATGAACGAGGATGATTATAATGATAACAAAAATGCTGATAATAATGAATATGATAATGATAAACGTAATTATGATAACCATACTGAGAATAATGTTAACAATGATCATGGTGTTGATGTATATTTAATGATGATGGCGATGACAACAGCAATAGATATTAAGTCTACCCTAAACATCTAAGAGAATATGTGGATTATAAAATCCAGTTACCAATAGATAAAATATAAGTAAGATAATCTATTTAATCATGTGCCGCCGGAAAACCAGATTTTAAAAATAAAATTATAATTAATTCTCGCCATGAAAGCAAGGAACGAAAACTAGACACATCCGGAGATTACACAATTGTTTTTTTTATTTTCATCTTATCATTATCATTATTTTTTTTTTTTTTTTTTTTTTTTTTTTGTATTCAACACGTATATGAAGAGCATCTACAAGGCAGAAGAGAACAGAATCCACGCTTCCAAGAATGACAAATTTCAGTATCTATTTATTATTCGACTATGTGTTGGCCAGCAATAGAACATTAACCCTTAGCCTTCAGTAAACCACTTTAACATCTTAAGTAATCTACCATGTTCGTCAACTGCCCTTTTAACTTTCCTTAACTCATGGCAAAGGTGTCCCAAACTGGGGTATGTGTACAATAAAAGCGAGGGAGAGGGAGAGGGGGAGAGGGGGAGGGAGAGGGAGAGAGAGGGGGGGGAGAGAGAGAGGGGGAGAGAGAGAGAGAGAAAGAGAAAGCGAGGAGAGAGAAAGAGAGAGAGAGGGAGAGAGAGAGAAAGAAAGAGAAAGAGAGAGAGAGAGACGGAGAGAGAGAGAGAGAGAGAGAGAGAGAGACGGAGAGAGAGAGAGAGAGAGGAGAGAGAGAGAGAGAGATGGTGTTACATACAAAATCTTCATAAGTACGTAACCCACTTTACCTTCACTATTTACTGTGCAGATGAAGGCACGATGGTACGCAGTAAATGGATTAAAGAAAGATAATTTCCTAATGAAAGACATTATCAACGCGATACATGTTCGTAACCTTACCCAGCGATTACACCACCTGGAAGTAAACAGCTCATTAAAAACGGGTTGCGAAAGGGTGCCTCTGGCTGTGCGCATGAGATACTTAACGAGTTCCGTCAGCCTTTTATTAAATAATTCGGCTGAACATCACTTCCGACAGGCGCTTATGTCGATAAGAACAGATGATAACAATGTAATTATTCTTTAATCCTGTTCATATTATAAGTATTTTGTATAATGGCGCGTAGTCGCAATTATCTTCCATTTTCTTCCATTCCCATTATATCGGTAATGTGTTTTAAGTATCTGACATGTTGCGTTCTCTTTTGGTTGCACCATGTAATCTGTCAGTGCTTGTGTTGTGAATGTAGTGCATTTCTTAATAATAACCAGGGAGTGTTTGAGTGTCTCTGTCCTTCCTCTTCAATCTAAAGAACGAGAAAGATTTCGACTTAGGATCTTTCATAGGTGATGCTCCTGGAACTTCTTTTTTTTTTAATACAACTAATGATTTTCATCGATCAACAACAATAGAAAGAAAACTACTTGATAGGTGTGCAATATATAATGGATAAATAATGCCCCCCCAAAAAACAAGTGGAGTTGAGGAAGATGAAGAATATGATGTTGCTTTACAAATGACGACCTTTTTACAGACAATGGTACAGTGGCGACCCTGTGGAATATGACTTTGGTAGCCCTGCCCTTGCCAAACCGGATGCCCTTCCTAATACCAACTAAGGTTCAGCTCTCGGAAGTAAACTTTCGACCCCTGCAAGACGAGGCAGGGGTCATTGTCATTATCATATACATTGTCATCTTGATAATGATAATGATGATGATACTAATGATGTATTGGAGGAAGTAATAATTTTGCCGATACTTATCGGTGCCTTATGCTCAAGGACAAGAAGACGCCG
>NW_028234444.1:22018595-22028595 GCF_977035675.1 Penaeus japonicus | reverse complement strand
GTGTTTATGTTGCATTCTTGCAAGGCAATGGGACTCAAAACACACAAACCAAGGGTCAGCAGGAAGAAAAAAAATGATATGAATGTGAACGGATAAGTTCACGTAGAAATCACGTGTTTGTGTCAAAACGCATCGGTTACAAACAATTTCGTTCATTGAGAAATCTTCATTCTCACCTTTTTCCTCATTTATTTCAATTAATTTTATCCGAGATTTGTTCACGTAGAAATCACGTGTTTGTGTCAAAACGTATCGGTTACAATTTCGTTCATTGAGAAATCTTCATTCTTACTTTTTTCCCCATTTATCTCAATTAATTTTGTCCGAGATTTGTGCCAAATGAGCACACGATTTGGACAGAAACCCCAATTACACTAGAAATTAGGAGGTTATTTCATTAATATTAATTTATTGTAACTTCAACTAACAACTTAACTAACTCTTCCTTTCATCATCAAGTACCTAACTACTACTCTTGTAACTAAACATTACCTACGACTACTTTCTCTTTAAACTTTCCTAACTCCGACTGTAACTTGTACTTGCTAAACTTGTACTAACTGAACACTTCGAAACTTAAAATCTAACTCTCTACTTTACTAACCTTTACTTTTGTTAACTTCTTTAACTTTAAATCTATACTAACTGTTTTTTACTAATAAACACTTTCATTTTTCTTACCTTACTACTTTAAAACTTCACTTACCTTACTAACGAACTTATAACTTACTTCTAACTTTCCTTTTTCAATCTTTGTACACACCATTGTACACGAAAAACATCACCTAGTGAGGGTGAACGGAATACACTTGGTTTTGTTTTATATATATAATTTTGTGTTTATGCTGATGAAAGATAAATGAGGCAAACATCTATTAGGCTAAGTAGTAAGAGGCCGGTATCGCCTCCATTAAAATAACTTCCATGATACTGAGAGATATCTATCTATCTATCTCTCTATACTCTCTCTCTATACACTCTCTCTCTCTCTCTCTCTCTCTCTCTCTCTCTCTCTCTCTCTCTCTCTCTCTCTCTCTCTCTCTCTCTCTCTCTCTCTCTCTCTCTTCCTTCCATAATAATAAATCTCTCTCTCTCTCTCTCTCTCTCTCTCTCTCTCCTTCTCTCCTTTCTCTCTCTTTCTCTCTCTCTCTCTCTCAATCTCTCTCTCTCTCTCTCAATCTCTCTCTCTCTCTCTCTCTTGTCTCTATCTCTCTCTCTCTTCTCTCTCTCTAATCCTCCTCCATCGTCTCGCTCTCACCTGCTCTTTCCCCTCTCTCTCTACTCTCAACTCTCTCTCTCTCTCTCTCTCTCTCTACCTCTCCTCTCTCTCTCATCTCTTTCCTCTCTCTCATTCTCTCTCTCTTCACTCTCCTCTCATCTCTCTCTCTCCTTCTCTCTCCCTCACTCACTCTTTCTATCCTCATTCTCGCTCTCTCCGCTTTCAATCTCTCCTCTCTCCTCTCTCTCTCTCTCACTCTTCTCCTCTCATCTCTCACTCTCTCTCTCTCACCTTTCTCTCTCTCTCCTCTCTTCTTCTCTAGCTTCACTCTCATCGTCTCCCTCTCGTCATTCTCTTCTATCTCCTCTCACAGCACTCACTCCCTCCCACAATCTCTCTCTACTCGCCTCCTCTCCTCTCACTCTCTCTTCTCCTCTCTCTTCATGCTCTCTCACTCTCACTCTCGACAACTCTCTCCTCTCTCTCTCTATCACTCTCTCTCTCTCTCTCTCTCTCTCTCATTCTCTCATCTCTCTCCTCCTCTCTCTCTCTCCTCTGCAATCTCCTCTCTCTCTCTCTCTCGCTCTTTCTTCACCTCTCTCTCCTCTCCTCTCTCAATCTCTCTCCCTCACCTCTCTCGTCTCTATCTCTCTCTCCTCTCTCCCGCCCCTCCTCCTCACCTCTCTCTCTCTCTCTCCTCCGTCTCTTTCCCTCTCTCTCTTCTCTCTCTCTCTGCTATCTCTCTCTCCTCTCCTCCTATCCTTCTCTTCTCTCTCATTCACATTCCTCTCTCTCTCTCACTCTCCTCGCCTCTCTGCTCTATCTCACTCTCCGGCTTCTCTCTCCTCTCTATATATATCTCTCCTCTATCTTCTACTCGCTCTCCTTATACTCATCACTCTCTCCTATCACTCACTACCCGATCACCTCATCTCGCTCTCCCCTCACTCACACCCACTCATCTCATCACTCCCTCCCCTTACCTCCCTCCCTCCATCCCCTCTACCCCTCCCTCCTACCTCTCTCTCACTCCATCAATCCATCCCTCTTCAAGCCCTCCCATCCCTTCCTCCCCCTCCCTCCCCTCCCTCTCTCTCCCTATCCCGCCCTCACTCCCATCCCATCCCTCCCCTCCCACCTCCAGCCATAACTCTCTCCCTCCCTTCACCCCCCTTCCTCCTCTCGCTCCCTCCCTCCCCTCAGGTCACCTACCCTAACTCCCCTCACTCCTTCCCATTCACTACCTCCTAATCCCTCTCTCTCTCGCTTCACTCCCTACCGCCCTTCCTCCCTCTACTCTGTCCTCTCTCTCCCTCTCCCTCCCTCCCTACAGCCCTACTCTCCTCCCTTCCTCCCCTCCCTACATCCCTATCCTGCCTCCCTCCCTCTCCCTCCCTAACTCCAATCATATAGTCGAACATTCCTCAATACTAGATATAATATATCAACTTCAATAAATACAAAGGCATAAATATATAGTATAATATATTATAAAATAAAGAAATGGCTCAATACATCCAAACAGCACTATCATCAATTTAATGTTAATAAATAAATGAACGAAATAATTAAGAAATAAAGATAAAGAAAAAATAAATTCACATAGAAATCAAGACAAGAGATATATAACAGAAAATTAAAAGAAATAAATTTTGTATGAATTGTTTTTTTAAGTCTGTGTAGCAATTTTAGAATAAATATACCACATCCGCGTCCCAGACAGTTATTTTATGTTTACTGTACTGTCTGTCTTTCGCAGGTCCCGCTTGGAGGAGGTCATGCAGACAGTCAAGTGCGAGATCATATCCATGACTTCGACCGATGAGCTGGATGCCTACGTGCTCAGGTGAGTATTCTGGAGTCCATTGTAACACTTGGGTGAGTTTTCGGGAGTCCCTTGTAACACTTGGGTGAGTTTTCGGGAGTCCCTTGTAACACTTGGGTGAGTTTTCGGGAGTCCCTTGTAACACTTCCTGGAGTATTTCGTATTTATTTATTTATTTATTTATTTTATTTTATTTTTTATTTTTTATTTTATTATTATTATTTTTTTTTTTTGGTGATACCAAACGCGTGATTACGGATTTTTTTTTTTAGCGGTTCTCAACTGGGTGGGTTGTTTTTGTATTCTCTTCGTTCCATACTTCACTTTGTTTTTAGTGTTTTTTATTTATTTATTCTTTACTCGTTTTTTTTTTCTCTCTTTTCTTTTCCTTTGTTCGTTCGTTTAAAAGGACTAGTTGCTACGTTTTTTTTGGGAAGGCATTCGTCGTGGGGCATAGTTGAATGGAGGTGAGAAGTGGAGGTGGAGGAGGAGGTGGAGGGTGGAGGAAAGGGAAGGAGTTGGGAGGTTAAGAAAGAGGTGCAAGAAGCTGGTCAAGGGAAGAAGGGAGTGAGAGGAGGTAATAGAAATTAGTACAAAGGTAATGATAAGAGAGGTGAGAGAGCAACGAGGCAAGAGAGTATAAGAAGCGTGAGCGAGCGTGAAAAGAGAAGCGAGAGAAAGAGAGAGAGAGAGAGAGAGAGAAAGAGAGAGACGAGCAGAGAGAAGCGAATGAGAGAGAAGAGAGGAGAGAGAGAGAAAGAGAAAGAGAGAGAGAGACGAAAGAGATAAAGAAAGAGAGAGATAGAAGGAGAGGGAGAGAGAGGTAAGAGAGAGAAAGACAGAGAGAGATAGAGAGAAACGAGAGAAAGAGAGAGAGAAACGAGAGAAAGAGAGAGAGAAACGAGAGAAGAAGAGAGAGAAAGATAAAAAGAGATAGAAGAGAGAAGAGAGAAAAGAGAGAGAACGAGATAGTGACTATCAGAAGAGAGAATAGCTCGTCTGCTACGAGCTCTCTCGTATCTAGGCTCTAGCGCTCTTATCTCGCTCTCTCCTGCTCTCATGTCGATGCGAGCAAATGAGAATGAGAATGAGAATAAAATGAACTCACGAGAGAGAACTAAACCTACAGTTCGCAACGGAGTAATCCCTGCACTATTTACGTATAAATGTCACTGCTATTATCCTCATTATCGCCATGTATGGCCGGATGAATTCGAAACCAAACGAACACCTACCCAATTTTTATATTTCATTATTACTCCCAGTTATCACATTCTTTCAGTACTTACCGTGCTCTCCTCAGTCCACCCCCCTTTCACATTGTTCTCACTGTGGTTGTTTCCTGTTGTGCAAGACTTAATCTTTTGGTAAAAAAAATATATATATATTTTTTTTGTATTATGAAATAGCTCTCTCTCTTTCTCTCTCTTTCTTTCTGTCTGTATCTTTCTTTCTTTCTCGCTTTCTTTCTTTCTTTCCCTCTCTTTCTTTCTTTCGTCTCTCTTCTGTTGTCTCTCTTCTCCCTCCCGCTCCAATCTCCCTCTTCCTCCTACCTCCCTCCTTCCCATCTTCCTTCACTCCTCTCTTCTCTCTCTCTCCTTCTCTCCTCTCTCTTCTCTCTCCTTCTCTCTCTCTCTCTCTCTCTCTCTCTCTCTCCTCCACTCCCCCCTCCCTCTCTCCCTCCCTCCCTCTCTTCCTCTCTCTCGTCTTCCTCCATCTCCCTCTCCTCCTCCCTCCCTCCCTCTCTCCTTCCTTCCTCCCTCCCTCTCTCCTCCCTTCCTCCCTCCCTTCCCTCCTCCCTCTCTCTCTCCCTCCCTCCCTCCCTCTCTCTCTCCCTCCCTCCCTCCCTCCCTCTCTCCCTCCCTCCCTCTTCCCCTTAGAAATACATTTTTTCTAGCTTTGAATGTTAGTTTGTGTAAATTGCCAGAGGCCCTGGTTGTGACCCGGGGGAGAAGTCAGGCAGACATCATTTGAGACTTTTTTTTTTTTTTTTTTTTTTTTGGGGGGGGGGTTGGGGGGTTGGGGCGATAGTACACATAACACCATTGGTATAGAGGGGGAGGGGGGGGGGATCCTATGCATCTAAATGCGCAGGAGCATTTCTTGGCCACTGGGTGTGGGGTGTGGGGAGGGGGGGGGGCTAAGCAATGATAAATGGATAGATAGGAATCTGGGAATAGTGACTGCCATTACTGACTCGGAATGAACGTGAAAACACGAATTTACACGATAAAAAAATACGATACCGGCGCCCTTTCGGTAATCCTACTCAGTCATGCCCATTCCTTCGAGGCATCACCCACAAAACAAATATCTATTTATTTATTTACATTCACACACACACACACACACACACACACACACACACACACACACACACACACACACACACACACACACACACACACACACACACACACACACACACACACACACACACACACACACACATATATATATCTCAGGAAGTAACAGGAATAGGAGGACCTCAGAATGAATACATTATCCGAATGGTAAAAATATAGAGGGAGAGAGAACTTACGAGTTTTTTTTTTATATAGGGAAAGGAAAGTGCAGTAGACGGGGGAAGGGGGGGGGGTATCGGCATGTGTTAACAACTCGTAAGTGAAGAAACAATACAAATCATATCGATATATTTCACTCGCAGAATTATAACAAAGTAGATCCTAAGCGTTCGAATATCTTGTGTTTTCTTTGTAAATTGGAAAGTGGAAGGAAACAACAGTAGGGTGTATGGGGAGGGGGGGAGGGGGGGATGAGGACTTTTTCTTTTGATGTGCTTGTTAATGATTTAATAAAAAATCCGACAATGACTGCGTTTACACAGGGGTGTAAGGGAAGGAAAGGGTAGGTAGGGAATCCTGCGTAAACCACTAATACAAGAAATTAAAACAAACAATCACGAGAGAAAGAAAGAAAAACAGCATAAAAATTCTTCAATTCATAACGAAACCTAAAAAAAAAATAATAAAGCCCGCGTTTCTCGAACGACACGTGACATATAAATGCTGGAGTGGAGGTCGTTCTGCGGTTCTCTCGATTTCTTATCTCGTGTCGGCCATTTTGCCCGCTTCGGAGACTCCACGACCTTGGGTTGGGGCCCTTATCTCAAGCCCTAAATCCGCATTGGGTTTTGATTTGCCTTGGGAGATGGGTGCCGACGTGCGGGGTAGTTTCTTTGCACGTGCAAGGAGCGGCGTTGCAAGCCAGGACAAGCAGAGAAGAGAGAGGGCAGAAAGGGCAAGGCGGGCGGGCAAAATTCTTAACTTGTGGCCCAAAGACGTTCTGGAGGGGCTGGCCATGCATAGGTTTGAGGGGGGCAGTTTGTTCTCGATGGTGTGGGCGGACTTAGAGTTTGGAAATGCTAATATAAGATAGAGAAGAAAAATGTACTAGATATAGTGTGGAAATATATGAAATCAAGACTCTACACTTTGGACACTCGAACGAAAATAGGTAAATAGTAGGTTCATTCCAAATTTTGGGCTTAACTGGGACAAAACTAAAAGTACAGGCCATGTGCTTACCGTGTCGGCTGACCGTAGGCTACCTTGGCACTCTTTTCTACAGACCAGAAGTAATATCAGTAAAGAAAATCGCCAAAACAAAACATCTAGTGGAAAAAAAAGGCGTGGTACAGAGGTCATTTTGCCTTGCTGACCTTTCTGACCTTTCTGTAACGGTTAATGGCTGGTTATTTTCCCCTGTGCGACACTTAGAGACCTCACACGTGTAATAAAGAACATTCTTAGATATTGTTGAAGGTACAAAATTACTCCTAATATTGAACAACTGCGAATAACAGTGGAATAACAAGTCTTAAAACATGCAAGAGCTATTGCATGAGATAAGGGTGTTGCTGCGATCACTTTCGGTAATCGGCGTGCGCTCTTTAGCTGGTTAGAGAACCGCCATTCTGCTCATGTTTGTTTTGTGCGCATCGCTGGCTTCCGTTTTTTCATGGGCGTGACGTCACGGTTTAAGAGGGATGGAGCTGGTGGAAGTTACTGTTGTTATGATTCATGTTATTACTATTGCCATTATTTTTATTTTTATTATTCTTATTCTTATTTTTGTTCTTACTCTTGCTACTACTACTACTATTACTCTTAATACTGTTACTACTGTTACTACTGTTACTACCTCACAACGCTTTCAGTTTTGGTATTTGTACTGTAATTTTTTAAAATAAAAAACTAAAGATATTGTTTCTCTCTACTCTCTCTCTCTCGCTCTCGCTCTCGCTCTCTCTCTCTCTCTCTCTCTCTCTCTCTCTCGCTCTCTCTCTCTCTCTCTCTCTCTCTCTCTCTCTCTCTCTCTCTCTCTCTCTCTCTCTCTCTCTCTCTCTCTCTCTCTCGCTCTCTCTCTCTCTCTCTTCTCTCTCTCTCTCTCTCTCTCTCTCTCTCTCTCTCTCTCTCTCTCTCTCTCTCTCTCTCTCTCTCTCTCTCTGGACGAAGGTTAGGGTGAGGGTAACCTATGTTATCTCATCCTTTTGAGATGTAAGTGACCACTTGTCTCAATAAACCTGTCAGAGTCAAAAGTCTCTCTCTCTCTCTCTCTCTCTCTCTCTCTCTCTCTCTCTCTCTCTCTCTCTCTCTCTCTCTCTCTCTCTCTCTCTCTCTCAGTCTCTTTCAGTCGCCAAGGTCGTTTATTTTATCGTTGTCTGTCTGTTTATCTATGTGACGTAATTAATTCTAGATTAGATACCCATTTTTACTGATTAAGTGATTTTCGGTCATATCCAGAATATCCGATATGTATATGTATATATGTATATATATATTTGTGTGTGTGTGTGTCCGTGTGTACGTGTGCGTGTGTGTGTGTGTGTGTGTGTGTGTGTGTGTGTGTGTGCGTGTGTGTGTAAGTATGCATGTATGTATGTGTGCGTGTATGTGCATGTGCGACAATCCGTTTTCGTTCTATGAATAGAACCACTTAAGAAAATGCTTACACATGTTCCGAGTTTTTTTTGTTTTTTTGTCCACGTCCACGTCTTGTGTTACCATGCCTTCAGTCTCGTATATTTCACAAAAACAGATTTACAGACACAGACAGATAAGGAGACAGACGGTAGACTTCCATGTAGGACAAAAGATAAGAGTTTCGATAAGCGTCGCAGAGAACCTCAGCCAGCCAGCTAGCCATAGCGGTCGTGATGTCCATGTTTCTACGAAGGTCCAGATAGAATTTGAATAGGCCTATTGTGTTGCTAGGTGTACGTGTGTGTGGCGGGTTATCTGCTGGATACACATAAACGCGTGCATATGCTGAGATACATGCGATCACGTACATATACATACATACATACATCCACACACAACATATACGATCTCTCACATATACACATGCCTAAGCATTATCACATGTAAAGTGTACATGCATACATACACACATGAGAGACAGACACACACACACACACACACACACACACACACACACACACACACACACACACACACACACACACACACACACACGAGAGAGAAAGAAAGAGAGAAAGAGAAAGAGAGAGAGAGAGAGAGAGAGAGAGAGAGAGAGAGAGAGAGAGAAACGAGGGGAGAATGAATGAGAGAGAGGCAGGCGGAAGAGCAGCGAGGTGAGCAGGTGAGAGTGAGCGAGAGCGAGGAGATGAGGATGGAGAGAGAGGAAGAGGAGAGAGAGAGAGAGAGAGAGGAGAGAGAGAGAAGGAGGGGGGGGGGCGGGGGGGGGGGCGGGGGGGGCATGGGGGCCAAAGGCGGAGGGTGGAAGGGGCGGGGGGAGGGGGGGTGGGGGGGGGTGGCGGGCGGCGGGGCAGTGGTGGGTGGGGGAGTTGGTGGGGAGGGTGGGGGGGTGGGGCAAGGGGGGGGGGGGGCAAGGGGTGGGGGGGAGGGGGGGGGGAGGGGGGGGGGCAAAGTGGGAGGGCGGGGGAGGGGGGGGGCAGGGGGGAGGAGGGGGGGGGGGGGGGGGAGGGGCAAAACGTGGGTGGGGGGCGGGGAGGCGGGGTGGGGGGCAGGGGGGAAAGGGCGGGGGGCAGCAACGGGGGTGCGGGGGGGCGAGGGGGGGGGGGCGGGGGGAGGGAGGCAGGGGGCAAGGGAGGTGGAGGGAGGGCCGTGGGGGGGGAGTGGGGGGGGTGGGAGGGGGGGGGGGGGGGGGCTGGGTCAAAGGGGGCGGGCGGGGCTGGGGGGCGGCGTCAGGAGGAGGGGGCTGAAGGGGGTGGGAGGCGCGCGGGTAGGAGGGGAGGGGAGGGGCAAACACGGCGGGGGCCAGGGGGGGGGTGGGCGCCGTGGTGGCTGGGGGAAGTGGGCGGGGGCGCGGGGGGGGCAGGGGCTGGGGGGGGGGGGGGGGGCAGGGGGGAGGTTGGGGATCGGGGTTGGGGGGGGGGAGGGGGGGGGGGGGGGGGCAGGCCACAAGGGTTGGGGCGGGGGGGGTGGAGGGCAGGTGTGGGCAGGGGGAGGGGGTGCTGGTCGAGGGGGGAGGGCAGGAGGGGGGGGGGGCAAACACACACACACTGACAGGCAAACAGACAGACAAACAGATTAGACAGACATACAGACAAACAGAGAGAGGGGAGTAAACTTCGACTATGGTACACCGCAGAAATGTTCAGGGAACAGATGGCAGGATATAACAACACAACACACACCTTTTGTTCAATTTTGTTCACCATTAGCGTGACAAAACCAATACCGACCCTTGAACATGTACACAACTCAAATTCACACAGAGGATTATATGCGCTGGAGAGATATTTGAATTTAGATTTAGAATAAGAGAAGATTGCGTGCACGTAGCAACTTGCGAGAGTTGACTTATCATTACGTTGAGTTGGATATACGGTTGCCAAGATCCACTCTCTTGACTTCGCCTTGTTTGTGTCTTCTTTGTCTTTTGTCTTTCCTATCTCATTCTCTCTCTCTCTGTCTCTGTCTGTCTCTGTCTCTCTCTGTCTGTCT
>NW_028234444.1:22008595-22016095 GCF_977035675.1 Penaeus japonicus | reverse complement strand
GAGGAGACATAGACAGAGACAGAGAAAAAGAGAACGAGAAGAATGATACTGATGATAATTAATAATGTTAAAGAGAGAAAGTGTAAGGAAGAAAGACTACAGAGTTGATAATAATAATAATAATAATAGTGATGATGATAACAATACTTTTAATTAAGGCAGATGAATAAGTGTAGCATTGATGTAGGTCTAAAATGAGCCTGGAGATGTTGAAGGCCAGCTGTATATTGACAACAGTGCAGGTTGCAGGTCGTTTTCTTCCTTTACGCTAACAGTTTATGCATTCTAGTCATTCTGTTCTTCCTCACATACATTTACACACACATACTTACACAGATTGGTGTATAGATAGAGAGATAGAAAGACATATTCCCCTTTTCTCTTCCTGTTCTTTCCTTTCTCCCCCTCCTTCATTTTTCTTCCTGTGCCTAATCCTCCTTCGTATCATTATTATTATTATTATTATTATTATTATTATTTGTTATTATTATTATTTTAAGTCTTATTAATCTTATTTTTATTTTTATTTTGATTAGTTACTTCCCCTTCTCCCTCTCCCTCCCTCTTTCCTTCACTCTCTCCCTCTTTCCCTCCCCTCCCTCCCTCTCTCCCTCCCTCCCTCTTTCCCTCCCTCCCTCCCTTCCCTTCCTCCCTCTCTCCCTCCCTTCCTTCCCTCCCCTCCCTCCCTCCCTTATTCCTTCCTCCTCCATCCATCCATCCATCCATCCATCCATCTATCCGTCCCTCCTTCCCATTAATCCCCCCCCCCCTACCCCATCTCACCCCAGCTGCCCTGCATATTTGAACCTCTATTGATTTGCCTTCTGTGTTTATGCAAGACGTAATCATGATTATAAGGCCTTTACACCCACATGGGCGTGTGATTCTGGACGTGATGTGTAGAATAAAAGTGGTAGGAGAAAAAATTGGGCTTGTTGGCTTTTGTGAAGGAGAGAGGGGGGGGAGGGAGGGGGAAGGAGGAAGGGGAAGGGGAAGGGGAGAGAGGGGGGAGGGAAAGAGGAGAGAGAGGGAGAAGAAGGGGAAGAGGAAGGGGGAGGGGAAGGGGAAGGAAAGAGGAGAGAGAGGGAGAAGAAGGGGGAGGGGGAGAGGTAGAGGTAGAGGGAGGGACGGAAAGGGGGAGAGAAAGGGATAGAGGATTGGGAGAGGGAGAGGAGGGAAGGAGAGAAGGGAGGGGGAGGGAAAAAGGAGATAGAGAGGGAGAGAGAGGAGAGGGAAAGAGGAAAGGGAGAGAAAGGGGGAGAGGGAAAGAGAAGAGAGAGAGAGGGGGGGGGGAAGGGAAAAAGAATAGAGAGAGAAAGTGAGAAGGGAAAGAGGAGAGAGAGAGAGAGAGAGAGAGAGAGAGAGAGAGAGAGAGAGAGAGAGAGAGAGAGAGAGAGACTGAAGAGGAAACGGAAAGCAGGCTCGAAGTCGCAGAAGAAAGAGAGCAGAACGAGGGAGAGAATAGAGGAGAGAGAGAGAGAGGGGGGGGGGGGAAGGAGACAGAGAAACAGACAGACAGACACAATCTTCGATCTTTCCAAATTCGCGATTGCATAACGTCTCAACAGTATCGGAAACTGACAAGGAAGGAAACTTATGTAACATTTCCCCCCCCCCCCCCTTTTTTTTTACTTGACTTGACGCAGAGGCGCACGGCAGGTTGGTGATGGCGTCGGTGCATTACAAACAATTAGCACCACCAACCTGTCAATTATTAGATAATTATCACCATAAATTGTCAACCTGTCATCTATCACTATTATCATACTCCTCATAGTTAGGAACAATTGGTGTATTTACAGATAATTTGGGGTATTTCTTTCTTTTTTTTCTTTTTTTTTACAGATTTTTTTTCCTCTTTTTTCTTTCTCTATTTCATTATTGTTTGTCTAAATTCTTTATTTTTCTCCTTTTTCTTTAGATTCTAGTATGAAACAAACAAACAAAAAAAAAGATACAACCTCGATTAAAATCATAATAATGATAATGATAATTGATAATAAAAAACAGTAACAAAATGTGACACAATCAAAAATATTTCTCAATTGATTTTTTTCTTCTGGGTTGCCACATGGGAAGTACTAATTTTAGACTAGACACTTGATACAGATATCGATAGTCCCATGAAGGTGGCACCGTTCGAGGGCCTTGCTTCAGAATTAGGACAAGGTCAAGGGGGGGGGGGATGGGAGGGGAGGGATGGGGGAGGGCGAGTAGGGGATGGTGGGTCTCGCGCGGTGCCGAACGCAACCACGAGGTGGGGAGGGAAGGGGAGGGGTGGGATGGGATGGGGAGGGAAGGGAAGGGGATGGGATGGGATGGAGAGGGGAGGGGAGGGAAAAGAGAAAGGGTGGGGGGTAGAGGGTAAGGGAGAGAAGGGAAGGGGTAGGGGGGATGGGATGGGATGGGGTGGGGTGGAAGAGGGAGGGGGGTAGTGGGTAGTGGGCAAAGAAGGAGAAGGGAGGGGAGGGAAAAGAGAAAGGTCGGGGGTAGAGGGTAAGGGAGAGAAGGGAAGGGATAGGGGGAGGAGAGAGGGAAGGGGTAGGGGGAGGAGAGAGGGAAGGGATAGGGGGGGAGAGAAGGGAGGAGAAAGGGGGGAGGGAAGGAATGGGAGCTTTTTCACATCCATCTCCCACTGATAGGAAAAAAACTTCACAAATGATAGTAGATGGGAAATCAATTCATAAAGTAAATAAGAGAAAACTCACGGTACTTTCCACTTATTATCATGCTCACCTAAACCTACCAGCCAGAATACCGGCTTTGTCACCAGTCAGAAGGACGAAAAAGGAAGGATTAAGCCACAGATAACACACGTCTCCCAATCTTGGACCCACAACCAACCGGGTTTCGAATTTCACCTCATTTGATAAAAAACAACATCGTAGAAACCTGATTTGCCGAACGAAATACGTTGTACATTGTAACAAGAGTAAGAGGAATCGAAAAGGTGCGGTTTCACTTAATTTTGGAGGACAGGACAGATTGATAGACCAGATGGAACACCGGAGGAACGCCAGATAGATAGATAGATAGATAGATAGCCTGCAATCCCTGCATCTAGCAACGGAACACTATGGCTCTCTCCTCTGGCTCCCTGTTGAGAACCAGTGGGCTAGGGAGATAAGGGGGAAGAGGAGGAGGGGAGGGGGTTGGAGGGAAGAGGGAGACGAGGAGAGGGAGAGGGAGAGGATTGGGTGTAGAAAGGAGGGGTAGGAAGAGGGAAAGGGGAAAGGGGAGGGGGAAGGGGAAGGGAGGGTGTAGGGGACAGAAAGGAGAAGGGAGGGAGAAGGGGAAGGGGAAAGGGGAGGGCGTTAGGGAGGGGGAAGGGGAAGGGAGGGTATAGGGGACAGAAAGGAGGGAGAAGGGGAAGGGGAAAGGGGAGGAGGAGGGGGAGGGGAAGAGGGTGAGGAATATATTAAAAAATAAAGGAAAGGGTTAAATGAAAGGGGGAGGGGGACGTAGGGAATGAGAAAAGGAAAAGGGGGGAGGAGAGGGGATAGGAGCAAGAAATAAAAGTAAAGGAGTAGGAAAGGGAAGAGAAGAGAAGACAAATAATTAAAGGAAGAGGGGACATAGAACGAAAAAAGGAAAAAAAAGAAGAGAAGAAGACAGGGAGTATGGAGTAGAGAGAGAGGAGGGAGATGAGCTAGAACGAAAGGGGTGGGTAGACGGGGGTAGGGGGGGGGGTGGGGAGTATCAAGACAAGGACCTGACAGGCATTCGCTACTGATAAAGCAGCTCACACGCCCGCCCCACGCCCGCCCCACGCCCGCCATGCCGTTCGTGTGAGGGACAAATTTAGCCCCTCTTATCGACACGTTCCACTCTAGAGTACAGTGGAAACGTTTATTTGATTCTTCTTCTTATTTTTTTATTCTCAAAGTCTAGATCTATTGTATTTATTCTATGTGTTTATCTTATCGTATTTATCTGGTTTGTTTTGGTGATTGTATTTATTTTATTTTATTTTATTTTTTTCATTTGGGCAGTTTATTTATTAATGAAGTGCGAAGGTCGTAAAGTGAATGTCACGTTCGAGGGTACAGTGGAAACGTGGCGGGGAACGGGGAGGGAGGGAGGGAGGGAGGGAAGGAGGGAGGGAGGGTGGGTGGGAGGGAGGGAGGAAGGGGGGAGGGAAGGAGGAAGGAAGGAAGGAGGGAGGGAGGGAGGGAGGGGTTTAGATGGGGATGGGGGGAGGAAGAGGAGAAAGAGGAGGAGGAGGAGAAGAGGAGAAGGAAGGTAGAAGGAGGAGGAGGAGGAGGAGGAGGATGGGAGGAGAAGGAGAGGAGAGGAGAAGAGAGGAAAGGAGAGGTGGAGGAAGAATAAGAATAAGGAGGAAATGTAGAAGAAGGAGAAAGGGAGATGAAGGATGATGAGAAGGGAGAAGGAAGAGGAGGAGTGAGGGAGGAAGATAAGAAGGAAGAGGAGGAGTGAGGGAGTGAGTAGGAAGGGAGGCCAGGCAGCAGAACAAGCCATGTGAGTGAGTGAGTGAGTGAATGGCTGGAGAGAGAGAAGAGGCCAGTGTAAGGGTGTCACACAATCTTGATGAGGATAATGGTCATAGGAATGATGATAGGAGTGTGATAGGAGTATGGATTATTTTACAGTATCCTATAATTAACGCACTTTAATGACTACCGAAAAAATGAGGTAACCGAGTCATTTCAAAATCCTTTTCGGAATGCATGATGCTATAGTATCTATCAAATTACTTGAAAGATCGTAGAATAAATATCAGGGAACCTATGCTATCTATTATAAAGATAGTTTTAAAATGATGAAAATGGAGAAGAAAATGTTTTTGTTTATGATCCCCACAAGGCAGACATCCCCTCTCCCCCCTCCCCCTCCCCCTCCCTCCCCCCTCATAGGTCTTCTTGACAATACGTCCCAAGAACCTGACTGGGAATTAAAAAATGAATCGAGGCAGACGAGACGAGCAAATATTTCCACCCGATGGCCATAGTGTTATTACCAAGTGGGGCATGAGCGCGAGAGGCCCCGGGGCAAGTGTGGCCGAAACCTTCTTTGCTCTTGAGAGGTTATTGAAGAGGTTATTGACCCTGCATCATGCAACTCCATCATGCCATCATGCAACACCGCGGATCTACGAGTCTCAAGGTCATCCTTCGACTGAAATAGGGACGGACTCGAATAAAGTACTTTGGCGTGTATCTGCAACCCAGTGGTGAGGGGGGGTCCTCTAAGCCTCCCCCCTTCCCGTCCCCCTTCTCCCCTTCTCCCCTTCCCCTCTCCCCTTCCCGCCCCCCCGCTCCCCCTTCCCGCCCCCTTCTCTTCCCCTCTCCCGTCCCCATTCCCCCCTCTCCCCTTCCCGTCCCCCCTCTCCCCCTCCCCCTTCCCGTCCCCCCCTCTCCTGATTTTTTTTTCGATTTTTTTATTTATTTATTTCTATGAACGACCAACGCATTTTAATGGAACTTAAATTATTAAAAAATATGTTTATTCGCATAATAATCACACATAAGAAAGTAAATATAAAATAAACATGTTCAAAATAAACATTATATTAAATTAAACACGCAAAATAAACATGTTACTTGAACAAGGAAATTTTGTTGCACTTTCGTTTTTTTTTCAAAAGTGTTTTGACTTGTAGACACAATATCTTGCAAGAACCTTCCGCAACATCAGGAGGGTTACACAAGCTGGCCTTGATTAAGCATTAAAAGCATAAAACAACAAGGCCCACTTCAAGCTTACGAATGATAATTGGCTGAGTGTCACCTGTCTGAATAACACTTTTTTTTATTTTATTTTTTTTTTTATTATCACTGCTAGTCTGTCTGGTATCAAATCAATGTCATCACTAAACCTGTTAACCTGTCAACTGCCATCACCAACCTGTCAGGTGTGTCATCACCTCAGTGAAAATAATGATAGTAATAATGCTAATTATTAATTATAATAGTAATGATAATGCTAATGATAACAATGATGATAATAGTAATATTAATGCTAATGCTAATGATAATGGTAACGATGGTGACCAAGAGGACAAGCGCCAGTGTTACCAATGCCGCAGGCAACCAGTGGTGCCAAATCTGAAAATGATTTCGGTTGCCGTGACCAAGAGGACAAGCGCCAGTGTTACCAATGCCGCAGGCAACCAGTGGTGCCAAATCTGAAAATGATTTCGGTTGCCGTGACCAAGAGGACAAGCGCCAGTGTTACCAATGCCGCAGGCAACCAGTGGTGCCAAATCTGAGAATGATTTCGGTTGCTGTGACCAAGAGGACAAGCGCCAGTGTTACCAATGCCCGCAAGCAACCAGTGGTGCCAAATCTGAGAATGATTTCGGTTGCTGTGACCAAGAGGACAAGCGCCAGTGTTACCAATGCCCGCAAGCAACCAGTGGTGCCAAATCTGAGAATGATTTCGGTTGCCGTGACCAACAAGAGGACAGGCGCCAGTGTTACCAATGCCGCAGGCAACCAGTGGTGCCAAATCTGAGAATGATTTCGGTTCCTGTGACCAAGAGGACAAGCGCCAGTGTTACCAATGCCCGCAGGCAACCAGTGGTGCCAAATCTGAAAATGATTTCGGTTGCCGTGACCAAGAGGACAAGCGCCGGTGGTAACAGTGCGCGCAGGCAACCAGTGGTGCCAAATCTGAAAATGATTTCGGTTGCCGTGACCAAGAGGACAAGCGCCAGTGTTACCAATGCCCGCAGGCAACCAGTGGTGCCAAATCTGAAAATGATTTCGGTTGCCGTGACCAAGAGGACAAGCGCCAGTGTTACCAATGCCCGCAGGCAACCAGTGGTGCCAAATCTGAAAATGATTTCGGTTGCCGTGACCAAGAGGACAAGCGCCAGTGTTACCAATGCCCGCAGGCAACCAGTGGTGCCAAATCTGAAAATGATTTCGGTTGCCGTGACCAACAAGAGGACAGGCGCCAGTGTTACCAATTCCGCAGGCAACCAGTGGTGCCAAATCTGAAAATGATTTCGGTTGCCGTGACCAAGAGGACAAGCGCCAGTGTTACCAATGCCGCAGGCAACCAGTGGTGCCAAATCTGAGAATGATTTCGGTTGCTGTGACCAAGAGGACAAGCGCCAGTGTTACCAATGCCCGCAGGCAACCAGTGGTGCCAAATCTGAAAATGATTTCGGTTGCCGTGACCAAGAGGACAAGCGCCAGTGTTACCAATGCCCGCAGGCAACCAGTGGTGCCAAATCTGAAAATGATTTCGGTTGCCGTGACCAAGAGGACAAGCGCCAGTGTTACCAATGCCCGCAGGCAACCAGTGGTGCCAAATCTGAGAATGATTTCGGTTGCTGTGACCAAGAGGACAAGCGCCAGTGTTACCAATGCCCGCAAGCAACCAGTGGTGCCAAATCTGAGAATGATTTCGGTTGCCGTGACCAAGAGGACAAGCGCCAGTGTTACCAATGCCCGCAAGCAACCAGTGGTGCCAAATCTGAGAATGATTTCGGTTGCTGTGACCAAGAGGACAAGCGCCAGTGTTACCAATGCT
>NW_028234444.1:21996095-22001095 GCF_977035675.1 Penaeus japonicus | reverse complement strand
TTCTTTTTTTGACAAAACTATGAATAAAAAAGAAAAACATATTATGTCATTTGTCATTTGTTTACTTTTAACTAGTGGATCAAATACCAAATAGATTGATAATTCATTGATTCTCTAAGTGTAATATTAGCTTCTTATCCACCTACTAGATTTTATTGCACAGTGAGTTTTTATTTGGATCCTATTAATGGCTTCTTTTCATTTATATACCTTCTAAATATTATTTTTTCTTCTTCCTTTGTTTTGAAATGTAATTGAGTCCGTTTAGCTTGCATTTTTACAAATCAGGATCCTTTATTAAAATCAATTTTTTGGTATTTGATGATAGTTTGTAAAACTCTCCTGTTTTAGAAATTACTAAGATATGTAACTTACAAATTCATGAAGAACTTGAAACCTTGTCTGTTACATATTATATATTGAGGTCTTCTTTTTCACTTCATAGTAATTCATAACCCATTTTCTTGTGGCATTCACTATTTACCAATGGTAAAATCTGAATCCTGTGCACAATAAAATCTCGGGGTTTAAGCCTAGGCCATAAAAGTTAATTGATTCCTATTGCTGTAGGTTGAGCTGGGTGAGTGGCAATCCCACTGCAGCCTGACCCCCAGGGGTGAAAGTTGTGGCTGGCCGCTTTGAGCCATAGAGGTCAATACAGCGTGTGGCACGGTCCCGCGCTCCCCTGGGGGGGGCAACAGGCTCCCGGGGCTGAAATCTGGCAGAAGTGCAGGCAATGCTCGGTGCACCGTGCATCATGCTGGATGTAAGGCTTTCTGGCGGGCTGCACATGCTTGGAGGAAATATTGTCGGTTGCTGTTAAACTGTAAGATAAAGAGAAAACCACTTTAGTTTGGTAAAATTATAAATTTTGTTGGATGCTGAATTTTTGTTCTTCATTCATATGCTTTTCAAATTGTCATTTTTATATTCCGACATTTAAAGTAGAATGTTATTAGGATGCCATCCAAATTAAGCTATATAACTCATATGTGAAGGTATTCTAATGCATCTCCAGGCCTGTGTGATAGCGCTAGTATCCCGGTGCTACAACCTTGCGAGGGCACCAGTACAGAATGGCTCGTGGACCTTGTTTTGAGAGCCAAAGGATCATATTGTGATCGTTTCAAAGGCAGAACAAGGTTCACAGTCTTGTTCTGGGTTGGGATCAGCACCTTCCCTTGTTGTAAGCACCAAAATGGATCAGCTGATTCTGACTCATGACTCTTTTTGCTCCTGAACAGGACCTCTACTATACCCGTAAGAATTTCAAGAGGCCAGAGCTTCAGGTGTCTCCCCATCGTACTTTCGAGGAGGAGGTGTCCATTCTGGATCAGATGTACCCAGGTATGAGGAATGCCCTTTAGGAACAGATTAGATATTAGTGTTACAAAAAAAGTGTGTTAGTTTTTTTTTATATATATACTCTTTTCTGATAGTTTTGAAAAGGGCATTAGCTTTCTTCCATCTTTTGTTGTTGTTGTTGCCATAAAGACCATTTAGTAATAATGCATATGAAATTAAGTTGGTTGACATTAGAGTTGCAGCACTAACAGTAATTGCTTGTTGCAGGGGGCCGAGCTTACTGCATGGGAAGCGTTAACCGCCCTGACTGCTGGTACTTGTACACTGTGTCGCCAGGGCGTTCTCGATACCATCCCAATGCTGCCCGTCAGAACCTTCCCCATAATAGGTTTGTGGAAGTATTTTTTGACCAATATCCATAGAATGGTTGAAGTTATTTCATGTCTGTTACGAATTTCATTTTTTGATGTGACTTTTCCTATTTCATTCTTTATTTACTGCATCTCATCCGGTTATTATGTTTTTCTTTTCACATCTGACAATAGGCTGGGGAAAGCACACCGTGAACCGGATCAGACACTGGAGGTGTTAATGATGAATCTAGACCCAGAAAAAATGAAATGGTTCTATAAAGAAGTTTGTCCTACAGCAGCTGAGGCCACTAAGGTAAAACTGAATTTTTAGATCATATATATATCTGTTGGGCTAGATGTCCTAAACCTTTTAAAACTTTAAAGATAGGGACTAAGTAATGTATTTCGGCTTTAATGGGCATATTGTGTATGTGTAGAGGTATTGTGTGTACTCAAACTTTTCAAGTTTCATATAGGCAGAAAAGTTTACCCAAAGATATCAGTCAGTATAACAGTCAATTTATTATTGTATTCTGTCATGTTCATGTGTATCATAAGCTGAAACAACAGATTGTGAAAAGCAAGCCGTTCTACAGATGTCCAGTCTTGGGTTATGGTGAACTAAATCTTTCTACAAACTGGTTAATAAATCCTAGCATATCCTATTTGATTATGAAGAGAAAAAAATAGTTAAACATTTCAGAGAAGCATCTCAAGATGTGTTTTCTAGACTTTTGGTATGAAATATAACTTTGTATATTATGTATTAACAAAGCAATACTAATTAAGAATTTGGTGTAATATGTCATCATAACTAAGTGAATGAATAGATTGTAATTTCAACTAAAGGAAAAATGCAGTATGAAAGTGGTAGGACTTTTTACAGATTGGTCAAACAAAGATAAGAAAGTTAATAGTTGCATTAACCAGTCCCAAGAAAGGCTAAATTTCTATATATCATTTTACATTTATATAATTCTTTGGTTAAGTTGTTTTTTTACAACAGTTTATAAAATATATTGAGAACTGGCCAGGATATTAAGGATTAAATATCATGTGTTATTATAATACCCTTTTGATAGCTATTAAAACATGTACTAGTAACCAAATTTTCAGTCAAAATACCTTAAAAAAAAAAAAAAGCACCTTAAGAAGCCTCTTATTTCCGGTTGCAGTATTTTGATATATGTGCCATTGCTGTATGTTTTCAAAAGTAATTTACTTTTCAGAAATCAGGAATTGATCGTCTCATCCCGGATGTTATGATAGATGACTTTCAATTTGATCCGTGTGGATATTCCATGAATGGACTGATGCGCAGTGTGCCGGTATGTTCTACTTTATTTATAAGTTGATTATCAGTAAATCAAATAGTGTTATAAATAATATAAAATAAATAATAGAAGTGATAGTTAATATTAAAGGATTTGAATGAATATGTATTGTGAAGAAATGGTGGACATTTACGTAAAGGAAATGTGAATGAAATTTTTTCTATTAAATGAGTTGATATGATACTATGACAGTATGCAGTCCATCTTAGCTTTTAAGGATGATTATGTTAAAGTTTAGCAATTCATTATAAATGATGTACTCTTCTTGAGTTGAATTAATCTTCATTTGCTAACTGCTCCTTTATTTTAACGTTATACAAAATCAGAATATATATTTGTCGATACTCTTAGGATGCGTAAAACATGAATCAAGACAAAATTAGGAATAAATCTTATTTTTCTGGAATAGAAAGATTAGATTTCTTTTTTCCTTTTTAATTTCCTATGACAGAATCGTTGATTTTGTAAATGAACCATATATTACTTTTATTATTTATCATTTTCTAAAGTTAGAAAGAGAAGTACAGACATTTTTACTCTGCTTAATAAGCTTTGTTTCTCCAATTGACAGGGTGGTTACATGACTATCCACATAACACCTGAACCCGAGTTTTCCTATGTATCTTTTGAGACCAACATCCCACAGAAGTCCTACAAGGATCTGATTTCTCGCGTCGTGTCTACTTTCGGACCCCAGCAGTTTGTTCTCACATTTTTCAAGAGTCTTGTAAGTCTCGGCTGTTGATGAAGTCTCCTGTGTGTGTTTGCATTATGGATGAAATATATATTTTCTTTCTTTATGTTTGGAATAGTTTTATTTTTTTTCTATATAACTTAATGAGATGATTAATGTACTATTTACAGGAGAATGGTGCAAGCATTGGTGTTGAAGAAGATAACTACAGTGTCCCACAATACTCGGACTATGATGTTGATGACGTGCAGATCTGCCGCCTCCAGGGATATGACCTGACTTATGCTCTCTACAACAGGTTCCCAAGTTAGGGAATCGTCCCCCAAGTAGAGCAGCTTGGGATCCCCTTGACAGTGGTCAATATTGTAAGTCATGGTACTGCTCACCTGGCTAAGGAAGATGGACTTGTGGATAATACGGCAACTAGGAATTTTACCGGTTTCAGTGGTCATACGAAAGTGGAAAAGACGCACGGTGTGTTCAAGTTTATCAGATTGTCAAGGGGATGTCAACTGCTCCGATTCTTATTTTGCATTCTAATTATTGGGACTGTTTTCCCTACAGTAGGTAGAATAGCAGTAGGAAGAGGATTGGTTCGTTATTCCGAGAACAATCTTACTAATGCATGTACCCAACTTGGGCAGTTATCTTTAATGAACTTCTGCATTTTTTCCATCATAAATCTGAGTCTCTTGTTTTTAAATTTAGACATTAACTTCTACATCTGTCAAGTTCTTGTGTTGAGGTCATTTCGCCATCTAGGAGAGGATTTTCTTTGGTGGCGAGATGCGTATTCCTGAGATGGCTTTAACGCAGAAACATATGTGATCAGAGGATAAACTGCTTATATGGCAGACAAAGCCACCCTCACCTCCTTGGGGTGATCGTTACATCATGCTAGCCTGGACGTAGCAGATGTAAATGCAAAGATCCCCCAATCGTTGAAGGGTGAGAGGCAAAAAGAGTCGAGGCTCTTAGCGCAGCAAGGTCAGTCATGATATCAGAGTGACGCAGGTTGACCCAGGGCTTTGCAGAAGGAAATGAGAATATTGTCAATGGATGTTGGGTGTTTGGTGATCAGATAGTTGGTAATGCTTGTCAGTAGAGTGGCTACAAAGTCAACTTTTATGGAAGTTTGATGTTGTAAAAATTATTGACAAGCTGAACTGGTCACTAAAAACTTTCTTTTGTGTTCTTCTTTATTAACAATGAATTAAGAAACTAGGTGTAAAGGATTCAGAGATTCAGGGAAGGATTTTTCTCTACTTCACTTCTTTTTATCAAAAAAATACAGATAGAAAGAAAATGAAAATA
>NW_028234444.1:21971095-21981095 GCF_977035675.1 Penaeus japonicus | reverse complement strand
TTACAAGGTTATGTATTTCACTGTGGGACCAACGCTTATTAAAAAGTGCACCTTTTCGCAGATAAATTAGTCTTGATGTTAGCCGATGAAATGAAATGCATAATGTGCAATTACAAAACATTTTCAATATTTAGTTTGCAACGGAAAGTGGTTTTACGGTAACCAGGCCACAAAGAATTCAAGTTGAAGTAGATGGCTGATATTTTTTTCTACATTAGTGATCGTGAAAATTCATTTCTAGAATTCATTGAATGGGGAAAACTGGTCAGAAACTCAGTAATTAGACACCATTGATTGCCATGTGTGAAATGGAAAACATTTCAGATGACAATGCTTTTAGTGACTCTTATAATAAATTTTCAGATCTCGAATTCCCAAACTTTTTTAAACTCCCTCAGATATAGTGAATTTCTACCCGAGGGATTCTCGAACAAAACACGCGGAAAGTTACAACTTATGGAGAAATACAGGTTGTAGAATTGATCGAAATCACTAAAGACTTGAAAACGGAAAATACACAGCACGAAAACCGCGTGCCTGTTGATTGTACTTCTCTCTAAATGTAATCGTATTTATGCATAAATTTTAAGTGATTGTTGAGAGCGGACAACTATTTAGAAAGCAGGGGCTACGCACAATTAAAACTATCACATGTTAATTACATTTTCATTGAATTGTCTTTTGAAATTGATTCATAGGGTGTCCTTTGAGGTGGCTCACTCACGCCTTGCCAGTTGTGTATGTCAGTTTGGTTCAAAGGATGTACGGAAAAAGCGCTTGAATTTTTTTTAAGACAAAATAAATAAAATGTACTCTTGTATGAGGTCAAGACAGATAACAAATTGTTGTTGAAGTATCCTCGAGCAGATATGTCGGCTTAAAACTTGTGATTGGCCGGCACCGTGCCAAATGCATTCGTACACCGACTCGACAGATAATGGAAAAGGGCGTGGCGCCTATCATGTCAATGGCGGCCGTCATCGAGGTTGGAAGATCGTCTTGGTCCCTGCCTATGTATCCGGAAGGTGCACATGTATCCCCGAGTGATACAATTTGACCCCAAAGAGCGCGCAATTCCACTCTCTCGTCGACGGTTTGTTCTCATGGGAAGGGCGTAGACGTCAACGAACCAGCCAGCGAGTGTGAGTAGGTCGTGATTTCCTCGAATCTATCCCTTGTTCTTAGTCTCTGGGCATGCGGGCAGGGTATACCAGTAGTGCCTCGGCGAGGGCTTCGAGTTCCAGCCCATGAGTCGAATCCCGGTGAATCCAAAACGCCTTGGCGCATTCTCCTTCTTTCAACACTTGAGCCATGGTGATTCAGCAGCATTCCATTCATGCAAAAACTGTTAATCACGTATATTGACTTGTAGCTGTGTGCACAAATGAGTAAAATGAAAGGTAGGTGTACTTACCGGGCAGAAGCTGCGGCTGAAGGGATACAGAGCTAATGTTTAACTAGATTGTGACCCCTAATATACAAATCAACCAAACCGCTCACGCCATTTTCCCGCGTCCCTCATACAATATTGGGGAAGATGTGGTATTATTTATCTCGCTCCCCAACTATAGGTTACAATTATATTCAATCAGTATAATTGGAACACGAACACAAATGAAGTTGAAATTAATCAAAGATTTGACAATTGTGTGTAGCTTTGTTTTGCCCATACTGACGAGAACCTCTTTTGCAGATGTGCGCTCTGTTTGGAACCGCCTTGGCTATGCCCAGTGCTTCTGAAATGATGGACTCAGAGGTATGTGACGGCTTCGTTTATCAGATTTCACTTGCCCTTTTAGAAGGCAGCGGGTTTATGATCCCATCTTGTTTGATTTTTAATTTAAACCGGCAGATGTTGGACAAAAATTCCGATGGATGTACTTGCATGGAACACCTCAACGTAAATACGGACATGTTCAGATCGTACATGGATGAAGACTACAGTGGATACGAAAATGGAATGTCTCTTAACGAATTAAAACAGTTGGTGGTGACGGAGACGGCAGAGCTGCTTAAGAAAAGTGCGCGAAACGATCAAGATATGGAAGCCAGGTTAGTAAGTGTTAAGTAAGGCGTCCTTGCGAAATTTTATTCGTTTTTTTTCCCCCATTTTTGACGTTATATTGAGCAACTTTGCCGAAGGGGCCCCAAGTAAATTGATATTGGTAAATGATGAGTAACGGAAAATCCTTTTTGTCTACAATACAAAGCTGTCAAAATTAGATGTAGTTTTTGAACTTATGCCTGCGTATTTTTTCCTATAAGCTCAAAATTCAAAGTTTAGTGGTTTGACGCTTATAATTGACATGGAATATGTAGCATTGCTAAGTTATGTAGTTCAAAGGTTAGTGTTAGATTCAGAAATAAAATGTTTCATTCCGTTTTCTTTAGTATATGTGACTGTCTCCCATGTTCAAACCAATAGTTTGTTTTTTTTTACGCTTATTTACTCCAAGACAGACATGTTTAAGTTTATATTACACCATTTATCAGGTGTATTTATTTCCATTATGAAGACTACATATTTTAACTGCATTGAAACAGAAGTGTAAATAGTTAAATAAATTTTCTGAATAAATTAGCAGACGCACAACAATGTATTTAAATGTCCAGCAGAAACAATATTTTTAATTACTGCGGGAATGTGGCAAGAAGACCCGACATTTAGCAATGCAAAACTGATGTTCTATTTTAACCCTATAATCTATACCTAGGGGACCTAATTTAATCAAGTTTTATTTAATTTACTCTTGTATTTCTACCTTGAACAAAATATGTAATTAACATGCAATTAAATTCCTTTCAGGATGTTCTGTGGAGGACCCTGCGTTCCTAATTTCAAGAGAGCAAAGAGAACGTGTAATAGACTCCTGTTGGAAAGCTGGGCTCTCGCCTCGTACCAACCCACGTGTATTATGACCGCCTTGCAGATACTATCAACTTGCTGCCGTGATATGTTGAAATAGCGTCATCATGTCGAAGGTTCATGTTTTTTTTTCGAATAATAAACTATTATTGATCACTTCGTTTGTTTTATTCTCTAGTAAAGAAAATTTTAATCCTTGAGGTTTGAAGTTCACAAGTTATACAGTTTAAATATTTTAAAAAATATGCAAATGCATAGCTCAGTTAAAAAGATAGATACTCTATAAAAAAAAAAAAAAAAAAAAATTGTAGGGTCGCGTCTGCAAGAGCCAAGTTTTGCTCAACAAACTTTACTTGATGTTACGTCAGATGAGAAACCGCGAGCAAAGTTTCGTTATTACGAAGTCTTGCTCGCGGTTACTCCATTTCTGACTTCGCACCGAGCAAAGTTTGATGAGCAAAACCGGTCGCTCTTCTGGATGTGGCTTTTAGTTTTATTAATAATGATTAAGCCTTTCAATTAAAAATAGACTGGTCCCGTTCTTATTACTTTCTCGACTGATTAGGCTGTTCTAGGATATGAATGTAGGTATTTTTTTTAATGGGTATGTCATTAAAATATTTGTTCTTGAATGGAAATAATTGCTCGATTCGAGAATACAAGGAAACTAACTAGTGATTTCTTTGCTATGCTTTAGGCTTTTTGAACCGATTTGCTTAGTAATATTACATAATTGCACGTCACACCTTAAAGTGCATTGGTATGATTGTTTACTTTGCAAAATTTAGTTTTGTTTTATGGCATAACGCGTAAAGCCGTGTCAGATATATACCACATGGAGGATACTCTGACCCTTTGTTTACACCTCATTTCAAACCTCATTGGCCGTTATCAGGCGAACGTGAAACGAAAAAACGACGGAAAATGATAGTGTGACAGCGCCTTTAAAAGTTTTTTCCCTGGCTCAGCGAACTAGTGAACAAAGAAGTGTTGTGATCGTGGTAGGGGTGTCCTACAACTGAAGAAATAACTTCATCAGCCTATTACTGTGTTACAGGGGCGTGTGTAGTGTGAAAAAGGACCAATGAAAAGAAAATAAGGAGATGAATAACATAGAATAATCCATGAAAGAAAAGTACCGAAAACAGCTGAAAGCCAGGAAAACGGTGATCAGACCTGACCTGTAATTCGAATAATTCTTAAAGACAGATCTCCCAAACATATAGTAGACACAATAGAACCAAAGGCTTGTTCAGTAAAGAGTAAATAAATATTGAAGTGGAAGCCTTCTTTCACTGTTACTTTTATAATCTATCTATATAAAGCATAAGAGACCTGACACTATGAAAGTTAGTGGTGGCAGATTACCCTTTAATTGTGGAGTATTTAATCTTAACTGATTAAAGTAAACAATCATGTAATAATGAGTGAATATCAACGGTAACACAGAAGTACCACATTTTCACTGATAATGTATAATACAATAATAAATACGAATGGACTTTCCAGTAGCATAAACTGGATATATTGTAGCGACAGATCTTTTGTAATATGAAAAGATTTTAAGGCACATAATTAAGTTCTCTAAGCATTTCGAGACAGACAATAAGAGTTGCAGATTTTTTTTCTCTTATATACATGTGTGCTAATAATTTAAATAACTCGTTGCTATTTTTAGGAGACCGGATGTTGAGAATAGATTGGAAAGATTTGTCAGAAGTATCTGCCAATACTGGACTGAAGTAGGGGGGGGGGGCTGAAAACTAGGGTACTTTGGACACCGTAGTAATTATTTTTGTTAAAGGTTACTCCACAAGGCGTCAACTGATAAAATATATTTGTTTTTGAGTAACGGCTTTTTAAAATAAAATTTGCTTAAGGGAACCATATTTTTGTTGATTACCCTTTTAATGATAATCATCCAATGCTATATGTCTTTTTATAGATCCATATTTGTCTTTTTTTCGGACTTCCGTTTCAAAGTGAACTGTATTTTTTGTTTATCGTCTCCCTACTTAAACAAGAACTCATAGAGGAAGTCAGTTCATAATTACTTTACTTTTTACCTGCTACTTTTCTCATTTATTCAAAACCTTTCAATCACTAATTTGACTGTAAATATTCTCGGATGATTTCAAAACCATATACTTTCATATAATTATTATAGGTGATAAAAAAAAAAACTTTCTCACCGCATTTGACCATCTTGAGAACCTATCCTGTTATTAATATTAAAACCATTGTGGGGAAAAAAACAATCAATTGGATCACTAAAACAAGCATGTATATAACAATCCATTTACTTAAATATGTATGTTAAAGCTTTGCTTCGTCACATAAATTAGTACAGTTCATTAATTCAAATACTATGAGTATCCTTAATCTTTTTACATCAACCACAAAGGAAACAGTGCAGACCTGATGGTTGATGAACTATCCACTCCAGTTAAAAATAACCATTCAATGTGAACACAAGAATCACCCTAAATAATATGTACACTCATGCAGGTCAGGTTCAATGCGGTGTAAACCACTCTAGTTTACACCACTGCATATGCAAACAATAATAATAATACACTAAATGACTAGGTATGAATGCCCTTCCCTTCAATATTCCGAATATATTAATGTAATATCACACGGCCTACATAATGCATACAGCTTTTCATATATGTAACGGGGACTTAAACATCGACCTGCATTTTACAACTAATACCCATAAATAAATTTTAATTTCGATGCTAATCAGACAAAATGAAATCGCTGGAGAGAGACGGTGTATGAGATGGCAGTAACGTCAGGTTGGCATCGACTTCCTCAGCTCCCGTAGGTACCCCTTCAACTAACTGATACTGAGTCACACCGCCCACTGTCTGTTGCAATACAAGCCGCCCATCAGCTGTCTGCAACAAGACCTCGGATCCATTGAGGATTGGTGCATCTGTAGACAAGTTGTCTTGTACTTGGTCGCTTCCTGAAGTGCTTGGGACGGGGACATTAGGGTCGGTCTCACTTTCAGCCAAAAACTGCTTTAAAGGTGCTGCATTCCCTACAACTATCTGGATATCTCCATGTGCAGGTTGACGAAGCAGCTGGTGAAGGCTGTCATCCATGCTTACTAAGACTTGCATGTTCCTATCATCACTTGCCACTTCACCTTGAACTTCAGGGCCAACCTGGGCATCTCCATTGAGCTGTGTTGTTGCTCCTTCCTCTTCTTGCACAATCACATACTGCAAACCTTCTTCATTGCTTGTTAACTGCAATACTGCTCCAGTTCCTTCTTCGTTCAGGAGATGCTCTTCGGCAACAGTATCATCGTCCAAATCCTCTGCGTTGGCTAATCCTCCTGCCAATTGTAGGATAACTGCCTCTTGACACTGCTGAGTTTCTACCAAGTGGTCTCTCATGTCTTCCTCTGTCTGCGTGGCATGTAAACAACCAGGACACTGCCAGACATCTGCTGCCACTGCTGCAGATTCTACATCACCCGCTTCTTCATCAGCCATAACATGAAGGCGGAGCAAAGGAGTTAAGTCTTGCCAACTCAAGGTAGAAACTTGTTCCAAGAAATTGTTGGTGGCAGCAGCTGCATCAGCAGCATTAGTTGTGATGGGTATCTCTGGCAATGTAGATGGCGTAGAACGTGTTTTAACAGCGTGTCCTTGGGCCTGCACACCGTGAGTAGCATGGTCCTGTAGATGCCGAAGTAATGATCCTTTCACAACAAACATCTTACTGCAAACAGAGCACCGCCATCGATTGACAACCAGTTGCGTCGCAGCTTCATTAATGCCATGATCCGTCTGGACGTGCCGCAGCAGCTGGTGCCGAGTCGCAGCTGTGTGTTGGCAAATACCACACTCATATGGCTTTTCTTGTGTGTGAGTAAGGACGTGTCGTTCAAGCTGAGCTTCGCTGCGGAAAGATTTGGCACAATCTGAGCAAGGGAGGGAGGATCCAGTGGTGTGTGTTGCCATATGGCGAGTCAAGTCAGACTCTAAGCCAAACTTACGATCACAGACTGAACATTCATATTGCAACTCGTGGTGACGACGGGCAACATGAGTCCTCAACAGACTTTCTGACCGGAACATCTTGTGGCATCCGTCCACATGGCATATATTGGGTGTGTTGGGGTTGTGTGTGATCGAGTGTGCCTTCAAGTTGGCTTGCTTGACAAATGTCTGATTGCATATGTGACATGTATGTGGAGTTGTCTCTGAATGATGCACCAACAAATGGTTAGTGAGAGCTTCTTTGGATGCATAGACGTGGCCACATGAAGTACATGGAAATTCACGTTTGAGTTTCTTCTTATGCTGATCAAGTTCTTGCTGCGATGAAAATGTCTTTCGACAATAAGTGCACATCATTAATTCATCTGAATGGGCACGAACAAGGTGGTCTTTCAAAGGTCTTTGTCGTTTGAACTGTTTGTCACAAATGTGACAAGTAAAAGCCCTCTCTGCAGAGTGTGTTATCATGTGATCATCATACCGATGACGTTCCACAAAGGATTTCTCACAAAAATTGCACTGGTATCTTACCACATTCTCTCCTCCATGCTCTGCTCGTTGGTGCTTCCTGTAATATTCCTGAGTGTCACACTCGAGTCCACATTGCTCACACTTCCACCGTTTTTGACACTTTTCCACATGTTCATTGTAAAATCCAATTGATTTGAACTCTCTCTTACATACAGGGCATGGCCGAGCTTCTTTAAAATAGTGGCTCTTGTAGTGCTCCCTGAGATTGCTGGCCATCCCGAACTTGATCTTGCAGTCTGAACACTCGATTGTTTTCTCGTCCATGTGTAGCCACAGATGTTCCTCCAGTGCATAAATATTATCATAGATTTCGTGACAAAAATCACAGCCAATCTTGGGCTTCTTTGGGTTCTTATTCCCTAATTTGAGAAACTCGTCATAATGCCTATTCTTCATGTGTTTCCTCAGTAAGGTTCCCTGAGCATATGCCTTTCCACAAACATGGCATTTGTGTGGAAGATCTCCCTTGTGACTCAACATGTGCGTCCGCAGGAACTTGGTGGTGAGGACTTTGTTGCAAACAGGGCAGTTCATCTTCTTGGGGAGATCCTTTACCTTATGTCCTTTCAGAGGATTCAACATATCCATTTCCTCGAGGCCCCCTTCACGTGTCTGCTGTAAGTGAAGTGTCACATCCTCTGAAGGAACAGGTGGTGCTGTAATTGCTTCTTTCACTTCCTCTTTGACCTGCACAGTGCCGTCAGTGGCAATAACGAGCACTTTCGAGCTTGGAGCAGCAGCTGCTTTCTCAGTATGCTCATCCTCGGTCTCTATGGCATCCATCCTCTCGCCTACACTTTCATTCTCACTCTGGCTTGTCACATCACCGTTTTCCGTGAGGCCAACTTGATCACAATTATGAATAGTCTTTATGTGTTCCTCCAAGGCCTCCTCTTTCATAAAGCCTAAATGACACAATTTACAGGAGAAAGCTGTGTGACTCTTGCGGTGAAACCGAAGCATATCAATACAAGCAAATTTTTCTCCACAATGTTGACATAGAAAGGAGGGGTCTATTTTGTGCACAGAAATACAATGTTCTTCCAGGTCCTTTGGGTACTGATACCCAGCTCGGCATTTGATGCAGTTGTAGAGTTCGAGCTTCAAAGCTTTGTGAACCCTTACCATGTGTCTGTGCATTGTACTAAGGCAACTGGTTTTGTATTTACAGTACTTACAAGTATATTCTTGTCCTTTATGCATCTTTTGGTGGTGCAATTTCAAAGATTTAAGACCATAAACTTTCTGGTGGCAAATGGGGCACTCTACTACTTTGTGCTGCTTCACATTCTCCTTGAGTTTTACGTTTATGGGTGACTTCACCAATTTATTCTTATTCATAACAGGATGCATGATTTCTTTATGGTGTTCCAATGCGGTTCCCAATACAAATTCTGCCTCGCATGACTCACAGTGCAAAGTTGGATTCTTGTCATGAAACTCACGAAGGTGACGCTCTAAGGGCCGAAAGCTATTGTAAGAACGGCCACAGTCTGTGCACTGGACTGGTTTATGCTTTAGGTGCATGTAGAGAAGGTGCCGATCACGTCCTCTTGCAGTGGGGAAAACCCTGTCACACTCACAACACCTAAAGCTTCCCTGTGCATTCTTATCGCTGTCACTAGGGTCAGACTGCATATGAATCTCTAGAGCATGTCTTCTCGCTTCCGGTTTGCTGGAGAAAGTCTCAGTACAGAGTTTACATCTATACTTCTTAAGGTCAGAGCCCTCAACATGATCATCAACAATCTCAGACTTTATAGTCTTTTCATTCAGCATCTCTGTGGCTTCCTCCTTTACAAAAGCACTCAGTACATCGGGATCATTAATGACAGCCTGGAGTGTATTGTCCTCACTCTGTATGATGGTCACCTCAAGACTTGGCATACTTGCAGCCAAATCCTCGTCAAAGCCAGTCACTTCGATTGATGGTGTGCCAACATCCTCAGACTTTATATTTGGCCAGCTTCTGAGCCCTATTTCTTCCGTCTTTGCAGCCCCTCTGGAATTTGCTTCGATCATTCCTTGCTGCGAGGTCATCTCGTCTATGGCACTTATCAAATCCTCTTCACCGTGGTCCAGACTCTCTATGTCTTCGATTAGAGAACTACTAGGGTCGGTGCTGATGCCCAAAATCTCTTGTACAACTTCATCTAGGTCTAATTTGTCTTTGTCTACCGCGTGCACCTCTTTTTCACGTCTGTCGACTTCTGTCACCTGGATAATGCACATCTTCTCCATCATCTCTTTACTCTTGTCCTCAACCGGAACAATACCAAAGTTCACTTTCTTTTTCCTTCCTCCGCTTTTCTTAGCAACCTTGGGCTCCTGCAACTCCTCGTCCTCAATGTAGAAGTCCTTTTCCCCTCTCAGGACCTCAAGGAATGTGTTGAACTTGGCAGACCGTTTCCGCTTTTCTCGCTGATTCACCATAAGAGGAGGTGCCTCTACTACATCTTCCTGTTTCTGCTTTCTATTCCCCTTCGGTGGTCGGCCTCGTCTCCGCTTGGGTGCTCCTCTACGGGGTTCTACGGGTGCTGCTTCCTCTTCCGTGGATCTGGCAGCAGTCTGCGCTGATGGGGAG
>NW_028234444.1:21943595-21946095 GCF_977035675.1 Penaeus japonicus | reverse complement strand
TGTGTTTTAAATTCACTCATTATGAAAGTTGAATGCTAATGTTGCTTTTGAAATATCATACTGTACATATTTCCCTCAATACTGACAGCTCTTATATCCATGCAGGATGATGTAATGAAGCCAACAAGAATTCAGAAGCAATATGAGATGGCATTCCACAATCATGAGGCTGTAAGTAATGAGTTTTGTGACTTATAAACGTAAGAAAAGGTATAAACAACAGTAGTAAGAGAGAGAGCTTTATGTATGGAGATTATCCGATATTATCTACCTAGTTTGCTGCTAAAATAAATGATAACATATATGATAAATGATGAAATATACGATAACAAGAAACTTCACTCCCAGTGACGTAAAACTGGTATCTCCTATCAAGCAGATTATAGGAAGCAGATTTACCCGTGACCCTCCGGATTCAACTCTACGTTACACAAAATGGGCCAATGAACTTGATGAATCCAAACTGACCTTACAAGTATATACCTCCCATGGCCCTACTGTGATAATGCCAACCTGGTTCTGTCATCGAGCTGTTTTTGACAGGTAACTTAAGATCTTAGGGTAGGTTGTGACGTTTGTTGTCTTCTGTTGCGTCTAGTTATGGTGATTATCTGCTTTAGGTATACGTCTAATTTGTTTCTTGCTTTATTTATTGGTTCCTCTCTCTTTCTATGTTCCTTCATAATATTTACTTTTTATTAAGATTTAAATTGTGCAGATTGTGCAATTACATCATGACTCTATATGCCATCATCACCATACTTTTGTAGGATGTATAGTGTTCTCCCTTTAAATGTTTTTCATTATCCGTCTCATTTATTTGTCAGAGTTGGTGGATTTAGCGAGGCTGGAAAGGGAACGCCAGAAGACCTCATATTTTTTTTCAAGCACTTACGACTGGGTGGCAAGGTCTTGCGTCACCCCGATGATCTTCTTGTCTATCGATATCACCCAACTGCAACAACGTTTTCTATTGATGAGTATGAACAAGAATTTTTTAAATTTTATGCTGAGAGAATAGCTCTGTTGTGGCATTTGTATCTGTACTAGATATTTGACTGTCGGTGTTTAATTTGTTGAAGATGTGTAGTTATTTTTCTGTTCTTTATTTTTCAAGTTGATGGGATGAATTAGCATTCAGAGGAAAAAATATATGTATATAAAAGTTTTGTTTTATATTTTCTAAGTTTATTGGACGTTCTGTTTAAAGAAATAAATAGAATGTGGAGTTTTGACTAGTAAATATGTGTATCAATGTTTTCATTTCATATTTTGCAAGCTGACACAATTATGACTCCCCACAGACAAACCATCTGGGACCTGAGAATCCAAGAGATACAAGAATGGGTCCTGAGCCGCTGGGAATCCTTTACCATCTGGAACGGGGGCAAGCAAGGTCGCAAATTTTACAGGTCCCTTAGGACAGAAAATCAAAAGAAGGTCGTGGCATTTTGTGACGTTGACGTGAAGAAGATTGGGACATCTTACACCTATGAGGAATCCAAGGAAAAGCCAAAGCCTAAAGTGCCGATTGTTCACTTCAGCCAAGTCAAGGCACCCCTTATCATTTGCATGAAGATGGTGAGGTGAATTTGCGATTCTGTACATGCACGCACACGCACACGCACACGCACACGCACACACGCACACTCACAAATAATAACATTAATTTACCATTATTACCTACACCTAATCGGGCTCTGCTTCTGATGACAAAAATCACAGCTTTTTTCATATTGATTTTGTGAGTACAAAGAACATGCATAGTAAATTATAGTGAGTTATCATTTTAATTATGTTGCCTTATAATTAATTAATTGAGTGATGATAAGACTTAGATTTATTATGACGACATCCATTTCAAACGAAAGTCTTCACGATATAATAATCATTTGTCTCCTGCTCTGTAATCTTCTACTGGTATATGTATTTCCTTCTTATCATAATTAATAATAGAAAACCTCAGTAATATCATGGCATTTTTTTCTTTCTTTCTTTCTTTCCAGGACCTGACCGGGGGGAAATTCGAAGAGAACCTAGAATCTCTGCAACTGCAAGAGGGCAAAGATTACTTTCATTTCAACTGATTACATTTATGATAATTAAAAGAACAATAAATGAATAATAAAAATCTAGCGTCTCATTTCGTATCTCCGTTTTTTTTTTCTGATATCGTGAAATACATTGCCTTGTGGGAATAAAGATCCAAAAATCAATAGAATGTTACTATAAAACTGATCCCATCTGCAACATAAAAACAAAAAAACATGAACGTGTATACAAAGATAAAATCTATGGGAATAAGACCCAAAAATCAAGTTTTATAATATAAAATTGATAAAAAAAAACAAAAAAAACATGAACGTGTGTACAAAGATAAACTCAATGCCAAATACATGCTGCTTTAGTCGGATTAAACTGCTCATCAAAGAGTATGATCCAAATGAAAATATTCCTTCCTTGTGGCTGTTTCATTTCATCATCATACAGATATTCATCA
>NW_028234444.1:21928595-21931095 GCF_977035675.1 Penaeus japonicus | reverse complement strand
TCCTCTCTCTCTCCTCGTTATATATGTCTCTCTCTATTATAATGTCTCTATGTCTCTCTCTTCTCTCCATCTCCTCACTCTCTCTCCTCATCCTCTCTCCCTCAACTCCTCCCGCCTCATCTCTCTTGTCTCTGCTTCTATATTCCTTCCCTATATGACCATGTCTCTCCTCTCCTCACACTCATCGTTCTCTCTCTCTCCTCATCTCTCTCTCTGTCTCTCGCCACTCTGTCGCTCTCTCTCTCCTCTCCACATCATGTCTTCTCTCTGTCTCGTCCTTCTTCTTATGCTCTCTCTCTCTCTCTCTCTCTCTCTGTCTCTCTCCGCCCTAGCTCCTCTCTGCTCATCTCTTCATCTCCCTCTCTCTCGTCATCTTATCTCTCCATCGCTCCCCATGTTCTCGTCGTCGTTCTTCTCACATGCGTCTCCTTCTCTCTCTCACCTCCTCTCTCCTATGTCTCTCTCTCAGTCCCTCTTCCTCTCTCTCCTAATCTCTCTCTCTTACTCTCATATCCTCTCTCGTCTCTCTCTTCACTCTCTCTCTCTCTCTCTCACTCCTCATCATCATCTCGTCTCTCTGGTCTCTGTCGTCTCTGCTGTCTCTTTCTGCTGCTGTCTCTATCCTCTTTCTCTGCTCATCTTCCTCTACTGTCTCTGTTGTCTTCTTCTGTCTCTGTGTCTCTATGGTCTCTATGTCCTTGCTATGTCTCTACCTTCTCTATGTCTCTGTCTCTCTGCACTCTCCCTCTGTCTCTCTCCTCCTCTCTCTCTCTATATGTCTCTATGTCTCTCTGCTCCTCCTCTCTTCATCCTACTCTCTCTCCCTTCTGTCTCTATCCGTCCTCCTTCCGCGTCTCTCTCTTCCTCTACCTCTCCCTTCCTCACCTATCCTCTCTCCCATGTCCTCTCTGTCTCTTTCTCTCTTTGTCTCTCTGTCTCTCTGTCTCTGTGTCTCTGTGTCTCTGTGTCTCTGTGTCTCTGTGTCTCTATGTCTCTATGTCTCTATGTCTCTATGTCTCTATGTCTCTGTCTCTCTGTCTCTCTGTCTCTCTCTCTCTCTCTCTCTCTCTCTCTCTCTCTCTCTCTCTCTCTCTCTCTCTCTCTCTCTCTCTCTCTCTCTCTCTCTCTCTCTCTCTCTCTTTCTCTCTTTCTCTCTTTCTCTCTCTTTCTCTCTCTTTCTCCATCTCTCCCCCTCCCCCCCCTAAACTGGCTTGAAAAGTGAATCCCACAGATTTACGAACATCAACCCATCTACGGTCTCTAGCAAGCACTATCGTTAGAGAGCGATGGCACTCAGCAAGTTAAACGACCTCTTGCTCTAAAGTACTGCAGATGAAGGATATGCAGGCAGAACGAGACAAGGAATTTGACTCAAACCATGCCTAATGTCTACAATGTGCCCCTGTGCCAATGGGGATGCCTTTTACTGTGGCACTCACAGTCGTAAGCACAAGTTCCTTCCTCTTCCCTACCTCTTCATGTTATCTTCATTGTAGGTAGTTATATGTTTTGTATTCGTTCTTGACAGCCCAAGAATTCGAAAAAATAAAGTTTCTTTTTGCCCTCCCATAAGACAGCAATACTTTTATCATACTTAGCATAAAGAAAATAATGAGCTAATATGGATCATATACTATAATTTTAGTCAATTGTAGCATTGATAGAACCTGTCATATGGTATATATAAGTCTCTAAACACAATAAAACACAAAAAATAAAACACAAAAATGGCTCTAGTTTTATAAGGAGTGACTGAAAGAGAGTGGGAAGATTCAAATTATGTTGCTTCAAGCTGCCTCGCTCTGAAATAAAACCCATCCTGGAGACTGGGCAAGTGAATCTATCCTCCATCTGCAATGGGTTAAAGAAAATAAAAGCTCAATCATTAGCTAGTCAATCAAAGGGTAGCTATCATTGGCTGTTGTCTATTCACAAGCTCATCATACTGAAATTATCTTTTTTGGATATATGAGTATTTTTGAAAGAAGTGCACATCGGTAAAAACAAACACGTCGGGTGATTATTCGTTAGTGCAGGACGAAGGCATTCTTTGTTACCTTGTATTAGTATTTAGAAATGAGGAGGTATTCTCAAATCATTTTAATTGGGAACCAGAATGGGTTAGATGTTTAGATATGCCATGGGATCTAGATGCATAAGTGTCACGGATGCGATGGGACACAGATGCATGAATCTCATACATCTGGTACAACGTGGATGCGAGAATGTCTCTCAAAACACATCTATTTTGCAGTCTCATTTGAATGAAAAAAAGATAAACGCCGGAAATTCCTCTAATTGCTATCAGAGGGCTTCCTGCAAGTGTAACTATGGGAAATCAATTTGTAAGAGCATGTTTGCTTTTAACGATCACGATGGCCCCATGTCCATCCACCAGCCATGGCGAGGAAAATGGCTGTCAACTCTTAGCAAGATAAAGGAAATTGATAGACATGGATAGTGAACTACCTTAAAATGGACTTCATACTAGTAAAAGTGG
>NW_028234444.1:21916095-21921095 GCF_977035675.1 Penaeus japonicus | reverse complement strand
GTGGAATGTGTTATCTATGAGAAGTACACTCAGAGACTTTAATGTGTTTAGGAATATTTCCTGCTCCTCTTCCTCCATCAGTCGCACTGGTATACTTCAGCTGGAATTTTGTCGGTTATGTTTCTTCTTTTTTAGGAAAAGGGAATGGGGCGATTTTCTAGTGAGGAGGAAGGAATTTAAGGGAAAGATGATATTCTAAACATTATTTATTTCACAGGGATTTGTAAGGTAGAGGCAGTTAAGTGAAGTGAAGTGAAGTGTTTATGGAATTCAACTGCTTATTTTTAACCATGGATTTATTTAATTATTTGTATTTTTATAATCTGAATGAACTATTTATTGTAAATTCAAGTGATATTTTATAGCAGCTATGAGATTTAACTGTATTTGCATATGGAGTGAATATAATCTCTTGTAATGTTATTATTTATGTTTTACGCTTCTTCAAGAGAAGTCTAATATGTACCTCTTCCTCCGGCAGTTGTAACAGAAAAGACAAACATTCTCTTACGATATCTTCATCAGCAGTGGGAAAAGAAGGTAGGATCCTTTCCTTTCTCTTTTTCAATATTATCATCATGATGTGGTTTAAGTTTAATGAACGGTCACTATTTTTCACTATTTTACTCCTTTCTTTCTGTCAACGAGACGGATTTGAATTCAGTTGTTGTAAAGAAAAAGAGTAAATATGACAGCAGCTTAACTCTTTTATGGAAATTTATCTGTAGGTACTTTGACTCATGTAAAGACTGAGAAACTTTTGAAGGGACCTGTTTGTCTACAGACATTATGATTGTGGTTTCATGGATTCGCTATTCTTGTTACAACCTTATTCTCTGTGATTGATCACATATATTGGCAAAAATCCTTGCTGCTTTTGGCTGATTTACTTGCTTCACCAGTTTCACCAACCATTTTATTGATCTTTAACAGTGAGGTGTTTACTGTCATGAATATTTGACTTTATACCATTTTCTGAGATTTGCATTTAGTATACTATGGAAGAGCAACCATATGTGTATATATATATATATATGTATGTATATATATATATATATATATATATATATATATATATATATATATATATATATAAATGTATTTATATAATTATGTATTTATATATACATTGTGTCCAACTTATTATTCATCTCTGTTTAATGCACATGAACAGTGATAACTTAAATATTTGGTTGGATATCAGTCATTTTGACTTATTAGGCATTTCTGAACTATTACTTATCACACTGAACAGATAAGTGGCAGATTTGATATAAATTTTAAAATGTTAAATGCATATAGAGGGAATGCTTAGTTGTATGTGAGGAATGTAAAATATATGCAGGTATATATGTTCAGGGCTCTACAAAAAGTCAAAAGTTCTCCTTCTTGACTAAAAGAAGTCAAAAGTTCTCATTTGTGACTGCAGGAAGTCAAAAGATCTCATTCCTCACTCTACTAAAAGTCAAAAGTTTTAATTTGTGACTAAAAGAAGTCAAAAGATCTCATTCATGACTACAGGAAGTCAAAAGTTCTCATACCTAACTCTACAAAAAGTTGAAAGTTCTCATTCCTAACTCTACAAAAAGTCAAAAGTTCTCCTTCCTGACTCTATAAAGAGTCAAAAGTTCTCAGCATATCATCCCTTCAAACCTTTTAATTACTCATTCAAATTTCTCCTCTCCCATCCAGTGTCCTAAAAAGAAACGGGAAACAGGCAGCGGCAGTAACGAAGAGGAAGCCCCGCGCAACAAACGACCCCGATTAGAACCGGGTCCCTCCTCCGACTCCCCCTAGCCACCCATGCAGCCCTGCTAGTGAAAGAAAGACTGTTTGTAGGACGTCTGGGTGAGGTGATCGTATAGTGTTCCGAGGTGTGGTGGCCGCTCCTAGTCCAGCCGAAAGCTATATCGTCATAATCATTCCTGAAGTGGAAGGATCATGCTCAGAAATGAATCTGCTGAAGAGTGGAATGTATCTCATAGGTTACATTTGTGAAGTTTGCGGTGAAAACGGGGCAGCGAGAGACTGATGCTCGTGTTTTTTGACAAGTTTTGTGTGAGTGGGACACAAATAAAAAAAATATGAAGAAATAAGATAATAATTCAGTGTTGTAACATTGTATAAGGAGTTTGTTTAGAGGTGAATGAAATGTTTATATGATAGTGTAAGATATATTTTTTGAAGGTTTACATGGTCTTCCTTCACACAATATATTGTATTTTTTTCTTTTATAATTATGTTAGTGGAGCATATTAACTTCAAATAATTTAGTGACTTGATATTGGATATTATTTTAGAGCTAAATTTTTAGCAGCATGTAGTGCAGATAAAAACAAAAACAAAACAAAGACAAAACATATGTAACATTATTTCATAAATAATACATGGAGGAATAGATACTTATTGGCCATAGATATTTCAGAGATGTAAGAGAGGAAAAGAAAAAATAAAAATTTTGAGGGAGGGCGACAGTTTTTTTTTTTTTATACGACCTCTGTCTTTGATACCCTTACCCTTACTTACCCATTGTGTACGGGTGTCAAGACATACATGACGCAGGAGCTCTGGCCTGACAACGGGTTTCTTGACGTACATGATGTTTGGGTATTTTGGATCACTGTGTTATTCTTTTGTGCGAAGAGTGATGAGTGAGTGATGATGGCAATTGTTGTCATAATTATTATATTTGCCATAATATTAAGCAAAATGGGTTTTACGTAATATCTAAAACCTAGATGGCGCCACTTTCTTCTAGCACCAGCAGGAGAGAGAGCCTTGAGTGGCCCCCATCGACGGTCTCTAGCAAGCACTATCTTTATAGAGAGATAGCGAATAGCAAGTTGCCGACCTCTTCCTCGAAAGTATTGCCGACGAAGAATGTGCAGGCAGAACGAGAGGAGGAAGGTGATTCAAACCATGCCCAATGTCTAAAATCTGGTCCTGTGCCAATAGTGATGCCTTTTATTGTAGCACTCACAGTTATAAGCACAAGTTTCCTTCCTCTTCCCTACCTCTTCATGTTATCATTGTGGATGGTTATATGTTTCGTATTTGTTCCATATTTGTTCATGGCTTTTTTTCCTCCCATAAAACAGCTATAATTCTATCACACTGAGTATAAAGAAAATAATGAACTAATATGGACTTTAAAACACAAAAATGGCTCTAGTTTTACAAGTAAGATAGAGTGGTAAAAATCAAGGTATGTTGCGTGAAGCTGCCTCGCTCTGAAATAAAACCCATCCTAGAGATCGGGTTAAGCAAATCTATCCCCTGTCTGCAGTGGGTTAATGTCGACAGGTAGATCACTTCTGTTCATCTGCATAATTCTGTACATTAGTTGGCTGATTTTATTTAATCTTTTAGACGTCCATGGAGGTGGCAGAATGTAGCCAAAGGATGTGATTGGTCATATTAATTTGTAAATTGCCTCACTATGCAAGTGGATCAAGGGACATCTTTGTATGTGGAAAACATCTGACCATTATTTTGTACAATTGACCTGACCAATATTATGTACTGTCCTATGATGCTATTTGTCAAGAAAATCAATGGGTGTCATCACCTGTTTGTGTCTTGTAGTTCTACTTCTCCAAAGCATAAATAGTTGACATGATTGCTGGCAAAGTGGTGTTTTCAAAAGTCTAGGATCACCTTATGGGGCCGAGTATTTGTGTACAGGAAAAGTTCGTAGCGGAATGTTGTCCTGTGCGATGCTTTTTTCTTAGCTTAGTCAAACTTTAAAGATAAGTGTTAATCAAATAGCATACGTATAAGATTTATGATAGTGAAAGAGTTAAGAGAATGTTAATTCTCACAAAATATGGCATGACAAGTCCATTATCTGACACAAAGGATCTCATTGTGATCTCATAGTATATATCATTCAACTTGGCAACATCCTTATTGTATTTATTTGTATTTAAAAATTGTGTGTAGAAGATATACAAGAACTCAGAACTGCATCACGAACAAGTACAAAAATGAAATAGTTTACATATGAACAGCAGAGCAGACTTTCAACAGTCGAAACTTCTTGAAGATCTTTAGCTGATAGGTGATCTGTTATCTGTATGTGATAATATGTTCAACCTGACATATTATTTCTTGCATTAGAATAGAATAGCATCTGATAGGAGTACCTCATCACTGGAAATGTGTCTATCAGTGACCATTCATGTTGCCTGGGGTGGTATAAACAGTTTGCATTTGGTTCCATGGGTTCCATTTGGTTCTAAGCTTATCTAGCATCCTTTTTTTGTGTATCAGTTACATCACTCCGAAGGGGGTCTCAACCTTTAATTAAAACCGTCTGGCGCTAACCATACATTCTAGTTTGGGGTAAGAGGGACATGTTTACACTTGGGTTGAACGTTCAGCATGGGATCTGAAGAGTTGATCCAAAGCGTCTTTTTGCAACACTTTAGCACGGTCCTTACGGCCATCTTTTTTTCAACCCTTTAACAGGGTCCTTACAGCCATCTTTTTCAACCCTTTAACAGGGTCCTTCCAGCCATCTTTTTCAACCCTTTAACACGGTCCTTACAGCCATCTTTTTCAACCCTTTAACACGGTCCTTCCAGCCATCTTTTTCAACCCTTTAACACGGTCCTTCCAGCCATCTTTTTCAACCCTTTAACACGGTCCTTACAGCCATCTTTTTCAACCCTTTAACAGGGTCCTTACAGCCACCTTTTTTCATCCCTTTAACAGGGTCCTTACAGCCACCTTTTTTCATCCCTTTAACATGGTCCTTACAGCCACCTTTTTTCATCCCTTTAACAGGGTCCTTACAGCCACCTTTTTTCATCCCTTTAACAGGGTCCTTACAGCCACCTTTTTTCATCCCTTTAACAGGGTCCTTACAGCCACCTTTTTTCATCCCTTTAACAGGGTCCTTACAGCCACCTTTTTTCATCCCTTTAACATGGTCCTTACAGCCACCTTTTTTCATCCCTTTAACAGGGTCCTTACAGCCACCTTTTTTCATCCCTTTA
>NW_028234444.1:21908595-21911095 GCF_977035675.1 Penaeus japonicus | reverse complement strand
GCTACCTTTCCAGGCACCTACCCCTGGAGAATGGCACTTCGCAAGGGGGGGGGGGGGGAGCTCTTAGCCCGGCACTGTTGAATACCCTCATGTTAAGCATCCTAGACATTCCACTCCTAGAAGGGTACAAGATCATTACTTATGCAGATGATCCTGCAATTATCTCTACTGGGAGGAGGAAGAATGAGAATGCAATTAGAAAGGTCTAATGTTACTTGAACCTCATGTCGGATGAATGTTGCAGGGTCGGGCTTAAGATCTCCAAAATGATCGTAAATCATCCAAAATGATCGAAAATCACTGCAAATCAACCACCCAATCGGACCAACGAAAACCTCATACAGATATCAACACACTTCAATTCTAATCAAAAAGAAAAACAAGTTTAAAAAAAAGAGAAAAGAAGAAGTAGAAAACGAAACAAAGCACCTTTCAAAAACACGTAACAGAAGCTTAATTTCGTTTGATATCCTTGTTGACAAGAATGCAAATAACCTGAATGATTATACTCGCAAACCTTAAGGTGATTAAAAGAAGAAACAGACAGAGAGAAGGAAATAGGAAAGCAGTACAGACCTCGAGATGAGGCCTGTGCTGCCTTTCCTGCATAGTTGCCGACCGGAGTGACCTATGACCTCAAGGAAGGAACGTTATCTCTAAAGAGAACACTCGAGAACCGCCAAACACGAACAAGCGCGAACACCTATTTACCTTTTCCCGCGAAAACCTATAAACTTTTCCCGCGAAAACCTATAAACTTTTCCCGCGAAAACCTATAAACTTTTCCCGCGAAAACCTATAAACTTTTCCCGCGAAAACCTATAAACTTTTCCCGCGAAAACCTATAAACTTTTCCCGCGAAAACCTATAAACTTTTCCCGCGAAAACCTATAAACTTTTCCCGCGAAAACCCATAAACTTTTCCCGCGAAAACCTATAACCTTTTCCCGCGAAAATGTCCCTCTGGTCTCGCGAGTACCAGAGAACCTGCAGCGCTGGAAAGACCTGTAGAGACAACATAAGATAGATGCTTTGCCGCCCGTGCCACCGAAACCTAAATAGTTCTAGATTGCAAATTGATCCTTATTTCTCCCCAGCTCTTTTATTATGGATTTTTAAATTTTATTTTGTCACCCTTACCTTTCTTGTGCCACCGAAACCTAGATAGTTCTAGGTTGCAATTTGATCCTTATTTCTCCCCAGCTCTTTTATTATGGATTTTTTGTCACTCTTACCTTTCCTGTGCCACCGAAACCTAAATAGTTCTAGGTTACAAATTGATCCTTATTTCTCCCCAGCTCTTTTATTATGGATTTTTTGTCACTCTTACCTTTCCTGTGCCACCGAAACCTAAATAGTTTGGTTGCAAATTGATCCTTATTTCTTCCCAGCTCTTTTATTATGGATTTTTTTTTGTCACTCTTACCTTTCCTGTGCCACCGAAACCTAAATATTTTGGTTGCAAATTGATCCTTATTTCTCCCCAGCTCTTTTATTATGGATTTTTTTAATTTATTTTGTCACCCTTACCTTTCCTGTGCCACCGAAACCTAGATAGTTCTAGATTGCAAATTGATCCTTATTTCTCCCCAGATCTTTTATTATGGATTTTTTGTCACCCTTACCTTTCCTGTGTCACCGAAACCTAAATAGTTTGGTTACAAATTGATCCTTATTTCTCCCCAGCTCTTTTATTATGGATTTTTAAATTTTATTTTGTCACCCTTACCTTTCTTGTGCCACCGAAACCTAAATAGTTCCAGGTTGCAAATTGATCCTTATTTCTCCCCAGCTCTTTTATTATGGATTTTTTGTCACTCTTACCTTTCCTGTGCCACAGAAACCTAAATAGTTTGGTTACAAATTGATCCTTATTTCTCCCCAGCTCTTTTATTATGGATTTTTAAATTTTATTTTGTCACCCTTACCTTTCTTGTGCCACCGAAACCTAAATAGTTCCAGGTTGCAAATTGATCCTTATTTCTCCCCAGATCTTTTATTATGGATTTTTTTTTTTGGTCACCCTTACCTTTCCTGTGCCACCGAAACCTAAATAGTTTGGTTGCAAATTTATACTTATTTCTCCCCAGCTCTTTTACTATGGATTTTTATTTTTTTATTTTGTCACCCTTACCTTTCCTTTGACTTTGATTTCCATTCTTAATTGGACTATTGTTTGTTTAAATTCATTTCTTCATTGTCATCTTAATGATTGTAAGTAGAATCATACACGCTATTTGCATTCTCGTTAATAAGGATATTAAATGTAATTAATCCGTTTATGTATTTTAGTATTGAAATATATATTGTTCATCATCTGAAATTAATTTATCAATATACAATTTAAGTAAACTAAATATTCAATAAATTAATTATAAGCTTATCATCAATTTTTAAGCAAAATTATTCTTGACTATCTTTAAAATAGACGAAGTTTAAAGTTAATTATTACATGAAAGAAAGAGAGAGCTAAAAAGTATGAAATAAAAAGGCAAAGAAA
>NW_028234444.1:21903595-21906095 GCF_977035675.1 Penaeus japonicus | reverse complement strand
CTCCTTCTATTCTTGTTTTTGTCTCTTTTTTTTCCATTCTCTCGTTCTTCTTTTTGTCTCTTTCTCTCTTTTGCCCTCTATTCTCACTTTCTTTCCTCTTCCCTCCATTCATTCTCACTTATTTTTCCCCATTTATTTTCTCATTTTTGCTCTCTCTCTCTCTTCCTCTATTCTCTCTTTCTTCCCTCTCTTCCTGAAACACACATTAAATAATAAAGGATGGATTAAAAAAAACGCTAATGAACTTTTCAAAATATTTTTTTTTATGTGTGTTTGTTTGTGTGTGTGTATTCTAGTGTATTTTTTTTTAACGTATATATGGTTGTATATTTCTGTTAATGTATATACGCACGTAATTGTGTACTTCTATGTCTCATATCTCTCGATGTTTCTCTCATCTTCTTCTAATATAATATATTCCAACTGTAATAGAATATATATGATATGCAATTTAATAATTCCAACTGTAAATAATATAATTCCAATATGATATCATGCAATTTAATAATTCCAACCGTAAATATTATAATTCCAATATGATATCATGCAATATAATAATTCCAATTGTAAATAATATAATTCCAATATAATATCATGCAATAAAATAATTCCAACAAGGGTTCAGACACACTGGTGGGTGCAATCACGCCCACATGCACACGCGCTAACTGTACATGTTAACGGAGAAGCACATGGGCGGTCGATCAGTATTAAACCACACCCTGTGTTATTTGTTTTGGAAGAGTTAGTCTCATTCTGGTCTTATTGCTTGTTTTAGATGTTATGTCTTTGTTAGATTTGAGGTGATGGTCAATTCATTTGTTATGGTAATAGCTAGTTTTGTCTTTTATTGTAAGGAATGTCGGAAAGGATGAAGTAGTGCGTGAGAGGTGAACACCCTCAGTTTTTACGTTTTTTTTTGATGCGTGAGACTTACCTTCTCCCTTCCCCCTTCCCGCTTCCTCCGTTATTTCCCTCCTCCCTTCTTCGCTCCTTCCTCCCACTCACCCCCCCTCCACACCTTCCTGCACTTCTTTCTCCCTCCCTCCCTCCGCTGTCACTTCCTGTCCACCCTTCCACACCTTCCCTCCCTCTGTAACCTCCCCCACCCCCCCTCCACAGCTTCCCTCCCTCCTCCCTCCCTCCGTAACCTCCCCCACCCCCCTCCACACCTTCCCTCCCTCTGTAACCTCCCCCACCCCCCCTCCACAGCTTCCCTCCCTCCTCCCTCCCTCCGTAACCTCCCCCACCCCCCCATTCCTCCCTCCGTAACCTCCCCCACCCCCCTCCACACCTTCCCTCCCTCCTCCCTCCCTCCGTAATCTCCCCCACCCCCACCCACACCTTCCCTCCCTCCTCCCTCTCTCCTTCCCTCCCCCCCCCCCCCCTCCCTCCCTCCGTACCCTCCCCCCCCCCCCTCCACACCTTCCCTCCCTCCTCCCTCCCTCCGTAATCTCCCCCCCCCCCCTCCACACCTTCCCTCCCTCCTCCCTCCCTCCGTAACCTCCCCCACCCCCCCATTCCTCCCTCCGTAACCTCCCCCACCCCCCGTCCACACCTTCCCTCCCTCCGTAACCTCCCCCACCCCCCTTCCACACCTTCCCTCCTCCCTCCTCCCTCCGTAACCTCCCCCTCCCTTCCACACCTTCCCTCCCCCACCCCCCCTCCACACCTTCCCTCCCTCCTTCCCTCCACACCCTCCCTCCCTCCTTCCCTCCCCCACCCCCCCTCCACACCTTTCCCTCCCTCCTCCCTCCCTCCTTCCCTCCCCCACCCCCCGTCCACACCTTCCCTCCCTCCTCCCTCCCTCCGTAACCTCCCCCACCCCCCCTCCACACCTTCCCTCCTCCCTCCTCCCTCCTTCCCTCCCCCCCCCCCCCTCCACACCTTCCCTCCCCCTCCCTTCCACACCTTCCCTCCCTCCTCCCTCCCTCCTTCCCTCCCCCACCCCCCTTCCACACCTTCCCTCCCTCCGTAACCTCCTCCCCCCCCCCTCCACACCTTCCCTCCCTCCTCCCTCCCTCCTTCCCTCCCCACCCCCCTTCCACACCTTCCCTCCTCCCTCCCTCCCTCCCCCCCCCCCCCTCCACACCTTCCCTCCCTCCTCCCTCCCTCCCCCACCCCCCTTCCACACCTTCCCTCCCTCCTCCCTCCCTCCGTAACCTCCCCCACCCCCCCTCCACACCTTCCCTCCCTCCTTCCCTCCCCCTCCCTTCCACACCTTCCCTCCCTCCTCCCTCCCTCCTTCCCTCCCCCACCCCCCTTCCACACCTTCCCTCCCTCCGTAACCTCCCCCACCCCCCTTCCACACCTTCCCTCCTCCCTCCCTCCCTCTGTAACCCCGCCCCCCCCACCCCCCACTCCTCCCTAACTCCATCACTCCCCTTCCTCCATCCCCCCACCCCCCATCCCCCCACTCCTCCTTAACTCCATCACTCCCCTTCCTCCCTCCCTCTCTCTCTTCCTCCCTTCCCTCCCCTCCCCCCCTCTCTTCAACATT
>NW_028234444.1:21896095-21898595 GCF_977035675.1 Penaeus japonicus | reverse complement strand
GAGAGAGGGAGAGGGAGAGGGAGAGGGAGAGAGAGAGAGAGAGAGAGAGAGAGAGAGAGAGAGAGAGAGAGAGAGTGAGAGTGAGAAGAGAGAGGAGAGAGAGAGAGGAGAGGGAAAGGGAGAGGAGAGTGGAGAGTGAGAGAGAGAGAGAGGCGAGAGGGAGAGGAGAGGGAAAGGGAGAGGGAGAGGGAGAGGGAGCATGGAGAGGATGTAGCGGTAGAGGAAAGGGAGAGGGAGAGGGAAAGTGAGAGAGTGAGAGTGAGAGTGAGCGAGAGAGAGAGGGAGAGAGAGTGAGAGTTGGAGAGAGAGGGGGGTATGGAGAGGGAGAGAGAGAGAGAGAGCGAGAGAGGTTGAGGTGAGAGTGTAGAGTGAGAGAGGAGAGTGAGAGTGAGAAAGAGAGAGAGATGGAGAGTGGAGAGTTAGAGTTAGGAGTGAGAGTGAGGGTGAGTGAGAGAGAGAGGGGAGAGGGGAGAGGGAGAGGGAAGGAAGAGGAGAGGGAGAGGAAGAAGAGAGAGAGAGAGTCTGCTTGTCGCTATCTCGTCTAGCTCTCGCGGGAGCGATAGAGCGACTAGAGAGCCGCAGTGCCGAGCGATCGTCGTTGAGCTAGTGCGAGCGCGATCGAGAAGAGGCGATCGCGAGAGCGATTCTAGTGAGACGAGCTATCAGTAGTATAGATGCTCGCTCTCGAGAGATCTCTGCCGTGAGAGGAGAGTGCTCTCGTAGATCTCTGTCACTGCTATAGAGAGGAGCTCGCGGCTGGCAGAGCTCGCAGCGCACGCGACGCGCTCTCGAGCGACACTCGTTACGCGAGACGATATCTCTCCGAGAGACTCAAGAGACCACCGCGAGCTAGATACCACGCACTCCTACGATAGCTCGCACGAACGCTCGCGCTATCAGCTAGATCGCACACTCACAACCATAGATCACGCACTCAATATATGAAAGCACTCGCCATGCCTTAACGCGATGCCGATTATAATTCCTTAGGCTAAATTTCCACAAATGAGAGCCGCCCAAACACCGTTTGCACTAAATTCCGAAACACCCAACCCCACGCCACAAGACACGCCAAATCAAAAACCAAAACGTATATCCATATTCCAAACAATGAAAAAACAATGAAGACAAAACGACTATGAACCACGAGAGCTTTCCGTGTATGTATAGGGTCGCAGAGTGCCTATAACGTGAGTGATTCGGTGTCATAATCTTCTAGACTACGAGGAGGGCGAGGGGGTGATTTGCCTCTTCATAATTAAGAGTAATTAAGGAGTTCCTGTCCCCTGTGCTTATATCATTGCTCATTGTGGGTTTGAATCGTGTAATTGGACTCTCAAAGGTGATGGATCAGCGCTTCAGAAGGGATTGGGTCACGAGTTGGGATAGACGGGCCCGGTTGGCTGTTTATACTGCCGTTACTACTACTACTGCTAGTACTACTACTATTACTGTTGCTGCTGCTACTACTACTATTACTACTACTACGGCTACTGCTACTACTACTACTACTGCTATTACTACTACTACTACCATTACTGTTGCTGCTACAACTACTACTACTATTACTGTTACTTCTGGACTTACTACTGTTGTTGTTACTATTGCTACTGCACTTTGTCTGCCGATGTATTTACCTTTAGTGTGTTTGTGTGTGCATATACATATATACATCTCACACGCACACACACACACACACAGACGGATATATATATATATATATATATATATATATATATATATATATATATATATATATATATATATATATATAAATATATATATATATACACATATATAGACACATAGTGTTACCCACAATTTTCCATACTGGGAAGGCTCACAATAGTCATCCAGTCAAAATAACTTTGATTATTTATCATCATTACTATTATTTTTTTAACATTTCTTTGCAGATGTTTTAAAATGGGAGCCTGAATCACCAACGCACAGTACCAGATGGAATTAATTGTACGCGGAAGTTTACTGGGATGGGCGTGGAAGGCAACCGCGTGACCCAAGCTAAAAGTAAATTCAATTCCGGTGTGAGGTCAGGTGTGGCAGAGAGAGAGAGAGAGAGCTAAATGGTGACTGAAAAGGACACGAGGTTCCAAGGTGCTCCGTAAAAAAAAGAAAGAAAAAATGTTACCCAAGAACAAATTCTATATCGTTCTTCCTTTGGTGTTTATGGCGGGTTTTTATAAGAGTGGCTTGTTTACGAACTACACCAACTCTCTGAAACCTGCCCTGACGTTCGTTGCTCCAGAGGAAGCTTCAAGTCCTCAGTACAAAGGAATAAAGGTCAAAGAATCTCAGGACATCAAGTTCGGATACATTTCAGAGTCGCTCTACCAAAACAGCACAGGGTCTCAGGAGTCTCCATCTAACATGAGTGGAATGAATAGAGAGGCAAACATCCCTCACTTCGAAACTCACAACAGAGGTGGCGAATCGGCAGAAGAATCTATAACGAAGAAAATCCTCTTCTACACCAAGTTCT
>NW_028234444.1:21883595-21891095 GCF_977035675.1 Penaeus japonicus | reverse complement strand
CCCCCCCCACCCCCCCCCGGCCCGCCCGGCCCGCGCTGCCCCCCGCCTGCCCCGCCCGCCCACCTGCCCCCCCCCCCCCATTCTTTTTTTTCCTTCACCCTTCTCTCTCCTTCCCCTCTTCCTCTCCTCCCCCTTTCTCTTTTTGCCCCCCCTCATCTGCCCCCTTCTCGCTCTCACCTTCCCTTCTACCTCCCTACCCTTCCGTCTTCCTCCTCTCCCTCTACCCTCTTCCTCCTCCCCCTCTACCCTCTTCCTCCTCCCCCTCTACCCCCTTTCCTCCCCCTCTACCCCCTTTCCTCCCCCTCTACCCTCTTCCTCCTCCCTCCCCCTCTAATACCCCTTCCTCCTCCCCCTCTACCACTCTTTCACCCCTCCCCCTCTCCCCCCTTTCCTCCCCCTCTACCCTCCTTTTCCTTCCCCCCTCTACCCCCAATTCCTCTAGCCCACCCCTCACACCACCACCCACGCCAACCCCCTTTCCTCCCCCTTCTAATCCTCTTCCTCCTCCCCCCCTCCCCCCTTTCCTCCCCCCCTCCCCTCTTCCTCCTCCCCCTCTACCCTCTTCCTCCTCCCCCTCTACCCCCTTTCCTCCCCCCTCTACCCCCTTTCCTCCTCCCCCCTCTCCCCTCTTCCTCCTCCCCCTCTACCCTCTTCCTCCTCCCCCTCTCCCCCCTTTCCTCCCCCTCTACCCCCTTTCCTCCCCCTCTACCCCCTTTCCTCCCCCTCTACCCCCTTTCCTCCCCCTCTATCCTCTTCCTCCTCCCCCCCTACCCCCTTTCCTCCCCCTGAGCTAACCCTCTTCTACTCCTCCCCACTAAAAAATCTAACAAACCCCCGCTTTCCTCCCCCCCTGCTACCTTCTTCTCTCCTCCCCCCTCTACCAACCCCCTTTCCTCCCCCTCTACCCTCTTCCTCCTCCCCCTCTACCCTCTTCCTCCTCCCCCTCTACCCCCTTTCCTCCCCCTCTACCCCCTTTCCTCCCCCTCTACCCTCTTCCTCCTCCCCCTCTACCCTCTTCCTCCTCCCCCTCTACCCTCTTCCTCCTCCCCCTCTCTCCCTCTGTCCTCCTCCCCCTCTCCCTTTCCGCACCCCTTCTAGGCCTAAAACCCTCTTTCCTCTACCCTCCCCTCCCTCTTCTCTCCCCCTCTAACCCTCGTCTACCTCCTCCCCCCTCCTAAACCCTCTCCCTCCTCGACCCCTCTACCCTCTTCCTCCTCCAACCTCTATCTTCTTCCTCCCCCCCCCCCTTTCCACGTTCAGCCCCCTCAACCCTCTCTTCCTCCCCCCACTCTACCCCCTTTAATAATACTCCCCCCGAAATCAACCCTCTTCAGCCTTTCCCTCCCCCTCTAACCCTACGTAAATCTTGAAGAACTCCACAGAGTACAGCTGCACAGAAAAAAAGCGTAGAAGAGAAGAATAAAAAGCTATACATCGGAATAATACCACGCGTAACAAAATTGTAAGAAAATCATACAAGATGTACGCATCAAACTCAGTAAAAATGGGGACTAAAAAGAATTAACATGGAATAATACAAAAGCTAAACGATGCAGACTATAAATAGTCCTCCTTACTATACCCTCTTCAAATTTACTCCTTCCCCCCATCTACCCTCTTCCTCCGGAAGCCCACCCTCTAAATCCCCCTCTTCATCCTTCCCCCTCTAACCCTAGTCCCCTTTCCTCCCCCTCTACCCTCTTCCTCCTCCCCCTCTCCCCCCCTTCCTCCCCCTCTACCCTCTTCAGCTCCTCCTCCCTCCTACCCCCTTTCCCTCTCCCCCTCGTACCCGCCTTTTCCTCCTCTCCCCCTCTACCCCATCTTCCTCCTCCCACCCTGCTAAACCCTCTTCCTACCTCCCCTCTACTCCTCCCTCCCCATCTACCCCCTTTCCTTTCCCCCTCTAAAATACCAATCTTCCTCCTCCCCTCTACCCCTCTTCTCCTCCTCCCCTCTAGTCTACCCTCTTCCTCCTCCTCTCCCTCTACCAACCCCTTTCCTCCCCCTCTACCCTCTCCTCCTCCTCCCTCTACTTCCCTCGTTCCCTCCGTCCTCCCTCCCTAACCCCCTTTCCGCGCCCCCTCTAAATTCCTTTCCTTGCTACAACCTCTTCACCGTCCCGACAGCAAACCTCCCCCTAAATACCCTCTTCCTCTCCTCCTCCCTCTAACCCCCATTTCCTCCCCGCTCTACCACCCTCGTCCATCCTCCCCCTCTACCCTCTTCCTCCTCCTCCATCTACCTTACCGCCTCCTTCCGCCTCCCCCATCCTACCCGATTCTACAATCGTACTCCTCCCCCCTCTACCCTCTTCCCTACCACGCCCTCTACCATCTTCCTCACTAAAAACCCTCTTAGAATAAAAGAGGGTGTGCCTACCAAACGAGACAACGTAGGACTAACCACTCTTAAAAATTTCAGCAGCAACAAGCTATACACTAGCAGAAGACAAAGATTGTCAAAGCGTCATCCGAAAAAAAAAAAGAAGCCCTCTTCCTCCTCCCCCAGAATAAAGAAGGGAAAAAACCCTTCTTCTTCCTCCCCCTCTACCCTTCCCCTCCCTCCACCCACCTCTATCCTCTTCCTCCTCCCCCGCTACCATCTTCCTCCCTCCCCCTTAATAAATAGGGGGGGGGGGGGGTTTTGTGTAGTGATTTTTGTGTAAAGAGGAAGGAAGAAAGGAAGAGTAAAAAGGGAAAAAAAAGAGTTAAAGGGAAAAGAAAAGATTATCCCTCTTCCGATAAAAATACCTCCCCCCTCTACCCTCTTCCTCCTCCCCCCTCTCCCCTCTTCCTCCTCCCCTCTACCCTCTTCCTCCTCCCCCTCTACCCTCTTCCTCCCCCCCCTCTTCCTCCTCCCCCCCTTCCCCCCCCTCTCCCCTCTTCCTCCTCCCCCTCTACCCCCTTTCCTCCCCCTCTACCCTCTTCCTCCTCCCCCTCTACCCTCTTCCTCCTCCCCCTCTACCCTCTTCCTCCTCCCCCTCTACCCTCTTCCTCCTCCCCCTCTACCCCCTTTCCTCCCCCCTCTACCCTCTTCCTCCTCCCCCTCTTCACCTCTCTAAAACCTCCTCCCCCTCTACCCCCCTTACTCCTCCCCCCTCTAAACCCCCTTCAATCCTCCCCCTCTATACCCCCACCTCCCCCTCGTAACCCCCCCCTCCACCCCACAGCTACCAAACCCCCACAAACTCCTCCCCCACTACCCCCCCCAAACCACCCCCTCTACCCTCTTCCTCCTCCCCCTCTACCCCCTTTCCTCCCCCCTAGAAATTCTACCCTCTTCCTCCTCCCCCTCTAACCCCCTTTCCTCCCCCCTTCCCCACTTACAACTGTCCTCCCCCTCACCCCCTTCTCCTTCTTCTCTCCTCCCCCACTACCCCCCTTTCCCCTCCCCCCGCACCCTCTCCCCCCCCCCCTCTCCCCTCTTCCTCCTCCTCTCCCCCCTTTCCTCCCCCTCTACCCTCTTCCTCCCCCCCCTCTACCCTCTTCCTCCCCCCCCTCTTCCTCCTCCCCCTCTACCCTCTTCCTCCTCCCCCTCTACCCTCTTCCTCCTCCCCCTCTACCCTCTTCCTCCTCCCCCTCTACCCCCTTTCCTCCCCCTCTACCCTCTTCCTCCTCCCCCTCTACCCCCTTTCCTCCCCCTCTACCCTCTTCCTCCCCCCTCTACCCCCTTTCCTCCCCCTCTACCCCCTTTTCCCCCCTCCTCCTAACCTTCCCCCTCCCTACAATGGGTGCCCTCTTGATCTGTCCAGAGCAACTTGCAAATGGCTGGACAGAGCAAGGAACCTAGAGACCGGCTATGTGTGTTTATTTGGAAAAGGTCACAGTCGAACTGACAACCCTGCACACGGATCGGAGTAAGGGGTCAGCCTATATTGACCTCCGTCAGCCAACGTAGCTACAAGGTCACAGAGAGAGATATATGTACCATCGTACCTGCTTCAACAGTCCCCATATGGGTTTGGATCCCATATGGGTTTCGATCCCATATGGATTTCGATCCCATACGGATTTCGATCCCATATGGATTTCGATCCCATATGGATTTCGATCCCATATGGGTTTCGATCCCATATGGGTTTCGATCCCATATGGGTTTCGATCCCATATGGATTTCGATCCCATATGGATTTCGATCCCATATGGGTTTCGATCCCATATGGGTTTCGATCCCATATGGATTTCGATCCCATATGGATTTCGATCCCATATGGATTTCGATCCCATATGGATTTCGATCCCATATGGGTTTCGATCCCATATGGATTTCGATCCCATATGGATTTCGATCCCATATGGGTTTCGATCCCATATGGGTTTCGATCCCATATGGGTTTCGATCCCATATGGATTTCGATCCCATATGGGTTTCGATCCCATATGGATTTCGATCCCATATGGGTTTCGATCCCATATGGATTTCGATCCCATATGGGTTTCGATCCCATATGGATTTCGATCTCATATGGGTTTCGATCCCATATGGGTTTCGATCTCATATGGGTTTCGATCCCATATGGGTTCGATCCCATATGGATTTCGATCCCATGTGGGTTTCGATCCCATATGGGTTTCGATCCCATATGGATTTCGATCCCATATGGCTTTCGATCCCATATGGATTTCGATCCCATGTGGGTTTCGATCCCATATGGGTTTCGATCCCATATGAGTTTCGATCCCATATGGGTTTCGATCCCATATGGGTTTCGATCCCGTATGGGTTTCGATCCCATATGGGTTTCGATCCCATATGGGTTTCGATCCCATATGGATTTCGATCCCATATGAATTCCGATCCCGTATGAGTTTCGATCCCGTATGGGTTTCGATCTCATATGGGTTTCGATCCCATATGGATTTCGATCCCATATGGATTTCGATCCCATATGGATTTCGATCCCATATGGGTTTCGATCCCATATGGGTTTCGATCCCATATGGATTTCGATCCCATATGGGTTTCGATCCCATATGGATTTCGATCCCATATGAGTTTCGATCCCATATGGATTTCGATCCCATATGGATTTCGATCCCATATGGGTTTCGATCTCATATTGGTTTCGATCCCATATGGATTTCGATCCCATATGGATTTCGATCCCATATGGATTTCGATCCCATATGGGTTTCGATCCCATGTGGGTTTCGATCCCATATGGGTTTCGATCCCATGTGGGTTTCGATCCCATATGGATTTCGATCCCATATGGGTTTCGATCTCATATTGGTTTCGATCCCATATGGATTTCGATCCCATATGGATTTCGATCCCATATGGGTTTCGATCTCATATTGGTTTCGATCCCATATGGATTTCGATCCCATATGGATTTCGATCCCATATGGATTTCGATCCCATATGGGTTTCGATCCCATATGGGTTTCGATCCCATATGGATTTCGATCCCATATGGATTTCGATCCCATATGGAGATTTCCCGATCCCAGTTATGGGTTTTCGATGCCCATTGATGGATTTCGTATCCAATTGGTGTTCGATCCCTATATGGATTTCGCTATCCCATATGGGTTTTCGATGTCCATATGGGTTTCGATCCCATATGGAGTTTCGATCCCATATGGGTTTCGATCCCATTAATGGGTTTGTTGCGATCCCATATGAGTTTCGCGATACCCATATGGATTTCGATCCCATATGGATTTGCGATCCCTATGGATTTCGATCCCATAATGGGTTTTCGATGTCCCATAATTATGTATTATCGATCACATATGGATTTACGATCCCATATGGATTTCGATCCCATATGGGTTTCGATGTATTCCTCATTGATGGTGGTAAATGTCGATCCCATATGGGTTTTCGATCCCAATTATGGGTTTAGATGACCATATGGGTTTGTTCTCTATCCGCATATATAGTTTCGACCCGCACTATGGGTTTCGATCCCTGTAATGGATTTCGCGATCCCCATATGGGTTTCGCTGTATCCCATGTGGGTTTATTCGCGATATCTCCCCCCTCCAGTGATATGGGTTTCGTGTCCCATATGGGTTTTCGATGTCCCATATAGGGTTTCGAATCTCATATGGGTTGTTCGCGTAGTTAGATCCCATAGTGGTGGTTTCGATTCCCATTATGGATTTCTGTATCTTCCCATATGGGTTTCGATTCTCATATGGGATTATTCCGATCCCATATGGGTTTCGATCCCCATATGGGTTTTTGATCACCATATGGTTTCGTGTCCATATGGAGTTTCGATCCCATAGGGAGTTTCGATCCCATAATGGATGTGTCGATTTGAGCACTTACTTGTTATCTGAGCCGCCGATCGTTGAAGTCAGACCTTAAACGAAGATTTATTTATTCACTTATTTTTTTTACCGATCTTACACTTTCCCGCCCACACAGATCGCGAGAAGTACGCCAAGGAATTGCAGAAGCACATCCATATAGACGTGTACGGCTTAACAGTGCGGGTCCTCCAACCTCTGGTGACCTGCGGGGGAAGATACCACAGGGACATCGTTGACTTGCTAGCAAATGTGACGTCCACTCACACGAGAGGGTGACCTTTTTTACCTTGGCCTCTCGAGAATTATACGTACTGTGTCGCCGATTTACGTCACCGAGTTAAGTGTTGTTGTTAGCCTTGGTTTTGTTGTTGTTTTGCTTTTGTTTTGCTTTTGTTTTCTTCTTATGGTTGACTTTTTTTATCTTTATTTTCTTTTTTATCTGGTTTGAGTAATGTTTTTTTTTTTATTAATGATATATATATATATATATATATATATATATATATATATATATATATATACACATATATATGTATATAAATAGACATATGAAAAACAAAAACAAAAACAGAACGATCATCACGTCTACTGTAGCCTTATTAACACGCGTTGCTCCTCCACAGGATTGTTTTTTCCCGTCAGACTGCGTGGGAACGGCACTGTGTCTCGGGGGGGGGGGGGGGGGGGGGGGGGGGGGGGGGGGGCCCACACCCCACCGGGGGGGGGGGGGGGGTGGGGGGGGGGCCAATAGATTTCATTTAACGGAGTTTTTTGTTGATTTGATAGTGCCAGAGATTGTACGAGGATTCGTACCTACCGCCCCGCGAACTATCCTACATAGGACGCCAGGTGACTTTTTGGCACCGAAGTGTAAGTTTGGCGATAGCTCCTGTGTCAGAGGTGAGTTACGCATTCCCTGTCCGGTGTCTCTCTAGCTGTGTATTAATTAGCACATAACACACACACACATGACATCACACTAACCAACACACACACTACACGCAAGACGACACCCACCACACACACAACCACAACCTAGCTATTCAGAATTTGTGCAACTATAGCCCACTAAAATCTTTTTATAAAAGTGTGAACAAGTATTTATTATACATATCGATTCACCAGATAACAGTACACAACAACAAACAAAAAAAAAACGATTAATTTTCTATACAATATCATAGAGCCGTGATATTGGCAAACTTGTTGAGTGTAGTTTATGATACGACCCTAG
>NW_028234444.1:21881959-21883495 GCF_977035675.1 Penaeus japonicus | reverse complement strand
CACACACACACACACACACACACACACACACACACACACACACACACACACACACACACACACACACACACACACACACACACACACACACACACACACACACACACACACACACACACCTAGCTATTCAGAATTTGCAACTCCCACTAAAATATTTTTTTTTAATTGTGTGAACAAGTATTTATTATCACATCAGTCACCAGATAACAACAACAACAACAACAAAACGATTTTACAATATCATAACGTGATATTACAAAATTGTTGTGGTTATGATACGACCCTAGAACAGTTTGAGATTCATTCCCTTTGGCACTGTGAGGTTCAAAGAATAAAAAAAACAAAAACAAAAACAAAAACACAAACAAGCTCCTATCTCGGTCCTTTTTTTGCAAAGTAAACAACCGCTGTGGCTTTATCATGAGGACATATTTATATATACACATCTCTGTCTTTATACGTATATATCTATTTATCCATTTATCCTTCTATTCATCTATCTATCCATTCATCCATCAATCTATCTACGCTTTTATCTGTCCAGTTTCCATCAATCTATCTATCCATCTCTATACTCATCTATCTATCCATTTATTTATCTATCTATATATCTGTGTATCTATTCATCCACCTGTATATCCATTTATCCATCTATCTGTCCATTTGTTCATCTCTCTATCCACGAGTCTATCTATCCATCAATCTATCCATTTATCCATCTATCCATCCATCTATTACTCTATCTCCGCATCTACCTACCCATTTATCCATCTATCCATCCATCCATCTACCTCTCTATCTGTACACGTCTTATTTACCTCATCGATAACCTCACGTCACGTCACGTCACATCACGTCACGTCACGTCACGTCAACCAACCAAGCAACCCCTTTCCACGTCACAGAACCGCCGAGTCACCCGAAGAATACGCCCGTTATCACCTTTGGCGCCGTTACTGGAGAGTCACCCCCTTCCCCCCCTTCTGCGAACTCTGCTTTAAGCTCCACTGGGACAACAACACCACGACTGTGCCTGACATGGCATCCTGGTGGCGGACGGCCAATAACTGTACTTATTTGAGGACTGCGATGGGTGTTTCTTCTTCTTCTTTTGGGGGGTTCTCGTTCTCGGAAAGTTTGTCTGAAGCGGCGGGGCTGTTGAGATATTTGGCGAAGACGGCATTGCAGGTTGTTTGATCTTGGTCTTGGATGACCTTTGACCTGACCTTGACCTGACCTGACCTTCCCCTCCTAAGGGGATTGTAGGGATTCGTCTCTTCGTTTTTTTTTTTTTTTCTAATCTCTTTCTACCTCATGTATACTTTTGAGTGATTTTGGTGTTTAGTGTATACCTTCCCCTTTGTGATTAGTGAATAAATACACACAATAGCATTCCATTATTTATATCTGTAAATAGTGAAGTAAAGGAGTATCTACATAGACGATATAGTAAGCAAATAACTCCCCATAGAATAAATAAAAAGAATAATAATAAAAAAAAAAACACGATCACAAACATTAATCCCGCCTGGCATC
>NW_028234444.1:21874459-21876959 GCF_977035675.1 Penaeus japonicus | reverse complement strand
GGATGTTTGCCTCTCTATTCATTCCACTCATGTTAGATGGAGACTCCTGAGACCCTGTGCTGTTTTGGTAGAGCGACTCTGAAATGTATCCGAACTTCATGTCCTGAGATTCTTTGACCTTTATTCCTTTGTACTGAGGACTTGAAGCTTCCTCTGGAGCAACGAACGTCAGGGCAGGTTTCAGAGAGCTGGTGTAGTTCGTAAACAAGCCACTCTTATAAAAACCCGCCATAAACACCAAAGAAAGGACAACATAGAATTTGTTCTTGGGTAGCATTTTTTATATATATTTTTTCTACGGAGTACCTTGGAACCTCGTGTCCTTTTCAGTCACCATTTAGCTCTCTCTCTCTCTCTCTGCCACACCTGACCTCACACCGGAATTGAATTCACTTTTAGCTTGGGTCACGCGTTTGCCTTCCACGCCCATCCCAGTAAACTTCCGCGTACAATTAATTCCATCTGGTACTGTGCGTTGGTGATTCAGGCTCCCATTCTAAAACATCTGCAAAGAGATTTTAAAAAGGATAATGGTGAGGATAAAGAATAAGTGATAAATAAGATGATGATGATGAATAATCAAAGTTTTTTTGACTGGATGACTATTGTGAGCCTTCCCAGTATGGAAAATTGTGGGTAACACTGTGTATATATATATATATATATATATATATATATATATATATATATATATATATATATATATATATATATATTATATATATATCTATATATATATATAATTATATATACATATTTATATATATATATATGTTATATATAAATATATATATGCGCCTGTGTGTGTGTGTTTGTGTGTGTGTGTGTGTGTATGTGTGTGCGTGCGTGTAAGGTGTATATATTTATATCTACACACAAACACACTAAAGATAAATACATCGGCAGACAAAGTGCAGTAGCAATAGTAACAACAACAGTAGTAAATCCAGAAGTAACAGTAATAGTAGTAGTAGTTGTAGTAGCAACAGTAGTAGTAGTAGTAGTAGCAGTAGCCGTAGTAGTAGTAATAGTAGTAGTAGCAGCAGCAACAGTAATAGTACTAGTAGTAGTAGCAACAACAATAGAAGCAGTAGTACTAGTAGTAGTAGTAACAACAATAGAAGCAGTAGTACTAGTAGTAGTAATAGTAGTAGTAGTAACAACAATAGAAGCAGTAGTACTAGTAGTAGTAATAGTAGTAGTAGTAACGGCAGCATAAACAGCCAACCGAGCCCGTATATTCCAACTCGTGACCCAATCCCTTCTGAAGCGCCGATCCATCACCTTTGAGAGTCCAATTACACGATTCAAACCCACAATGAGCAATGATATAAGCACGGGGGACAGGAACTCCTTAATTACTCTTAATTATGAACAGGCATATCACCCCCTCGCCCTCCTCGTAGTCTAGAAGATTATGACACCGAATCACTCACGTTATAGGCACTCTGCGACCCTATACATACACGAAAAGCTCTCGTGGTTCATAGTCGTTTTGTCTTCATTGTTTTGGAAATGATTTTACGTTTTGTTTTTGATTTACGTCTTTGGCGTGGGTATGTTTCGGAATTTAGTGCAACTGATGGGTGGCTCTCATTGTAAATTTGCTAAGGGAAAACTGCATCGCGTTCATTCTCTATATCTGTCTATCTATCTCTCTATCTATCTATCGGTCGATCAATCTATCTACCTATCTATCCGTCTATCTCTCTTTATCTCTCTCTCTCTCTCTCTCTCTATCTATCTATCGGTCGATCAATCTATCTACCTATCTATCCGTCTATCTCTCTTTATCTCTCTCTCTCTCTCTCTCTCTCTCTCTCTCTCTCTCTCTCTCTCTCTCTCTCTCTCTCTCTCTCTCTCTCTCTCCCTCTCCCTTTCCCTCTCCCTCTCCCTCCCTCCCTTTTCTCTCTCTCTCTCTCTCTCTCTCTCTCTCTCTCTCTCTCTCCTCCTCCTTTCCCTCTCCCTCTCCCTCTCCCTCTCCCTCTCCCTTTCCCTCTCCCTCTCCCTCTCCCTCTCCCTTCTCCCTCTCCCTCTCCCTCTCCCTCTCCTTCTCCCTTTCCCTCTCCCTCTCCCTCTCCCTCTCTCTCTCACTCTCTCTCTCTCTCCCTCTCCCTCTCCTTCTCTCTCTCTCTCTCGAACATACAGTAGAACAACATTCAATATGTTTAATGAAAACGGCTCCCTCCTGTATCAGCAACATTAACATATTTATTGTATATAAATCACAGACTGGAGAATTTGCATACGAATTGAACCCAAGATGTTGAAGGTGCCGTTGCATTTTCATTTTATGTTCAGATTCTGATGCTAGTCTCATTAATCGTATTGGTAAATAAACAAATGGATTGATGTGTATATGGTAGGTATATCCATTAAGCTAAAATTGTAAATATTGTAATATTGATAGCAGGTTGGAAATCCTTCAACCTGGATTTCCGATTAATTCAAAGTGCAGTAATTATTACTGGTTCTCTATCTATCTCTCTGTCTATTTTTT
>NW_028234444.1:21864459-21866959 GCF_977035675.1 Penaeus japonicus | reverse complement strand
TCATAGAGATGGTAATGAATTAACAATCATAAGTACACAAAGTCATAAAAGTGAACAAAATTATAAAAAAACATCGACTGACGAATGTTGAGAATTATAGAAATTCACAAAGACAGTTTAAATTGTTGATCCAATTATCGGATAACAAGATGACCGTTGTGAGGTCAGTAGTGTGACCATTAACCGAATCACAAATGACAAAGTATGTCATGTTACAGAAGATGCAGAAATATAAGTCATGCATTAGAAATATACAAACGTATATGCAGACAATAAAATAAATTAAAATGTAGAGAAAATCAGAGTTAAGACACATATAATTCTTAATATTCGTTAACGATTTTCTTACAAATTCACACGTGCAAGAATGACATAGGATAAGGTCACATACAGAACGCGGTCATAAAGTGACCGAGGGTCACATGTGATGCTATTTCCCAATATCACACGGTCATGAATTTGACCACAAGGGACAGAATGGTCGCGAGAAAATATAACACATTGTCAAAAGTTTCAAGTTCAGAGTGACCATACGAACGGGTCACGGGTCAAGTGAGGTCATATGCAAAATACATTTATTTTAATGTAGATTAACGCAAAAGAAAATAAATTATATTAAATTCCCATAATGAACGAACAAATATATTAAATGCTAACGCAAAGTGAATTACATTTCCACGAATACATAGTATAAACCATATTCAATAAAGGAAAATATATAAATTCACAAGAAAAATAATCACACGAGATCAAACAACGAATCTAAAACATGTAATTTGATAATATATTTTTGTTCGAAGAAATTCGATATGTTAAATTTCGCATAGAAACGAAAACTTAAGAAAATCACACAGACATTAGAAATTCTACATAAGAAATTTCGAAGTTATTGCCATAAGAATATGATGTGATTTACAGTTATTTATTTAACTAACGCACAGAAAAAAAATCATGCATCGTAAGTAGAAATATGTAATCGTACTTCGTACAAGATAACGTAGAGAAATCAAAGCGTAGAATGAGAGAATAAGTAAACGAAACAGTTACGTTATCAGCTTCCTATGGAAGACTAATGTCACACCTTTATGTGAATTTCTACGAGAGTACTAACAACGTTGAAACGCTAACAATAGCAAACGTAAGATAACATAGAATAATTGTTAAATATTCGTATCATAGTAAAATTGAACGAATAACGTACACATCGGAAGACACATAAAATAATGATGTGAAATATTACGTTACCGAATGTTAACGAAAAGTTATTTAGTGAAATTAACGAAACTATACGTAGAGAAAAAATATCACTAATTAACAAAAATGAGAATAGATGAAAAAGCGTGGGAGGGAGGGTGGGGGAATGACGGGGTGGATTTTACAATAAACAGGGAGAAAAAAAATGCAATGGGGAGGGGGGGGGCAGGGAAACACAGGAGAGACAAGTGCCTAGCAACCTTAAAGTGACTTACCTTTAGTTGCTGAGAGAAGAGAAGTAGTAGCTTTACTGCGATTGTCGTGTTCCTCTTAGTGCTGGCGTTGTTCACGATCACAAAATACACACTTAGACAATACTAACGTGGCGATAATTGTCCCAGCCGTTACCGTATAAGGTGGGATTGACAAGGGTTATTTAAGTACGCGCGAGCGGTTCACGACTTAAATGAATATTAGGTTAATATTCTACACTTTTAACCTAAAAGGAGGAGGTACTTCTCCAGATATCACTAACTATGTCACGTAGTGAAAAAAAATAGAACGAAGAGCCACTAGAATGCCTAAATTGTGCAAAAAAATAGAAACTAGGTCCTATCAATTTGTTATTAATCAAACAGAACCAAAATATTTGTAGCGAGCGGTCTACGAATATTTATAATCAGTTAACGACGTGAGGTTCTTATCTTGCGACATCACCAATTTATGTGACGAGCAAGATATATCAAAAGATGAATCCCATTCTGCCACCAGAATATGTGGTGAGCAGAATGAATCTCACCGCTGACACCAGTTTATGTGAAACTCGGTGACTAAAGAACATTGACTATTTATTATAAATCAAGATATGTATATAACATTATTTACAAGGGAGGCACGATATATATATGCAAGGGGGAAGCTAAGCCTATCGCAAAGCTAACGAGACCTAAGCTATAAGTATATCAATAACACTAATATAAACACAACACTAAGGAAAACACAGACAATGCACAGTATATGAAATAAGCTAAGTCACTAAAGGCACTAAAACACTGTCTACCTGGAATCCTTGAGGAGGTGAAGGGAGAGGAGGACCTCTCGACTTGAAGGTCAAACTAATTCTGTCTAAATCTATCAATGACATATTTTGAAGCGGGGTCCTAGGTCAGTACGAGGGCAGCGGCAATTCTTCTAATTGGTCAGGGAGCTGCCCGACCCGGCGGTGATTGGTCCACGCGGTAATGAGGGCAAGACCTAGGCCGCGGTCAACTGGTCCGAATGCCCAAGGATGATGCAGCTCGGGACC
>NW_028234444.1:21834459-21836959 GCF_977035675.1 Penaeus japonicus | reverse complement strand
TATTGGTATAAAAATAATATAATTCAATAACTCTTAGTATACGATTGAGAAATATATGTAAGAATTAAGTATGAATGAGACTGAATAACATGAATAAGCTGAATAACGCAAGAGGTGTATTATTCAGTCTCATTCGTACTTTATTTCTACATTTGTCGCAATGAACCGAGGAAAACATTTCACACTTGTTTCATACTTGTTCTCTTAATTCATGGCACACTTTTGGCACCTTCTTTCGTCCAGTAAGAAGTGCTTGTGAAGAGGTTTGACACTTTATCCTGTTTACACATGAGGAAAAAACAAAAACAAAAAAAAAACACTGTCCTCACATGTCGCTTTTTCACACTCTGTTGTTATTCTTTCTTTCATCTCTTTACTCCCTTCTTCTCCTCTATCTTCTAAGAAATGAGGAGCTCGAAGTTATTGTCTCATGCACCGATTACTTCTTTTTTTTTTCTTCTTTTTTTCTTTCGTCATCGGAAAGACATGTACAGTTAATGAAGCTTCGAAACACACAATATCTCTCTCTGTTTTCGAAACGGGAGTCAAAACTTCTTTGACCCATTCTTTCATGTCTTCAATTGTAGTTAATTCCACATCTAAAAACGGTTACTGAGTAATTAGTAACTCTCGAAATCGCTGTCTCATCTACCAATATCCTTTTTTTTCCTGACAATAATAATAAAAAAAAAAGCTCGTAACACTAATCAGGCCCCGAAACTCACCATATCCCTTTTCGAAATGGGAATCGAGACTGCTTTGTTCATATCCATAGTACAGTTCATTCCACATATAAAAGGCAAAGCAATAATCAGTATGATTACCCTCTGCCTAAAAAAAAAAATAAGACCAATAATCAATGTTCGGTATTCTCATCTCTCCTTCCTCTCGTTTTAATTAGTTTAATCAAGACTAACCTCCTCCAATCTTAATTAGCATCACTAAGACTAATCCCATTCAGTCAAAATCGCCCTTAATCATTACAAAAAAAAACTGCACTAAAAAAAACTATGAACCGAGAACCACAAACGAGGAAGCCAATCGGTCCGCCATCCTGCCCGGAAGTCCCGTCCTGCTCAGCCCTACGGATCTCCCCCTTCTTCGGCTGCCGCCACGATCACCGTGATGGCCGACCCCGTGGACTCGAGGTCTCGCCCGGCCGAAGGGACGTTGAAGCGGACTCTCCTGGGCACGTGGGGGGCGCAGCGGGAGGCCTCGCGCTTGTGCATGAGGCCTCCGAAGGTCCGGGACCACAGCATCGGCTCACGGCGGATGGTGAGGCACATGAAGATCGCCGCGGACAGTCCCAGGAGGATGAGGACCAGGAGTAAGGACAGACCCAACACGTACTGGTGTTCGTACATCGGGGAGGCGCTGCCGGGGCTGCCCGAACCCACCAGCGTGTCCAGGTGAGCTTCCGTCCAAGGCGCTGACGATGCGGTCTGGGTTCCGTCGTCGGGTGAGCTCATTGGGGGCTGAGGTAGAAGGGAGGAGGAGTCTAGGAAAGGGAGGCAGAGAGAGAGGAAGAGAGAGGAAGAGAGAGAGGGCTGAGGAAAAGAGGTAGAAGGGAGGAGGAGTCTAGGAAAGGGAGGCAGAGAGAGAGGAAGAGAGAGGAAGAGAGAGAGGGCTGAGGAAAAGAGGTAGAAGGGAGGAGGAGTCTAGGAAAGGGAGGCAGAGAGAGAGGAAGAGAGAGGTGAGAGGAAGAGGGAAAGAGAGAGAGAGAGAGAGGGCTGAGGAAGAGAGGGCTGAGGAAGAGAGGGCTGAGGAAGAGAGGGCTGGGGAAGAAAGGGAGAAAGGGAGGGTTGAGGAAGAGGGAAAGAGAGAGAGGGCTGAGGAAGAGAGGTAGAAAGGGAGGGCTGGGGAATAGAGAGAAAGAAAGGGAGGGTTGAGGAAGAGATAAAGAAAGCTGAAGAAGAGAGGGAGAAAGAGAGTATATAGGAAGAAAGAAAGGATTGAGAAATAGAAAACGAGAGAGATGATTGGGGAATAGAGAGAAAAAAAAAGAAGAGGGAGAAAGCAAAGAGCCAAAATCAAAGATCAGAAGAGAAACGCGGGAAGAGCCAACCTATATTAAGTGTCGGGACCTGACTCTCATATCCTGTAATCATCCACAAAAGTATTTCGAAAGAGTGACAATTTATATGAACTTCTTTCTTCTCACTTTCACCATAACACTCTTTGCATTTTTCTACAACCGATTTTCACTTAAGAGGACTCTAGATGAATGGTTTCTTGACAAGATTCTAGTGGAACAGGACGAAGACCAGAAGAAAGTGCCGATCACCTGCAATAGAAAACATAGAATCAAAAATCTTAAATGCATATATCGCAACATTTAAAGCCTCAACTACATCTATGAATGTATCAGGGCAAAAGTAGAAATAAATATAGATAAATAAAAAGAGAGAGAGAGAGAGAGACAAAAGGGAAAGCGAGAAATAAACACACACAAAAAAAAACAAAACAAAAAGTCATTAGAATCGACCAGTAAAAAAAAAAA
>NW_028234444.1:21823407-21828407 GCF_977035675.1 Penaeus japonicus | reverse complement strand
TAGGACAGGGACTCTACACTGAACGTAGAACCTTAGGACAGGCACTCTACACTGAACGTAGAACCTTAGGGCAGGGACTCTACACTGAACGTAGAACCGGAATTCGACAATAAATTTAGAACTAAAGTTGTATACTGAACGTTGAACCTTAGGACAGGCACTCTACACTGAACGTAGAACCTTAGGACAGGGACTCTACACTGAACGTAGAACCTTAGGGCAGGGACTCTACACTGAACGTAGAACCTTAGGGCAGGGACTCTACACTGAACGTAGAACCTTAGGGCAGGGACTCTACACTGAACGTAGAACCTTAGGGCAGGGACTCTACACTGAACGTAGAACCTTAGGACAGGGACTCTACACTGAACGTAGAACCGGAATTCGACAATAAATTTAGAACTAAAGTTGTATACTGAACGTTGAACCTTAGGAGAGGCACTCTACACTGAACGTAGAACCTTAGGACAGGGACTCTACACTGAACGTAGAACCTTAGGGCAGGGACTCTACACTGAACGTAGAACCTTAGGGCAGGGACTCTACACTGAACGTAGAACCTTAAGGCAGGGACTCTACACTGAACGTAGAACCTTAGGACAGGCACTCTACACTGAACGTAGAACCTTAGGGCAGGGACTCTACGCTGAACGTAGAACCTTAGGGCAGGGACTCTACACTGAACGTAGAACCTTAGGACAGGCACTCTACACTGAATGTAGAACCTTAGGGCAGGGACTCTACACTGAACGTAGAACCTTAGGACAGGGACTCTACACTGAACGTAGAACCTTAGGACAGGGACTCTTCACTGAACGTTGAACCTTAGGGCAGGCACTCTACACTGAACGTAGAACCTTAGGACAGGCACTCTACACTGAATGTAGAATCTTAGGGCAGGGACTCTACACTGAACGTAGAACCTTAGGACAGGGACTCTACACTGAACGTAGAACCTTAGGACAGGGACTCTACACTGAACGTAGAACCGGAATTCGACAATAAATTTAGAACTAAAGTTGTATACTGAACGTTGAACCTTAGGGCAGGGACTCTACACTGAACGTAGAACCGGAATTCGACAATAAACTTAGGACAAGAATTCTACACTGAACGCAGACTCGGACTTCAATACTGAACGTATAATTGGCATTCTACACTGAACGCAAGCTCATATTCCGACACTGAACGCAAAATAGTATTCTACACTGAACGCAGACTTGGATTCCGACACTGAACGTATAATTGGCATTCTACACTGAACACAGCACCGGCTTCCTACATTTCACCGTAGAGCTGAAATGCTAAACTGATCATTGAGTGGGACAATGTTTACGTAAGACTGCCACACGCCTCCATTACCATGCTAGGTACGTTTCGTTAATGGTTTCGCCTTTGAGGCAGTACTATCGAAAGGCGATAATCCTATCACAGGAAGACGCACAAATGAGCAAAGCATGTACACCTAGTTGCCAGATGTTTATTTTTTCCCTTTGTTACTACGAGAAATTCGATATATTTTTTTTCCCGCTTACGTAACTAAAAGATTTTTTTATTATTATTTTTTTAATTTTTACGAAACGTTTTTACCTTTCGTAACTGCAAGATTTTTTTTAATTTTTAATTTTCTATTTTTATTTATTTTTTTCTTTTACAAAACGTTTCTTTACTGAATCCCCCCCCCCCCCGTCTTCCTTACCAGGATAAATTCTATAAAATGTTTTTTTTCTTCTTCGTTACCACAAGAAATTCTATGAAACGCCCCCCCCCCCCACGTTCCTAAAACAAACAAACAAACAACCCGTTTCCCCCCCCCCCCTTCGTTACCACAAGAAACTCTACAAAACGCCCCCCTCTACGTTCCTAAAACAAACAAACAAACAAACCGTTTTCCCCCCCTTCGTTACTACAAGAAATTCTACAAAACGCCCCCCCAACGTTCCTAAAACAAACAAACAAACAAACCGTTTTCCCCCCTTCGTTACTACAAGAAACTCTACAAAACGCCCCCCCCTGCGTTCCTAAAACAAACAAACAAACAAACCGTTTCCCCCCCCCTTCGTTACTACAAAAACCTCTACAAAACGCCCCCCTCACTCCCAAACCAACCCCCCACCCCCCGCCCCCCCCTTTTTATACAAGAAATCAAAACCCCCCAAGTTCCCTCAACACATACCAACAAAAACCTTCCCCCCTTCGTTACTTATATTCTACAACAAACAAAAAGGGGTAAGGGGGGGGGGTTAGGGGAGGGGTAGAGAAGGGGGGGAGGGAGGAGGAGAGAGGGGGAGAGGAGAGAGTAGAGAGGAGGGTAGAGGTAGGAGGAGTAGAGAGAGGAGGGAGAGTGGAGGAGGTAGAGAGGAGAGGAGGAGGTAGAGGAGAGAGGAGGAGAGGAGGAGGTTAGAGGAGGTAGGGGGGGTAGAGGAGGAGAGGAGGGGTGAGGGGATAGAGATAGGAGGAGAGGAGGAGGTAGGGAGGGTAGAGGAGGAGAGGTAGAGGAGAGTTTAGAGGAGGAGGAGGAGGTGAGAGAGAGAGAAGAAGGTAGAAGAAGAGGAGAGGGAAGGTAGAGGAGGAAGTGGAGGAGGAGAGGAGGAGAGAGGAGGAGTAGAGAGGAGGTAGAGGAGGAGAGAGGAGGAGGAGCAGGAGGGTAGAGGGAGGAGGAGAGAGGGGAGTAGGGAGGGAGGTGGAAGAGGAGGGGAGGGAGAGGGGTGGAAGAGAGGAGAGAAGGGAGGAGGAGAGGAAGAGGAGAGGAGGAAGGAGGGGAGGAAGGGATGGAAGGAGGGAGAGGGGAGAAGAGAAGAGAGAGGAGAGAGGGAGGGAGAGAGGGAGGTAGGGGAAGAAGGGAGAAGGAGGAAGGGGAGAGGGAGGAGGGGAGAGGGGAGGGAAGAGGAGGGGAGAGGAAGGAGGTAGAAGAGGGGGGAGAGGAGGAAGGAGAGAAGGAGGAGAGGGGGGAGAGAGGAGAGGAAGAGGAGAGGAGGAGGAAGGGGGAGGAGAGGGGAAGGTAGGGAGGGGGGAGAGAGGGGTGGAGGAGGAGGAGAGAGAAGGAAGGAGGGGAAGGAGGAGAGAGGAGAAGGAGAGGAGGAGGGAGAGAAAGGGAGGAGGAGAGAGGAGAGAGGAGAGAGAGGAGGGAGGAGTAGGAGGGAGGGGAAAGAGGAGAGAGGAGGAAGGAAGGGGAGGGGAGGGGGAGGAGTAGAGGGAGGGAGGAGAGGGGAGGGGAGAGGAGAGAAAAGGGGGAGAGGAGAGGAGTGAGGTAGGAGAGGGGAGTGGATGAGGAGGAGGAGGTAGGTAGGGGAGGAGAGGAAGGAGAGAGGAGGAGAGGAGGAGAGAAGGAGAGGAAGGAGAGGAGAGAAGGAGAGAAAGGAGGAGAGAAGAGGGAAGGAGAGGAGAGGAAGGAGGAAGAGAGGGGAGGGAGGAAGGGGAGAGGGGAGGGAGGAGGAGGAGGAGGGAGGAGGAGGAAGGGGAGGAGGAGGGGAGGGAGGAGAGGGGAAGGAGGGGGAGGGGTAGGGGAGAGGAGGGGAAGGAGAAGGAGGAGGGAAAGAGAGGGAGGGAGAGAGGAGGAGAGGAGGAAGGGAAGAGGAGGAGAGGAGGGAGAGGGAAGAAGGAGGAGGGGGAGAAGGAAGAGGAGAGGGAGGGGAAGGAGAAGGAGGGAGAGGAAGGAGAGAAGAGAGAGGGAGGGTGAGAGGAGGGGGGAGGGAGGAGAAGGGGAGGGAAGGAGAGGAGGGGAGGGGGAGAGGGAGGAGGAGAAGGAGGAGAGAGGGAAGGGAGGGGAGGCGGGAGAGGAGAGGAGAGGAAGGGGAGGGAGGGAGAGGGGAGGAGAAAGAAGGGAGGGAGAAGGAGGGAAGGAGAGGGAGGAAGGAGAGAGGGGAGGGAAGAGAGGGAGGAGGAGAGGGGAAGGGAGAGAAGGGGGGAGGGGGGGAGGGGAGAGGAGAGAGGGAGAGAGGGGAGGGGGAGAGGAGGAAAGGAGGGGAGGGGGATAGGAGGGGAGAGGGAGGGAGAGGAGGAAGGAGAAGGAGGAGGGGAGGAAGGGGAGAAAGGAAGAGGGGAGAGGGAGAGAGAAGGGATGAGAGGGGGGGGGAGGAGAGGAGGAGGGAAGAAGAAGAGAGAGGGAGAGGAGGAAGGGGAAGGAGGGAGGAGGGAGGAGGGAGGGGGAGGAGAGAGGGGGAGGGAGGAGAGGAAGGAAGAGGGGAGAGAGAGAGTGAGGGGAGGAGGGAGGAGAGGGAGGAGGAGAGGGAAGGAGGAAGGGGGAGAAGAGGGAGGTGGGTGGGAGAGGGGAGAGAGGAGGAGGAGGGAGGGGAGGGGAGAGGAGGAGGGGAGGAAGGAGGGAGGGAAGAGAGGAAGAGGAGAGAAGGAGAGGGGGTGGAGGAGGAGGAGGGAGAGAGGGGGGAGGAAGGGAGGGGGGGGGGGGGGGAAAGGGGGGAGGGGGGAAGGGGAAGGAGAGGAGGAGGGGAGGGGGGAGGGTAGAGAGAGAGGGGGGAGAGGAGAGGGGGGGAGGGAAAAAGGAGGGAAGGGGGAGGGAGGAGGGGAGGAGGAGGGGGAGAGGGGAGGAGAGGAGAAAGGAGGAGGGGGGAGAAGAGAGAGAGGGAGGGGAGGGAGGGAGAGGGGAGGGAGGGGGGGGGAAGGAGGAGAGGAGAGAAGGAGGGAGAGGAGGGGGAAGGAGAGGAGGGGAGAGGGGAGGGGGGGAAGGAGAAGGAGGGGGGAGGAGGGAGAGGAGAGAGAGGAGGAGGGGAGAGGGGAAGGGAGAGGGAGGGGGGGAGAGAAGGGAGAGGGAGGGGAGGGAGGGGAGGAGGGGAGAGAGAAGGGAGGGAAGGGAGAGAGGAGGGAGAGGGAGAGAGGGAGAGAGGGGAAGGGAGAGGAGAGAGAGGGGGAGAGGAGGGAGGGAGAGGAGAGGAGGAGGAGGAGGGAGGAGGAGGAGGAGGAAGAGAGAGGGAGAGGGAGGGAGAGAGGAGGGGAGAGGGGGAGGAGGAGAGGAGGTAAGAGAGAGGAAGGAGGAGAGAGGAGGA
>NW_028234444.1:21808407-21815907 GCF_977035675.1 Penaeus japonicus | reverse complement strand
TTCTCGATTTCCTCTTAGAAATACTAAAAAAAAAAATATCTGAGTAAAGATTGCCCTCTGACACCCGTACATGATTGTACCTTGCATTATTCAAGGTGTTTTGTTCCAGTTATTATCAATTGTCGAATCTTACAATCCTTACAATCTCTTTTTCTCTCTATTTCGCTCTTTCTCTCTCTCTCTCTCTCTCTCTCTCTCTCTCTCTCTCTCTCTCTCTTTCTCTCTATTTTGCGCTCTCTCTCTCTTTCTTTCTATTTCGCTCTCTTTCTCTCTCTCTCTTTCTCTCTATTTCTCTCTCTCTCTCTCTCTCTCTCTCTCTTTCTCTCTCTCTCTCTTTCTCTCTATTTCACTCTCTTTCTCTCTCTATTTCTGTCACACACACACACACACACTCTCTCTCTCTCTCTTTCTGTTTCTCAAACACACACTCTCACTTTTTCTCTCTATTTCGCTCTTTCTCTCTCTCTCTCTCTCTCTTTCTCTCTATTTCGCTCTCTTTCTTTCTATTTCTTTCTATTTCTCTATTTCTCTCTATTTCTCTCTCTCAAAATTAATAAATTAAAAAAAAACAAAAACACAAAAAAACTAAAAAACCAAAAAAAAAAAAATAAAAAAATAAAAAATAAAACATAAAATAAAAAAAAACAATTACAAACAAAAAAATAAATATATATAAAAAATAAAAAAAACAATAAAAAACAAATAAATAAAAAAATCTCTCTCTCTCTCTCTCACTCTCATTCTCTCGTTCTTACTCTCTCTCTCTCTCTCTCTCTCTCTTTCTCTCTATTCGCTCTTTCTCTCTCTCTCTCTCTCTCTCTCTCTCTCTCTCTCTCTCTCTCTCTCTCTCTCTCTCTCTCTCTCTCTCTCTCTCTCTCTCTCTCTCTCTCTCTCTCTCACGCATACCTCCCCGGCTAACTACAGAAGCACAGACAGGTTTTGATGAATCGTAATTTAATACATAACAGAAGATAAAAGAAAAAATAACGCCAGTACTATTCCATGCTCAATCTCATGGAAAATCAATTAACGTTCCTTTATATAACTTATAATCATATTTGAAGCAATAATAGCCCTAAATAACCCCCCCCTCCCCCCCTCCCCCACATGGTCTGATTAGCTCCTTATCATTTATATATGAGATGTATAATAATATTGAGCAGTCCTTTATATTCTCGATTTCCTCTTAGAAATACTAGAAAAAAAAAAATCTCTGAGTAAAGATTGCCCTCTGACACTTGTACATGATTGTACCTTGCATTATTCAAGGTGTTTTGTTCCAGTTATTATCAATTGTCGAATCGTACAGACCAGGTGAACAGTATTGTAAAATTTGTAAAGAATTTTATCCTTTTAACTTTATCCTGTACGAATAACTGTTTTTTTTTTTTTTCTTTTTTTACTATACATTCATTATTCTATATCAATTGCATGCATTATTTATTCATCACTCATAATGGGATGCGGTGACTCACTTGTGTATTATGATTTTCATTATTTCATTATTCTTATTATTGATAATGAGGATGATGGTAATAATGATGATAATGATAACAATAATAGTAATTCGATAACCGTAATAATAATACTGATAATGACAGCAACAATAATGGTAATAACAATTGTGATGATAATGACAATAATAATGGTAATGTTAAAAATGATAATGATAATGATATTGATAATAATGATACAAGTAATAATGATAATATCAATGATAACAATAATGCTAATAATGATGATAATAATAATAAGGATGATAATAATAAGATTGATAATCCTGATTATAACCATGATAATAATGATGATAACAATAATAATGATTATGATAGTTATGATAATGATAACAACAACAACAACAACAACAATAATGATAATAAAGAGGATTATGATAATGATTTAATTCCTTTGAATACGTATTATCAGAAGAGGAAGAGGAGGAGGAAGAAGAGAAGGAAGAGAGGCGCCGGGGAAGGAGAAGAGGAGATGAAGAGGAAGAAGAAATGGATGGGAGAGGAGAAAAAAGAAGAAGAGGAGGAGGATGAAGAAAAAGGAGGAAGGGAAGACGAAGAGGAGGAGGAGGATGGAGAAAAAGGAGGAAGAGGAGAAGGAGCAGACGAAGAAGAAATACGAAGAGGAGGAGGAGAAGAAGAAGAAGAAATATGAAGAGTAGGAGGAGGAGGAGAAGAAGAAGAAAAAGAAATATGAAAGGGAGGAGGAGGAGGAGGAGGAGGAGGAGGAGGAGGAGGAGGAGGAGGAGACGAAGAAGAAAAACGAGGAGAAGAAGAAATACGAAGAAGAGGAGGAGGAGAAGAAGAAGAAGAAATAGGAAGAGTAGGAGGAGGAGGAGAAGAAGAAGAAAAAGAAATATGAAAGGGAGGAGGAGGAGGAGGAGGAGGAGGAGACGAAGAAGAAAAACGAGGAGAAGAAGAAATACGAAGAAGAGGAGGAGGAGTAGAAGAAGAAGAAATAGGAAGAGTAGGAGGAGGAGGAGAAGAAGAAGAAAAAGAAATATGAAAGGGAGGAGGAGGAGGAGAAGGAGGAGGAGGAGGATGAAGAGGAAGAGGGGGAGGAGGAGAAGAAGAAAATGAAATATGAAAGGGAGGAGGAGGAGGAGAAGAAGAAAAAGAAATATGAAAGGGAGGAGGAGGAGGAGAAGGAGGAGGAGGAGGATGAAGAGGAAGAGGGGGAGGAGGAGAAGAAGAAAATGAAATATGAAAGGGAGGAGGAGGAGGAGAAGAAGAAAAAGAAATATGAAAGGGAGGAGGAGGAGGAGAAGGAGGAGGAGGAGGATGAAGAGGAAGAGGAGGAGGAGGAGAAGAAGAAAAAGAAATAAGAATGGGAGGAGGAGGAGGAGGAGGAGGAGGAAAAGAAGGAGATAAGGGGGGAACAAATTAATTAGACTCATTCCTCCTTTTTGATTCGCGTTTACACGATCAAAAGAAAGAACAAAGAAACAAAAAGAAAAACAAAACAAAAAAAAAAACAATGGAAAAGTTACATTCTGTTTTTCATCCTTATAGACTTTAAAGACAGTGATAGCTACCTGTTCGCTAACTAACCTTGGGAGAAGAGGATGAGGAGGAGGAAGAGGAGGAGGAAGAGGTAGAGGAAGAGGAGGAGGAGGAGGAGGAGGAGGAAGAGGAGGAGGAGGAGGAGGAGGAGGAAGAAGAGGAGGAGGAGGAGGAGGAGGAGGAAGAGGTGGAGGAGGAAGAGGAAGAGGAGAAGAAGAAATAGGAAGAGGAGGAGGAGGAGGAGGAGGAGGAAGAGATGGAGGAGGAGGAAGAGGTGGAGGAGGAAGAGGAAGAGGAGAAGAAGAAATAGGAAGAGGAGGTGAAGGAGGAGGAGGAAGAGGCGGTGGAGGAAGATGAGGAAGAGGAGGAGGAGGAGAAGAAGAAATAGGAAGAGGAGGAGGAAGAGAAGGAGGAGGAGGAAGAGGTGGTGGAGAAAGAAGAGGAGGAGAAGAAGAAATAGGAAGAGGAGGAGGAGGAGGAGGAGGAGGAGGAGGAGGAGGAGGAGGAGGAGGAGGAGGAGGAGGAGGAGGAGGAGGAGGAGGAGGAGGAGGAAGAGGTGGAGGAGGAGGAGGAGGAGGAAGAGGTGGAGGAGGAGAAGAAGAAATAGGAAGAGGAGGAGGAGGAGGAAGGGGAGGAGGAAGAGGTGGTGGAGGAAGAAGAGGAGGAGGAAGAGGTGGAGGAGGAGAAGAAGAAATAGGAAGAGGAGGAGGAGGAGGAGGAGGAGGAGGAAGAGGTGGAGGAGGAGGAAGAGGTGGAGGAGGAGGAAGAGGTGGAGGAGGAAGAGGAAGAGGAGAAGAAGAAATAGGAAGAGGAGGAGAAGGAGGAGGAGGAAGAGGCGGTGGAGGAAGATGAGGAAGAGGAGGAGGAGGAGAAGAAGAAATAGGAAGAGGAGGAGGATGAGGAAGAGGAGAAGAAGAAGAAGAAGAAGAAGGGGAGGAGGAGGGGGAGGAGAAGTGAGGATAAGAGGAGTAGGAGAAGAATAAGAGATGGAGGAAGAAGAATAAGAGGAAGAGGAGGAAGAATAAGAGGAAGAAGAGGAAGAAGAGAAGAAGAAGAAGAATAGGTGAAGGAGAAGAAATGGAAGAAGATGGAGAAGATAAAGAAGAAAAGGGACACAAGCGTAGAGGAGAAGGAGGATAAAAAAAAAGAAAAAAAAGAAAAAGAAAAAAAAATATATATATAGATAACACGAACAAAGAGCAGACCTAAGCCGAAAGGGGCAGAGGGGCAGAGGGGTAAGGGGGCAGGGGGGCAGAGGGGTAGAGGGCCAGAGGGGCAGAGGGGCAGGGGGGCAGAGGGGCAGAGGGCAGTGTATTTGTTGTAGCTTGTTTTTCTTTTGTTTTTTATGTATAGTATGTGTTTTTATAGGTTTTTTATTTGAGTATTCTTATATTTTTATATTTTTATTTATATTTTTGTTTTTGTTGTTTTTTTTAGTATTAGATTTTTAGTTTTTTTATTAGGTTTGTTATATTTTTGGTATGGGGGTTATTTTGGGGTTTGTTATTTATTATTTTTTATTATGTTTATTATTTTATATTATCTTTTTTTTTTATATTTGTTGTTTTTTGATAGGGGTGTGTTTGGTTAGATTTTTGTTATTGTATTTTTTAGGTTTTATACGTATTTATGTATTTTTTTTTGTTTGTTTGAGTGAGGGTTTTTGATTAGTTTTGAGGTTTTTAGTTTTATATTTTTTATATTTTTGTTTAGTGTTTATTATATTGTATATTTTTAGGTTTGTATTTATTTGTTTTTTTTGAAGTATGTTATTTGAAGGTGTTTGTTATTAATTTTTTTTTTTTTTTTAATATTTTATATATTATTTATTTTTGTATTGTTTTTTTTTTTTATATTAGTGTAATATGGGTATATCTCTTAGTTTTTGTTATTGGGGTTTATTTGGGATTAGTTTTATGTATTTTATTTTTTGTTTAAGTTTATTTTTAGTGTTTGTTTATTATTTATTTTTTTTTTTTAATGTTTTATTATGTTTTAATTTTATTGTTATTTTTGTAGTATTATTTTTTTATAAGGTTATATTTTATATTTATTTTTATTTTATTGGGTTTTAATTATGTTATATGGGGAGTTGTTGTTTAATTATATAAGGGGGCGTTTATTTTATTATTTATATTTATTAAGTTAGTTATGTTTTAATTATATTAGTTTTATTAATTTATAGTTTTTTTATAAGGGGGCAGAGGGGCAGAGGGGTAAGGGGGCAGAGGGGCAGAGGGGTAAGGGGGCAGAGGGGCAGAGGGGTAAGGGGGCAGAGGGGCAGAGGGGTAAGGGGGCAGAGGGGCAGAGGGGTAAGGGGGCAGAGGGGCAGAGGGGTAAGGGGGCAGAGGGGCAGAGGGGTAAGGGGGCAGAGGGGCAGAGGGGTAAGGGGGCAGAGGGGCAGAGGGGTAAGGGGGCAGATGGGCAGAGGGGTAAGGGGGCAGAGGGGCAGAGGGGTAAGGGGGCAGAGGGGCAGAGGGGTAAGGGGGAAGGGGGGCAGAGGGGTAAGGGGTAAGGGGGCAGGGGGGCAGAGGGGCAGAGGGGTAAGGAGGAAGGGGGCCAGAGGGCCAGAGGGCGGCAGGGGGCCAGAGGGGCAGAGGGGTAGAGGGCGGCAGGGGGAAAGGTGGGGGTGGGGTGGGTGTGGGGGGTGGGGGTGTGGGGGGGGGCTGTAGAACAAGGCCCGCCCGTGCACTCCGGGAACACAAAACCAAGGTAACGCTTCCTCCGCGTGCTACACAATACCTTGAACGTGAGACAGTAAGACGGGGGAGTGGGTGTGGGAGGGAGTGGGGGTGGGGGGGAGGGGTGCGGGCGGTGCGTGGAACGAGGCAGTTCAGATTAGGATGCGTATTGTGGCGAGAGGAGGAGGAGGAGGAGGAGGAGGAAGAGGAGGAGGAATAGGAGGAGGAGGGGGAGGAGGAGGAGGAGGAGGAGGAAGAGGAGGAGGAATAGGAGGAGGAGGTGGAGGAACAGGAGGTGGGGGTTGATGAGGTATAGGAGGAGGAGGAAAAGGAGGTATAGGAGGAGGAGGATGAGGAGGAGGAGGAGGTGGGGGTGGAGGAAGAGGAATAGGAGGAGGAGGAGGAGGAGGTGGGCCAGTTTTGTTGGTGGGGGTTTTTTGTGGTGGTGTGGTGGCTGTGTGGGTGTTTGGTGGTGGTTTTTGGATGGTGGTTTGTTGGGTGGAGGAGGAGGAGGAGGAATAGGAGGAGGAGGAGGAATAGGAGGAGGAGGAGGAGGAGGTGGGGGTGGAGGATGAGGAGGAATAGGAGGTGGAGGTGGAGGGGGAGGAGGAGGAGGAGGAGGAGGAATAGGAGGAGGAGGAGAAGGAATAGGAGGAGGAGGAGGAGGAATAGGAGGAAGAGGAGGCGGAGGAAGATGAAGAAAAAGAAGAAGAAGAAGAAGAAGAGATAGATAGAGCGATGGAGGAGGGAGAGAGAAGAGGGAAAAGGAGAAGGAAATAAGAAATAGGAAGAGAAACCAAGAAAGGAAAGGAAGCAGTAATAGCAGTAACAGTAGCAAGAGTAATAAGAATAGCATAACAATAAGAAAAAAGAAATGTTTAGCTTCCAAAGTAGAAGGAAGAGACAGAAACAAGAAGAAAGAGGAGGACAAGGAAGGGATGAGGAGAGGGGAGGAGGGAGAGGGAGGAGGAGGGAGAGGGAGGGGAGGGAGGGGGGTAGGAGGGAGAGGGGAGGAGGGAGAGGGGGGGATGAGGAGAGGGGAGGAGGAGGAGGAGGGAGAGGAAGGGAGGAGGACAAGGAATGGATGAGGAGAGGGGAGGAGGGAGAGGGAGGAGGAGGGAGAGGGAGGAGAGGAGGGAGAGGGGGGGAGGGAGCCACACCAACAAACAAACAGCTGACTGGATCCTTCAGACAATGGACAAGCCTCGATCACCAAGAGACCGCAAGGTCCATTTTTTTTATATAAGCCAATAGATATTGATTTTTTTTATTGTTTATTTATGTTTATATATATATATATCTTTTATATATAAGCCAATATATATTTTATTTTATTTTATATCTATCTTTATTTTATGTATATATATAAGCCAATAAAACAATTTATAAAAGCCAATGTGTTTTTTTTTGTGATGTGTCTGAGAGATGTGCGAGAGGGACTCCTATTAATCCTGTAGGAGTGTTGTATAATTGGGCCAGGTATGGGAAAGGAGGGAGAGGAGGAGGAAGAGGAGGTGGAGGAGGTGGAGGAGGTGGAGGAGGAGGAAGAGGAAGGCGAGATAGAGTTGGAAGTGGAGATAAAGGAGGAAGAAGAAGAAGAAGAAGAAGAAGAGGAGGAGTAGAAGTAGGAAGAAGAAGAGGAGGTGGAGGAGGAGGAGGAGGAGGAGGAAGAAGAGGAAGAGGAGGAAGAGGAGGAAGAAGAGGAAGAGGAAGAAGAGGAGGAGGAGGAGGAGAAATAGGAAGTAGAGGAAGAAGAGGAAGAGGAGGAGGAAGAGAAGAAGTAGGAAGAAGAGGAAGAGGAGGAG
>NW_028234444.1:21795907-21798407 GCF_977035675.1 Penaeus japonicus | reverse complement strand
TCCCTCAACCTAAAGAAAGGAAGAAAAATACAAAACAAAAATAGAGAAAAAACGGTGCCTCAGATCTAAAGAAAGAAGGAAACAAACAAAAAAGAACAAACAAAAATAAATCAGTGACTCACACCTAAAGAAAGAAAGAAAAATACAAAAAAAAAAAAAAAAAAAAAAAAGAACAAACAAAAATAAATCAGTGACTCACACCTAAAGATAGATACAAAGAAAGAACAACAACAAAAAACAAACAAACAAAACAACAACAACAACAACAACAAAAGAATAAATAAAGAGAGTTCCTTGCAAATGCAAATATGGCGCGTGTCTTATGCTGGTTGCGTTTGAAGGCGAGCGTTCCGACTTTTAGTTCCAAAGTCGGACCGTGAAATAAGATAAAACAAAGCCATTTCGCGCCTAACTTGATGTTGACTTTATTCTTCGTGAAATTCATGTATTTTTATCTATTTATTTATCTCTGTCTGTCTGTTTTTTTTTCTCTCTCTCGCTCTCTCTCTCTCTCTCTCTCTCGCTTTCTCTTGCCCTTTCTTTCTCTCTCTGAGGATTATATGATATGCTTATATATGATATTAAATATAGCAATAGATCATAAACAGATGCCATATGAATATCGCACTCTAACTAGCGAGGCAATCGCCGGGTCAGGTCGGGTCAACTTTGACGTATAGGTAATTCACACATAGCTGCCTTCCCAAATACCTAGACCCTCAAAAAGAACTTAATACCCTTGACAGTCACGCCTCCTACATTCCAGACTACCTTCCCGTATAACCACCATTGGGGTGGATGCGAACCCCTTCCATATAAGCAGGAAATCTGGAACATACAGACAGACCGGGAATCGACTACGCTACCGCTGACGCCCGATTTCTCTGTCTGTTTATACGTGTTGTGATAGTCTTTATTACTGTGATCATTGTGCTGTAGTGTATATTATCTATCGTGTATTATAACGTCAGACTATCTGCGTTATGGAATAAACCTGAACTGTATAAACCCTGTGTCTGGCATCACATACCTATTTTGTGTGGGTAATAGTTTCAACAGACTAAGACACCCATCACACTCTCTCTCTCTCTTTCCCTCTTTCTCTCTTTCCTTTTCTCTCTCTCTCTCTCTCTCACTCTGTGTCTGGCATCACATACCTATTTTGTGTTTGGGTTATTAGTTCCAACTGACTAACTGACACTCTCACCTGCATTTCAAGTGAAACATGTAACGTGAGAGGTTTTCGGTTCGCTGATAAAAGGGGAGGAAGGTAGAGGGTCGGAGAAAGAGAGAGCAAGGGGGAGAGAGAGAGAGAAAGAGAGAGAGAAAGAAAGAGAGGGAAAGAGAGAAAGAGAGAGCAAGGGAGAGAGAGAGAGACAGAGAGAGACAGGGAGAGAGAAAGAAAGGGAAAGAAAGAGAGAGATCGAGAAAGAAAGAGAGGGATAGAGAGCGAGAGAGAAAGAGAGGGAAGAGAGAAAGAGAGAGCAAGGGAGAGAGAGAGAGAGAGAGAGACAGAGAGAGACAGAGAGAGAGAAAGAAAGAGAGGGATAGAGAGAGAGAGAGAGAGAGAAAGAAAGAGAGAGAGATCGAGAAAGAAAAAGAGGGATAGAGAGAGAGATCGAGAAAGAAAGAGAGGGATAGAGAGAGAGAGAGAAAGAGTAAGAGAGGGATAGAGAGAGAGAGAGAGAAAGAGTGAAAGAGGGAAAGAGAGGGAGTAATATCTCACGATTTAAGTTCTCATCCTTACCGTACTAAGCCCCTTCCTAAGCTAACACATATATAAAAACACAGCGTATGTACATGTCCAGAAAATACAATTATGCGTCTGAAGGAGAGAATTTATTAGATTGTAAAAAAGAAAAGAAAAAAAAAAAAAAAAAAAAAAAAAAAAAAAAAAAAAAAATATATATATATATATATATATATATATATATATATATATATATATATATATATATATATATATATATATATATATATATATATATATCCGTCTCTGAAATGGATTGTAGTCCTGTAGCCCAGGCTATCATAGACTCAGCAAAGGGAGAGTTACAAATTGCATTTACATTCACCAAAATCTAAATTTCTGTATATCTTCAAATTTTTAATTACCCGGCCATTTTTTTTTTAAATCTTTTATACAACCCATTCGGGGAGACCTGTTATCTCTACATTTCCGCATGTCTGAAGCATTGGACACTGTAATATATAGTGTAACCTAGGTATAAGACCCTGGTAACCTACACATCCTGCACTCTTTTCCTACTCACATGTATACCTTAATCTAATTCTCATGTACACAGAGTCTTTCCAGTAAGTAAACTCGGTGTTAGTCACAAGATGCATATAACGTCTTAATTAAGTAAGCAGTCGCTCGTCTCAATCGTTCAATCGCCTCGACTCTTTCAAATACTTTTGGTGTTGCTAACTGACGGGTGTGTGTGTGTGTGTGTGTGTGTGTGTGTGTGTGTGTGTGTGTGTGTGTGTGTGTGTGTGT
>NW_028234444.1:21763407-21778407 GCF_977035675.1 Penaeus japonicus | reverse complement strand
CACACACACATACACACACATATATATATATATATATATATATATATATATATATATATATATATATATATACATATATATGTATTATATATATATATATATATATATATATATATATATATATATATATATATATATATACATGTATATATACATATTTATATTCCTGTGTAAAGCTCAGCTGTCTGCTATACACTATAGATTGCTAGTCCAAAACTCCTTTATTTTCTTACAGATTCTTAGAGTGAGCCCCCAAATCATCCTAACAACAGGCCGTCGCTCCTGACACAGTTGGTTTCGATGTGGAAATCAAGAAATCTGCATCTGCCGCCATCCTCAAGGTTTTTGCAAAATCGGACAAAAACTACTTCCAAGGAAATGCAGTCCTGCTTGCACTGTAGAGTTTGGAGCACCCGGTATTTGAAGTGTCTGGGGTAGTGAAACCTGATGAAACAGCCACATGTACGGCTGGCAATTCTGCTGTCGTACATGCACCTATTTTAGGTACACATCACATCTATTCCACCATGTGTAAAACCAGCCTTTGTGGCGGTGACACCTCAGGCCAGGGTGCTGATAGGAAATACATTGTGGATTGGCCTCCAGGCACATGCCAATTTAGAATTTAGTCTGATTCAAGGAACAACACAGTCACAGGAGGAGAGTGCTATCATCCTTGCTCGTCTGGAGATGGTTGACATGCTGTAATCGATGTTGGCTTTGCTTTTGAGCGTGAAGAAATCTACCGTGTGAGGTAAGCAATTTACAAATGTGAAATAAAACATATAGATGTGATTCACACAACAAGCATAGAGGATGGCAAAGAAGCAGACATATAACCTTATTGTTTGTCTCTAATTAGGAACTTATCTGGGAGAGCTTCTCCAAATGTCTTGAGGCTACCTGGATTCCTGAGTTGAGGGATATCATAGGAGAAGTCGCAGGGAGTGCAGCAAACGTTCAGCACCAGAGTTCTACACACTGATAGGTGAGCAAAAGGGGAAACTGCTGATGATCTACCAGGATCTGGTAGAGATAGCAGGCTATCTTTGAAATACATGCCTTCTTTGGTTCGCATTCAGGACAGCTTAGGAAAAAATCGTTCGACTTTGGGCTCTGCTAGAGAAAAGCATCCTTGAACAACGTGAGAGGATGTTCAGTGTTTGTTAAAACATGGTCAAGTATATTACAGCTCGGATGTGTACAGGTGGGTTGAAAAAACAAAGTGTTTGCTTCTGGATTTGTCTTTAGATATGTTAGTGTACAGAGAAAACTAATTTCGAACACAATTATTACAGTCATGAAGGAAACGATGAGGATTCTAGAGACAGGCGAGCTGCCTGCACCTGTACGCCGTAATGGTAGATGGAACTGAAAAGGACTGAAGTTTTTGAGATAGTAAAGAGGATGTTGGATGCAGTGGTGGATAAGTACCCTGAGGAATTATGAGCCATTAAGTATGTTAAAACTAACAGATGAGTACTCTGTGAGAGAGATTATAATTGATGTTTCGAGAGGGGATCATGGAAGTTCCTGCTTTCCAAAGAATCTTCAACTGGATCATGGAAGACTGAGCCCTGTAAGTTGTTCTGTTATTTTGTACTTTCCTCAATATCAAACAAACTTTCTCATAAGTAAATGTATAGACTCGAACGTGAAAAATGCAACTCTTTTCACATTTTCTCGTCTTTTTCATTGGGTCTCTGCAGCAGTAGAGGCAAACGCATGGCAGAAAAATTCTTGAGGATTTCCACGTCCTCGTCATGAAGGTGAGAAGGAACACCATTAGATTGAGATTCCATTGTATAAACCGCTGTATTCAGTGGTGCATGCAGTTTATCAAGGATTGATAAAACCATACGAAATCCGCAAAAGAATTTACGTGGCTGATTGAGGGCACTCTGCCTGATACTGAGAAACCTAATTTGGGATGATACACCTTCCATTCCACATGTATCAAGATCTGTTGGCCACCTACCTCGAAACAGCCATGGTAGTCGGAGGTACCGAGATCTCACCTTCGACGGCCTTGTGCGTGCGCGCGCCTCGAAGCCCCCTGCAAGGTTCTGTTGGCCACCACGGTTCCCATCGCATGATGATGTCCCACCGGAGCCTCAGCTCCTGCACAAAACCTTGAGCTCAAAACGCCGATGCACTGTTGTTTCAAGCATGACACGAAGTCTTGTTAATGGTCAAATCCAATCAGGGGATCGGAGGAGACGTTGGGAAAGATTAGGATCGAGAAGAAGGATGGAGAGATAGTGGTAGGATGTCCTTTAATGAAGGTCATTTGTAGAACTAGAGGGCCAGAGTGGCCATAGAGGCTTCAGGATGGATTTCGGCCGCGTAGCTGGGGTCTTCTGGGTCCACCAACGGGGAAGTCGGGACGATCGCTCATGCCCAACGAGAGCAGAAGCCTCTAGCCCTCGCGAGTTGGTAGATGCTTGGCGGAGAGGGAAGGCAGTGCCTCCATGCCTGAGGATTCTCCTGCCAGAGCCACAGTAGATCGTGTGATCAAGTGTGAAGCATCTCAGCATCGATCACAGTGCATTGCGGTAGGTTGAGCCGGGAGCCCTTCCATTAGGATGTGCATTGAGCCAAGATGCTGCGACGCCGCCATTGCAGCTACAAACCTTCTTTGCTTTAAAAGGAGTTGAAGAAGCATCCCCAATGCCTTGCATAGTGTGACAGCTCGATCGTCCTTAATGAGACTGATGATGACGACCTGCACAGTCTGGAATAACGAGATCCTTTGCTTTTGTTAATATTTCACTAAAAATGTGGAAAAAATAGATAAGATTAATAAACTTATGCATCGAAAGATTTCATTTCAATTAATTAAGTCCGATGGTTTAGAAAAATGAAAGAACAAATTAGATCCATAATTCTAATCAATTCAGTAACATATCTTATGTGTATTTTTCATGTAAATAATATATATATATTTATATATTTATATATATATTGTATATATATATATATATTATATATATATAGATATATATATATATATATATATACATTATATGTATATATATATATATACACACACACACACAAAACAACACACACACACACATATATTTTATATATATGTTTATATATATATATATAGTTATATATATATATTTATATATATATATACAAATATATAAATATATATATATACAAATATATAAATATATATATATAATATATATATATATTTATATATATATATGAATATGTATATATATACATATATATACATATATTTTATATATATATATGTGTATATATATATATATTAAATATATATAGATATTATATATATATGAATATATATGTATGTATATATATATATACACACACACACACCCACAACAAACACACACAAACACACACACACACTACACACAAAACACAACACACACACACACACACACAACACACACATATATATATATATAAATATATAATATTTATATATGCATATTATATATATATATATATATATATATATATAGATATATATATATTATTTATATATATATAAGTGTGTGTGTGTGTATGTATACAAACACACACACACACACACACGCACGCACGCACACGCACACACGCTATTGTGTATGTAGTCATTTCTCCAAAAATACTGCTACAGTACATTACAGCGAGATTTAAGTCCACGTGTATGTTACTAAAATATTCAATGGGATGTTTCACAGTCGGTCTTAAAGCGTACCCAAAATTGATTATGCAAACATGTCTTTAGCCGTAGGTTATATTACGAATGTCAGTCTCATATTATGATGCGGATATGCAAATCACAGTGGAAACTAGCCGTTGTGTATGTTAATGCAGCTATGTGTGTGTGTGTGTGTGTGTCTCATACTCTCTGACGCACATTTATATATATATATATCAAATATCTATATATCCACACACGCACACACACACACGCACACACAGACTTATATACGTATATGTATATATATATATATATATATATATATATATATATATATATATATACATATACATATATATATATATATATATATATATATATATATATGTATATATTCATATATATATATATATATATATATATATATAATATATATATATATATATACATATGTATATACATACATATAAATATATAAATATATATATATATATATATATATATATATATATATATATATATATATATAGATTTATATATATACACATGTATAAACATACATATATATACGTATAGATACATGCAACTATCTTTATGTATATATATATATATATATATATATATATATATATATACATATATATGTATATATTCATACATACATACATATATATATATATATATATATATATTATATATATATATATATATATATATATATATATATATATATATATATATGTAACCAAGCACAAACACACACGTTATGAACGAGTATCTTCTCTCCCGTTTTGTGCTTCAGTTAAATGTCATGCTATACATTTCATATCTCGAAACTCTTATCGATAATATGAGTAGGTTCAGATGATAAGGTGTTTCAAGTTGCATTCCATTGCACTTGATCTTCTACATCTAAGAAATATATATATTTTTGTTTTCTATTTCTAGTTACCTTTCATCAGCATTTTTTTTTTCATTTTTCTCTGCAAGTCTCTTAATGTTGAGGTGATTAAGGCAATCCTTTCTGTCACCTGTAATTATCATGTTCAATAATTATGTATGTATGTAACTTGTTTTAAATAATTATGAACTTCTCTTGCTGGATAACGAAATGAATATCATTTCACAAAAATTGTTCTCAATTGGGCATTGAACCTCATAAGGGCGGCATAGGATAGTAATCATGTTTAATCATGTTTAGTGTGATATTTGCTTGCAGTGTTTGATTGTCAAGTGTTCTGCTATAGAAGCATACCATTAAATCTGTTTAGAATCATTGAAATATCAAATTGTAAACTATTTGCATCTATTATTATTGTTTTTTCTTTCTTTCATGCAATCATACACCAAATAAAATATAGATTAGAACAATAGACTTTCGTTCACCGAGAGGTCGTCATCTTGTATCCGAAAGCAATGAATGCAGCTTTCCACTTAGCAAGGGTTTGAGGTGGCTTCTTTAACTCCTTTTAAAGCACAGGGAATTCTGGGAATTCAGCTTTAATTAATTGAAAGTATTTCCTTCGATGCATTGGTTTATTAATTATATATATATTTTTTTACATTTTTTAGTGAAATATTACAAAAGCAAAAGGATACTCGTTATTCATACGTGGGCAGGTCGTCATCATCAAGTCTCATTAAGGACTGATCGAGGGCTGTCCATCTAGCAAGGCATTGGGGATGCTTCTTCAACTCCTTTTAAAGCACAGAAGGTTTTGTAAGCTGCAATGGCGTCGCAAGCATCTTGGGCTGCATGGCACATCCTAATGAAGGGCTCCGGCTCAACTACCGCAATGCACTGTGATCGGATGCTGAGGAGTGCTTCACACTTGATCACACGAGCTACTGTGGCTATGGCAGGAGGAATCTCAGGCATGGAGCACTGCTTCCTCTCCTGCCAAGCAGCTACCAACTCGCGAGGGCTAGAGGCTTCTGCGCCGTTGGGCATGAGGCGATCATCTCCGACTTCCCCGTTGTTGGGACCCAAAAGTCCTGCTACGCGGCCGAAAGTCCATCCTGAAGCCTCTATGGCCACAACTTGGCCCTTCTTAGCTACAATGACCTTCATTAAAGGACATCCTACCACTATCTCTCCAGCCTTCTTCTCGATCCTAATCTTTCCAACGGTCTCCTCCGATCCCCTGATTGGTTGACCATTAACAAGGACTTCAGTGTCAGGCTTGATAACAACAGTGGCATCGGGTGTTTTGAGCTCAAGTTGTGCAGGAGCTGAGGGCTCCGGGTGGGACATCATAATGCTATGGGAACCGTGGGTGGCCAACAGAACCTTGCAGGGGCTTCGAGGCGCTCGCACCACAAGGCCGTCGAAGGTGAGGATCTCGGTACCTCCGACTACCATGGCTGTTCGAGGGTAGGGGGGCAACAGATCTGTGATACGATGTGGAATCAAGGAGTAATACATCCAAATTAGGTCTTCCAGGGTATAAGGCAGAGTGCCCTCAATCAGCCACGTAAAGTCTTTGCGGATTTCGTATGGGTTTATCAAATCCTTGATAAACTGCACCACTGAATACAGAGGTTTATACAATGGAATCTCGATCTTAAGTTGGTTCCCTTCAGCCTTCATGACGAGGACGTGGAAATCCTCAAGAAGTATTTCTGCCAGTGCATTTGCCTCTACTGCTGCCAGACGACCCTAGTGAAAAGACAAAATATGTGAAAAGAGTTGCATTTTTCATGTTCGAGTCTATACATTTACTTTATGAGAAAGGTTGATTGTGAGGAAAGTACAAAATAAAGAACAACTTACAGGGCTCAGGTTTTTCATGATCCAGTTGATGATCCTTTGGAAAGCAGGAACTTCCATGATCCTCTCGAACATCAGATTATAGTCTCTCTCAAGAGTACTCATCATGTTAGTTATAACATACTTAATGGCCTCATATTCCTCTGGGTACTTATCCAACACTGCATCCAACATCCTCTTTACGATCTCAAAAACTTCAGTCCTTTTCAATCCTTCTACCATACGGCGTACAGGTTCAGGCAGCTCTCCTGTCTCTAGAACTTCCATCGTTTCCTTCATGACTGTAAATAATTGTGTTCGAAATTAGTTTTCTCTTTACACTAACATATCTGATAGACAAATTCCAGAATGCAAACACTTTGTTTTTTCAACTCACTTGTAAACATCCGAGCTGTAATATCCTTGACCATGTTTAGACAAACACTGAACATCCTCTCACGTTGTTCAAGGATGCTTTTCTCTAGCTGAGCCCAAAGTCGAACGATTTTCCTAAAGCTGTTCCTGATGCGACCAAAGGAAGGCATTTCTTCAAAGATTGGCCCGCTATCTTCTACCAGATCCTGGTAGATCATCATCAGTTCCCTTTTGGCTTCACCTATCAGTGTGTAGAACTCTGGTGCTGGAACGTTTGCTGCACTCCCTGCGACTTCTCCTATGATATCCTCAAATCCAGATTCCATGGAGCTCAAGACATTTGAGAGCTCTTCCCAGATAAGTTCCTGTTAGACAAACAATAAGGTATTATGTCAGCTATTATGCAATCCTCTATGCTTGTTGTGTGAATCACATACTATATGTTTTATTTCACATTTGTAATGCTTACCTTCACACGGTAGATTTCTTCACGCTCAAAAGCAAAGCCAACATTGATTACTGCAGGGTCAACCATCTCCAGGCGAGCAAGGATGATATTACTCTCCTCCTGTGACTGTGTTGTTCCTTGACTCAGACTAAATTCTAAATTGTCTGGTGCCTGTAGGCCAATCCTAGCAATGTATTTCCTATCAGCGCCCTGTCTGATGGTGGTCACCTCCACAAAGGCTGGTTTACACATGGTGGAGTAGATGTGATGTGTACCTAAAATAGGTGCATGTACGACAGCAGACATTGCCAGGCCGTTACATGTGGCTGTTTCATCAGGTTTCACTACCCCAGACACTTCAAATACCGGGGTGCTCTCAAACTCTACAGTGCAAGCCAGGACTGCATTCCTTGGAGTAGTTTTGTCGTATTTGGCAATAACCTTGAGGGATGGCGGGACAGATGCAGATTTCTTGATTTCCACATCGAAACCAACAGTGTCTGGAGCGACGGCTGTGGTTAGGATGATTTGGGGGCTCACTCTAAGAATCTGTAAGAAAATAAAGGAGTTTGGACTTGCATTCTATAGTGTTTAGAAGACAGCTATACACATGAAATAATATGTAGCAGTAAAAGGTTATAAAACTTACTCTGCTGACAATGGAAGCTTCAGTTCTAATGGTGCTTTCTGAAACTCGTGTTGATGCAAGGTGGCCAGTAATCTTGTCCTCACTGGATGGGAAAATATCCAGCTCTACAGTTCCTTCCACTGTTCCTTGACCAGCTGTGTACTGAAGTGCAAACTGCATGGCTTTGGGAAGAACTGGATGGTTTATTTGGCTCTCCCACTTGCCTTGGTTGCCCTCGTGTGTAGCCTTGTAACCAATCTCATATGGGGACTGCGAACTATGCTTGTTAGCATAGAACTTGATTCCTGACTGTGAAGGAGAAATGTGAGCTTCACCCTCCATTGTACGTGATGGAGTCTTTACAAGAATATTGTAAGATGTTGGTGTTGGCTTGCTGAAGCGATAGCGATAGTTGGCTGGCTCGGACCTTTCGATTCTCTCCTCCTTCTCAAAAGTAACCACAGCACGGATAATCTTCAGTAGCTGAACTGCAGCCTTAATGTCCAGTCCTGCTTCGATGGCCTCAATCTCACCATGGGGATGGATCCTCACATTCCAGTCAAAGACAGTTTTGGGAGCATTTCTTGTCATCATGCACTTGCCTTCATAAGAACCTTCTTTGTTTTCAACGGCGAATTCGAACATGAGAGGCTTCCTTAGGATAAGGCCTTCAGCATCAACCTGGGAAAATATTATGACATTTTCTCACTTCCTGCTAATCACTAATGTCTGTTGTTCCACTCAGATTAATTCATGACTTAGAAAATCAGATGTATGGGAAAAGCTGCTTACCTTAAATAATATCACATGTGCCTCTGGCTTTGTATGATGTTTCAGAATCGTCTCCAACCTTGTTTCCTTTCCTTCAGGTGCTACATATACCACCTTGGTCTCAAGAGAAAAGCAGTATGGCCCATCGAGCCTCTCAGCTGCAACAGAACCTGTGAATTTATGCTCTTCACCCTCAGTGTTCTTGTATCTGAAGACGGTAATAACTTTGGTGGTAGGTTGTTGGTCCTCGATCTTATAGCTGGCTTCTACGGCAAAAGTCCTCTGAGAAGGTGTGGTTACTTCCAGCTCAAAACCAGATGCCATGATATCTTCAGCATTCAGGTTCAGCTTCATATGGTATGGTTCTCCAGCTATTATGACGTTTCCGCTGGAAAAGGAAATCGTGTTGAGAACTTTCACATAAAAATTTATGTGAATTGTATGATTAACAAGTCAGTTTACATACTATTACACATATATGAATTATATGTAAGACTTCCCTTATATCAGGATATATGTAAAAAACACATTATATATATATATATATATATATTATATATATATATATTATAGTATATATATATATATATATATATATATATATATATATATATATATATATATACACACACACACACACACACACATTGGTGTACAGGTGAAGCAAATTCTTTGAAAGGAAGGTAAAACTACTCACTGAACAGAAGCATGACCCAGGTCAGAAGAACTGCTGATTACATTAGCGTCAACAACAATCTTGTTGTTAGGGTTACGATCTGCATCCCAGGCGAATTCAGCATTCATCTTCTTATTTCCACCGTCAATATCTACAAAAGCTTTAACGCGATGTGCAGACGCACTCTTGGGCAAGACTGCTGTGTTGAGGCTCACATGGACGTTCTCATGCATTACTGTGGTATCAAGCATGAACTCCATGAGGGCAGGGACTACGAGCTTAGTGCTACTAATAGTCTTCTGCCCTGATCCTACCTCGGAATTCAGTGTCCATTTGAATGCAAATAGACTTTCTTGTCTGTTCTTCATCTCAAAAGCTAGAATCTGCTTGCTGGTGCTTCCAAGAATCGTTGTAGAAATGATGTGAGGTTCCATATCAACAATAGCAAGTTTTAGTTCAGTTTCGATTTTTTGTTTCCTTGGTGAGATGATGAAAGTGACTGGACCATCAACCTGTAGCAACATGCGCTCTCCATGTTTAAGGGCAGCTTCCACAGCATATTTACCTTGCTCTTCCTTATCCAACTTGCTTTCAAACTTGATAGCATGTATATAGTCTGGAGCATCGATCTAAAAGTCAAAGTAAAAGGTTGTGAGACTTTGAAATACAATTCTGATGTTGGAAATTTTACCATACTTCAATGAAACATATAAACCACACAGTTTGATACTTACAATTATTCGGGCACTGTGTTCTGCAGCAGATCGTTCATACAATACTTCAAATTCAATTATCTTCGAGTTGTCTTTAGATTTAATCACTTCCAATTGTGTACCCATCTTTGATGCACCAAGGTATAAGTTATTGGAAGCTTTGTATGACTGACGTCCATAATTAACTGCAAAAGATAGTAGTACGGTATGTCAACACATTGCTTTAGTAAATGTTTTGCAATCATTACTACGAAATGTAATTACACTAAATGGAATACTAAAGAAACGAAAAAAAAAAAAAACATTATTACCTGTAATTTCATTTTCCATTATCATATTCATGAACATTCTTCCTTCAGTCTTCATGATAGCTTCCACAGACACGAAATCACGACTTCCTTTTTCAATCTTGAGTGCAACATGATGCTCCACTCCTCCTGGGTTTTCAGTCACTTTGCGAATATATGATATAAGTTTCCAAGGTCCAATAGCAGTGTGGAATTCAATCTTGCGTACTCCACTTGGAACTGTCATGAATGCATACGAACTGTACCTGAAGTCTGCATCAGCTGAAGAAAGAATACAAAATGTTAGAACATGACTGATTTAGATATAGATAAAATCAATAAGCACAGATTTTGCATGATGTAACAAGAGGCCATTCATAAGTACCTTCAAAGCTTATGTCTACAAATTCCCTGAGGGCATTCTTTGTCTTGAAGATAGCTTCAATCTCAGGACCATTCATTTTCTTGCTGAACATAGCTTCCACGATGTGAGCCTCAGCATCGAATCTCCTGTTTCGACTGCTAAACACATTCACTTGGTACTGCTTTTCATTGCTATCTTGCTTTGTATTAAACTCTACCTTGATTCCTCGTGAGACATCAAATTCATTGGACCTGAGCTTTACAAAGGTCTCAATGGCCTTGTGCTCTTCCTCATTGGTGAAGCTAGTCCACAGTCCTGCTGATATGCTAGAAGACTCAAATTTGGCATAAACAGCGTGGGACCTCTCTTCCTTGGTATAGGACATAGTCATTTCAGCCTGTCGTGGTGTCGCAGCTCCTGGGGTCTCCATGTTCACCTTGATGACCTTATTACTCTTCTTGTTCTTGATGGCAGTAGTCATTCGGTAACCTCTCATGGATGGGTCGGTTTTCTCAATGTACAACTTGGCGACAATGGGTTCTCCAAGAGGCATAGCAGTACTACGGAAGATATCAGGGAAGTTCATCTCATGGCACATCTTCAGACCAAACACTGGTTCAAGAGCTTCCATGCAGTTCTCATGGTGAATCCTGACGTCCCTCATGGAGGGTGGACTAACCTTCATCACTCTCTTACCAACAGCCTTGACAAGATTGGTCTCTGCCTTGACACTGAGTAGTTCCATCCTCTCTGGAAGATCCAGTGCAAACTCAAATGCATTGTCTTCAGTCTTTCTGATGTTAATGGTGGCTCCATTGGCCGTTGCAATGGTGCTCTTCAGCTCAGTCCCTGCCTTAGCAATGTGACAGTCATAGCCAACAAAACCATGGACTGCAACTGATGCACTTGGGATCAGTTTGAGACTCCTCTCAACATGTGCTGGGTTGGTGAAGAGTTCAATGATATTAATGTCACCAGCCAGTTTGATTCCTACAACAGCAGTTCCTTCCAACTTAATCTTGAGTGGAGTACCTTGAATGGTGGGCAAAGAGTAGTCAAGGAATATTTGGCCTGTGCGTGCAGAATCGATGTCTAGATTGTGAATATTGGGAAGAATTTCATCGAAGTAAGAGAAAATGGATTCAATTATTCTGTCAGCATCCAATTCCTTCAGGTCTTCAGCAATGGAAGCATAGGTTACTTCATGTCCAAAGATTCTTGCAAATACATCAGCTCGGACTTCACCCTCTTTCCTTTCTCCATAGAGCTTTTTGAAAAATCTGGAAATGGTAGACATGCTGATAGCCCTCTTTTCTCGAAGTGTGTCTTCCAAATGCTGGGCAATGCGATGTCCCTTCTCTTCAGCAAAAGCAACCACATCTTTCAAAATGCGTCCAAAGGAGGCCTTGCGAAGATATCCTTCTGGGCCAACCAGTTCCTTAATGATTGGGTCTAAACCTTCAAGACGGATGCCAGCCTCTCCTAAATTGATGTTCAAGTCCTCAATAGTTGTTCGGAGGTTCAGGTCAACGGAACGAGGAAGGAAGGATTCAGGGGTGTAGATGATGTTGGATTCCACACCAGCACCGATACCGAATGAAGGAGCAAAGTAAGACATCTCGATATTGCGAGAATATTTCCTGATGTCTCCATCAAAGTCTCTGGGAATAACAAAGTTGGTGAGGAGGTAACGGAGGCGTTCTCTGTCAGGTGAGGCGGATTCTTGGATGTTCAACAAGTGGCTCAGAATGAAACCTCGTACTGGAAGAAGAGAGAAATACTCCAATTGGAGATAATTCAGTTTTCGACAAATTATTTGAGAAAGCTTTCAACTTATTTCAACTCTATAGCATATATATAAAGTGACTACATAGAATATCACCTTGAGTATTCTTTTCTTCGGAAACCTTAGAAATAATCTTCTGGAGATGTTCCTCTTCAGCACATCTGATTGCTCCCAAATAAGCTGCGATGCGAACCTCAGTAGCCATGGATGGGTGAACTGCGATGTCGCTAAGTTTTTCAGTAACCTGTAAGAAAGTCTGCATGTTAGTTTAAGAAAATAGATTACTCTTATTTGATATTTCAGTGTCTATTGACATGAATATGTTTTCTTTTTCTTTTTTACAAAATATAAGTTTCCCTTCTGCTTTACTTACATAGAGAGCACACTGAGTATGCCTGAAGACATGTGCAGCTGCTACTCGGATGCTAGTTTCTACTCCCTCTTGTTCAATACAGCCGACTGCTGCTCTTGTTACTGCAGGTGTAACTACACCCATGTTGCCTAGTGCTTTGAATGTTGCAAGAGCTTCTTTCTCAACTTGTTCACCGGCAGAAGGAGAGCACTGACGTTGAGCTTTGGTGGCCAGAATCTGTGCAATTCTCTTGACTGGAGCTTTCTCGCTGCAATGAGGAGTGTGACGGCAGTAGTTGTTGACCATAGTGGCAGCAGCCAGAGCCACAGAAGGCACAGGCCGAGGGCTCTCGAACAAGGGTGTGAGCGCCTTCACAGCTTCGATGTCGGGTCGTGGGGTGAGGTAGAGAGCAGCTGTGTAAAGAGCAAGACGTCCTCCTGTTGCTCGTCCACTTTCTATTTCCTGGACCATGATCTTGACAGCACCAGACTCATACAGGAAGGCAATGGCATCCAGGAAGATGCTCTCCAACCTGGCGGAGTTTGCACAATAACGTCCTCCTCGAACCTTCTCTGCAGTTGCTTCAACAACTGTCTCAGGAACACGACGCAATAAGTGAAGGGCCTTGTCAACCAGTTCAGCAGCTTCAGCCTCAACAGTCTCCATGGTCTTCTGGCAGATCTCCTTCATGACCGCATCCACCTCAGGTGCCAGCTCAGGCTCCTTCCCTGTTTCATGGTTGAACAAGAGGCTTTCAATTTCGAATTCTCCCCGAGGGATGGCACTGATGGCTGAGGTGTCCCTGGACTCAGAGATGAAGCGAAGTGTTGACTCTTGATTGGCCTCCACGTACTTGTAGACTCCAAAGGCAGGTCGAACGATGTTCTTGTCCTCACAGGTGACGGCGGTGTAGATGCCATTGGTGATTTCCTGCTTGCACTCTGACCTGGACTCTTCGATTGGCAGGGGAGCCTTCAGCCATGGTGCAGGTGTTTCAGCAGGTGTTGGGAAACGGTTATGGCAGTGGCGGTGGTTCTTTTCCTTAACAACAATGACCTTTTCTCCTTCAGTCTTAATCTCATACTTTGTTGGACACTCTCCTACAACATCCGTCTGTCAAAGAAGGAACGATTAAAAACTTTATTTCAGTTAAAGAGATTCACCATACTTGGGTAAAATCCTTATAAATCTGAAACAGACCAGGCTGCACAAAGACCATAGTTTATCACTGACAAAATCGGAAATCATGCTTCTTAAGATAAGTGACAATGGTTTTCTAACATGTAACTTCAAAGAAAGTCTTCTTTTCATCTGTGAGTCTCATTAGTTTCCAAAAAGCACATGGTAATTACCTCTGTAAGAGTGAGTCCTGAGCTGAGAGGGGAGAGTGACGGGAGTGAGTTCTGGAGAGCCGTGGCGATTCCCTTCTTCATGTTGATGGACCAAGGGGCGTCGCCAGGGTGGGTACACACATGCTGGATGCGCCCATCTGTCACGGCCACCACCAAAGGATAGCGCTCCAGGAACTGCACCTCGGCTCCTGAAAGCAATACTTTCTCTTAGCCTTAAAGCTCGCTGGCGGCCATTTATTGCATTCCTATTTCTACATCTATTGCAGCTGTTGCACCGGCAGAACCACATTGATAAATCATCAAGGCAAATGACACACCTGCAGCACCATCGACCTTGGCGTGTTTGATCGTGATGGCCATGTCGCAGGGAGTGATCCATGTCAGCTCCACCTGCTTGGACCATTCGAGTTCCGTGACGCCGTCCTCAACGCCCTTCAGCTGGACTCGAGACTTGCCGGAGTAGGCGTAGGTGTAGGTCTTCTCGGGTTGGTAGGCCAGCTTCGGGGATCCGGTGATGGGGCATTCGGTGGAGCATCTCGGCGCCTCAGATCCCCAGGGCGCTGGAAAGGGAACAGGAGGCTCAACACAAGGCATGGCATGTCTTAAGTATTTCGCTCAATAATTCTAAGACGTAAAAAAAAATCACATGAGTTTGATATGGTGAATAAAGATAAATATACAATATGAACTTGTCACACTTAACCTGCAAGTCCACCTCAACTAATATTTAATTGAACGGTGATAAGTAATAAATAATCGAAAAGTCGAACACACCAAATAAGTGAAAAAATATAATGTAGATAAAAATACAATGTAAATGCAGCAATCT
>NW_028234444.1:21748407-21760907 GCF_977035675.1 Penaeus japonicus | reverse complement strand
GATTCCCCTCGTTACGATTCGCCTCGTTACGATTCCCCTAGTTACGATCCCCCTAGTTACGATTCCCCTAGTTACGATTCCCCTAGTTACGATTCACATAATAACGATTCCCCTCGTTACGATTCCCCTCGTTACGATCCCCCTAGTTACGATTCCCCTCGTTACGATTCCCCTCGTTACGATCCCCCTAGTTACGATTCTCCTCGTTACGATTCCCCTAGTTACGATTCCCCTAGTTACGATTCACATAATAACGATTCCCCTCGTTACGATCCCCCTAGTTACGATTCCCCTAGCTACGATTCACATAATAACGATTCCCCTCGTTACGATCCCCCTAGTTACGATCCCCCTAGTTACGATTCCCCTCGTTACGATTCCCCTAGTTACGATTCCCCTAGTTACGATCCCCCTAGTTACGATTCTCCTCGTTACGATTCCCCTAGTTACGATTCCCCTAGTTACGATTCCCCTAGTTACGATTCCCCTAGTTACGATTCCCCTAGTTACGATTCCCCTCGTTACGATTCGCCTAGTTACGATTCCCCTAGTTACGATTCCCCTAGTTACGATTCACATAATAACGATTCCCCTCGTTACGATCCCCCTAGTTACGATTCCCCTAGTTACGATTCCCCTAGTTACGATTCCCCTAGTTACGATTCCCCTAGTTACGATTCCCCTCGTTACGATTCCCCTAGTTACGATTCCCCTAGTTACGATTCCTCTAGTTACGATTCCCCTAGTTACGATTCCCCTCGTTACGATTCGCCTAGTTACGATTCCCCTCGTTACGATCCCCCTAGTTACGATTCGCCTCGTTACGATCCCCCTAGTTACGATTCGCCTCGTTACGATCCCCCTAGTTACGATTCGCCTAGTTACGATTCCCCTCGTTACGATTCCCCTAGTTACGATCCCCCTAGTTATGATTCCCCTAGTTACGATCCCCCTAGTCACGATTCGCCTCGTTACGATTCGCCTAGTTACGATCCCCCTAGTTACGATTCGCCTCGTTACGATTCCCCTAGTTACGATTCGCCTTGTTACGATTCGCCTAGTTACGATTCGCCTCGTTACGACCTCCCTCGTTACGATTCCCCTAATAACGATTCCCCTCGTTACGATCCCCCTAGTTACGATTCGCCTCGTTACGATCCCCCTAGTTACGATTCGCCTCGTTACGATCCCCCTAGTTACGATTCGCCTAGTTACGATTCCCCTCGTTACGATTCCCCTAGTTACGATCCCCCTAGTTACGATTCCCCTAGTTACGATCCCCCTAGTCACGATTCGCCTCGTTACGATTCGCCTAGTTACGATCCCCCTAGTTACGATTCGCCTAGTTACGATCCCCCTAGTTACGATTCGCCTTGTTACGATTCGCCTAGTTACGATTCGCCTCGTTACGACCTCCCTCGTTACGACCCCCCTAGTTACGATTCCCCTAATAACGATTCCCCTCGTTACGATTCCCCTAATAACGATTCCCCTCGTTACGATTCCCCTAATAACGATTCCCCTCGTTACGATTCCCCTAGTTACGATCCCCCTAGTTACGATTCCCCTAGTTACGATTCACATAATAACGATTCCCCTCGTTACGATCCCCCTAGTTACGATTCGCCTAGTTACGATTCCCCTCGTTACGACCTCCCTAGTTACGATTTGCCTTGTTACGATTCCCCTCGTTACGATCCCCCTAGTTACGATTCGCCTCGTTACGATTCCCCTCGCTACGATTCCCCTAGTTACGATTCCCCTAGTTACGATTCCCCTAGTTACGATTCCCCTCGTTACGATTCGCCTAGTTACGATTCGGCTAGTTACGATTCGCCTCGTTACGACCTCCCTCGTTACGATTCCCCTAATAACGATTCCCCTCGTTACGATTCCCCTAGTTACGATCCCCCTAGTTACGATTCCCCTAGTTACGATTCACATAATAACGATTCCCCTCGTTACGATTCCCCTAGTTACGATTCACATAATAACGATTCCCCTCGTTACGATTCCCCTAGTTACGATTCACATAATAACGATTCCCCTCGTTACGATCCCCCTAGTTACGATTCGCCTCGTTACGATTCCCCTCGTTACGATTCCCCTAGTTACGATTCCCCTAGTTACGATTCCCCTAGTTACGATTCCCCTCGTTACGATTCCCCTAGTTACGATTCCCCTAGTTACGATTCCCCTAGTTACGATCCCCCAAGTTACGACCCCCCTAGTTACGATCCCCCAAGTTACGATTCCCCTAGTTACGATTCACATAATAACGATTCCCCTCGTTACGATACCCCTCGTCAGCCTATTCCATCGGGGATCGAAGCCCGGGGCTCAAACAAAGCTCAACTCATAGAGCGTTTAAAGTAAATTTGATTTAATTCAAAGAAAGTCAAAAAATTGTTTAGTCCGTACATTTCTGGAATGCCACGTCGTGATCACAAGCTTGTTTTTGCAAAGGATGGTCAAATATAGTATTAAAATAAATGATTGAGTATTTAAATATGATAAAATCAAGATCTCTTTTGAATTGTAAATGAGCTTCAGTTGAAATGTGAAAATTATAATATTCAATAAAAATCCATAAGAACTTTTCTAGTAGTATGTGTATGTATATACGTACATATGTATGTATATATATATATATATATATATATATATATATATATATATATATATATATATATATATATATATATATATATACATACATATATATACACATATAGATAAATACACACATACACACACACATATATATGTATATATATATATATTATATATATATATATATATATATATATATATATATATATATATATATATATATATACATATGTTGCTGGTGCAACAAATGTAATGCACATATATAGGTGTATGAGCGTGTGCATTTGTGTGTGTTTGCGTGTGTGTGTGTGTGTGTGCGATTATGTGTGTGCTTGTATACAGTACCTTGCATATATCGGATGCATCGTATATGTACGTATGCTCTGAAAACATGGATAGACACACACACACACACACACACACAAACAAACACACACACACACACACACACACAAACAAACACACATACACACACACAGACAGACATACACACAGACACATATGTATGTATGTAACTTGTTTTAAATAATTATGAACTTATCTTTCTGGATAACGAAATGAATATCAAAATTACTAATGTCTTATATGTTGTATATATCATAACAGGGCCTGCCTTCAGTCAATAACGATTTTCATTTATCAATTATTATTATTCTATTATCATTATCATTATTATTATTATTACATTTTTATGATTCCACAGACCTTAGTGCAAGTTGGGTGGAAATCTGGACCCACAAAAATTGTTCTCAATTGGGCAGTGAACTTCATAAGGGCGGCATAGGATAGTAATCATGTTTAATCATGTTTAGTGTGATATTTGCTTGCAGTGTTTGATTGTCAAGTGTTCTGCTATAGAAGCATACCATTAAATCTGTTTAGAATCATTGAAATATCAAATTGTAAACTATTTGCATCTATTATTATTGTTTTTTCTTTCTTTCATGCAATCATACACCAAATAAAATATAGATTAGAACAATAGACTTTCGTTCACTGAGAGGTCGTCATCTTGTATCCGAAAGCAATGAATGCAGCTTTCCACTTAGCAAGGGTTGGAGGTGGCTTCTTTAACTCCTTTTAAAGCACAGGGAATTCTGGGAATTCAGCTTTAATTAATTGAAAGTATTTCCTTCGATGCATTGGTTTATTAATTATATATATATTTTTTTTACATTTTTTTTTTGTGAAATATTACAAAAGCAAAAGGATACTCGTTATTCATACGTGTGCAGGTCGTCATCATCAAGTCTCATTAAGGACTGATCGAGGGCTGTCCATCTAGCAAGGCATTGGGGATGCTTCTTCAACTCCTTTTAAAGCACAGAAGGTTTTGTAAGCTGCAATGGCGTCGCAAGCATCTTGGGCTGCATGGCACATCCTAATGAAGGGCTCCGGCTCAACTACCGCAATGCACTGTGATCGGATGCTGAGGAGTGCTTCACACTTGATCACACGAGCTACTGTGGCTATGGCAGGAGGAATCTCAGGCATGGAGCACTGCTTCCTCTCCTGCCAAGCAGCTACCAACTCGCGAGGGCTAGAGGCTTCTGCGCCGTTGGGCATGAGGCGATCATCTCCGACTTCCCCGTTGTTGGGACCCAGAAGTCCTGCTACGCGGCCGAAAGTCCATCCTGAAGCCTCTATGGCCACAACTTGGCCCTTCTTAGCTACAATGACCTTCATTAAAGGACATCCTACCACTATCTCTCCAGCCTTCTTCTCGATCCTAATCTTTCCACGGTCTCCTCCGATCCCCTGATTGGTTGACCATTAACAAGGACTTCAGTGTCAGGCTTGATAACAACAGTGGCATCGGGCGTTTTGAGCTCAAGTTGTGCAGGAGCTGAGGGCTCCGGGTGGGACATCATAATGCTATGGGAACCGTGGGTGGCCAACAGAACCTTGCAGGGGCATCGAGCGCTCGCACCACAAGGCCGTCGAAGGTGAGGATCTCGGTACGCCGAAAAAAAACTCGACTTAAAAAACCATGGCTGTTCGAGGGTAGGGGGGCAACAGATCTGTGATACGATGTGGAATGAAGGTGTAATACATCCAAATTAGGTCTTCCAGGGTATAAGGCAGAGTGCCCTCAATCAGCCACGTAAAGTCTTTGCGGATTTCGTATGGGTTTATCAAATCCTTGATAAACTGCACCACTGAATACAGAGGTTTATACAATGGAATCTCGATCTTAAGTTGGTTCCCTTCAGCCTTCATGACGAGGACGTGGAAATCCTCAAGAAGTATTTCTGCCAGTGCATTTGCCTCTACTGCTGCCAGACGACCCTAGTGAAAAGACAAAATATGTGAAAAGAGTTGCATTTTTCATGTTCGAGTCTATACATTTACTTTATGAGAAAGGTTGATTGTGAGGAAAGTACAAAATAAAGAACAACTTACAGGGCTCAGGTTTTTCATGATCCAGTTGATGATCCTTTGGAAAGCAGGAACTTCCATGATCCTCTCGAACATCAGATTATAGTCTCTCTCAAGAGTACTCATCATGTTAGTTATAACATACTTAATGGCCTCATATTCCTCTGGGTACTTATCCAACACAGCATCCGACAACCTCTTTACGATCTCAAAAACTTCAGTCCTTTTCAGTCCTTCTACCATACGGCGTACAGGTTCAGGCAGCTCTCCTGTCTCTAGAACCTCCATCGTTTCCTTCATGACTGTAAATAATTGTGTTTGAAATTAGTTTTCTCTTTACACTAACATATCTGATAGACAAATTCCAGAATGCAAACACTTTGTTTTTTCAACTCACCTGTAAACATCCGAGCTGTAATATCCTTGACCATGTTTAGACAAACACTGAACATCCTCTCACGTTGTTCAAGGATGCTTTTCTCTAGCTGAGCCCAAAGTCGAACGATTTTCCTAAAGCTGTTCCTGATGCGACCAAAGGAAGGCATTTCTTCAAAGATTGGCCCGCTATCTTCTACCAGATCCTGGTAGATCATCATCAGTTCCCTTTTGGCTTCACCTATCAGTGTGTAGAACTCTGGTGCTGGAACGTTTGCTGCACTCCCTGCGACTTCTCTTATGATATCCTCAAATCCAGATTCCATGGAGCTCAAGACATTTGAGAGCTCTTCCCAGATAAGTTCCTGTTAGACAAACAATAAAGTATTATGTCATTTATTATGCAATCCTCTATGCTTGTTGTGTGAATCACATACTATATGTTTTATTTCACATTTGTAATGCTTACCTTCACACGGTAGATTTCTTCACGCTCAAAAGCAAAGCCAATATTGATTACTGCAGGGTCAACCATCTCCAGGCGAGCAAGGATGATAGCACTCTCCTCCTGTGACTGTGTTGTTCCTTGACTCAGACTAAATTCTAAATTGTCTGGTGCCTGTACGCCAATCCTAGCAATGTATTTCCTATCAGCGCCCTGTCTGATGGTGGTCACCTCCAAAAAGGCTGGTTTACACATGGTGGAGTAGATGTGATGTGTACCTAAAATAGGTGCCTGTACGACAGCAGACATTGCCAGGCCGTTACATGTGGCTGTTTCATCAGGTTTCACTACCCCAGACACTTCAAATACTGGGGTGCTCTCAAACTCTACAGTGCAAGCCAGGACTGCATTCCTTGGAGTAGTTTTGTCGTATTTGGCAATAACCTTGAGGGATGGCGGGACAGATGCAGATTTCTTGATTTCCACATCGAAACCAACAGTGTCTGGAGCGACGGCTGTGGTTAGGATGATTTGGGGGCTCACTCTAAGAATCTGTAAGAAAATAAAGGAGTTTGGACTTGCATTCTATAGTGTTTAGAAGACAGCTATACATATGAAATAATATGTAGCAGTAAAAGGTTATAAAACTTACTCTGCTGACAATGGAAGCTTCAGTTCTAATGGTGCTTTCTGAAACTCGTGTTGATGCAAGGTGGCCAGTAATCTTGTCCTCACTGGATGGGAAAATATCCAGCTCTACAGTTCCTTCCACTGTTCCTTGACCAGCTGTGTACTGAAGTGCAAACTGCATGGCTTTGGGAAGAACTGGATGGTTTATTTGGCTCTCCCACTTGCCTTGGTTGCCCTCGTGTGTAGCCTTGTAACCAATCTCATATGGGGACTGAGAACTATGCTTGTTAGAATAGAACTTGATTCCTGACTGTGAAGGAGAAATGTGAGCTTCACCCTCCATTGTACGTGATGGAGTCTTTACAAGAATATTGTAAGATGTTGGTGTTGGCTTGCTGAAGCGATAGCGATAGTTGGCTGGCTCGGACCTTTCGATTCTCTCCTCCTTCTCAAAAGTAACCACAGCACGGATAATCTTCAGTAGCTGAACTGCAGCCTTAATGTCCAGTCCTGCTTCAATGGCCTCAATCTCACCATGGGGATGGATCCTCACATTCCAGTCAAAGACAGTTTTGGGAGCATTTCTTGTCATGATGCACTTGCCTTCATAAGAACCTTCTTTGTTTTCAACGGCGAATTCGAACATGAGAGGCTTCCTTAGGATAAGACCTTCAGCATCAACCTGGGAAAATATTATGACATTTTCTCACTTCCTGCTAATCACTAATGTCTGTTGTTCCACTCAGATTAATTCATGACTTACAAAATCAGATATATGGGAAAAGCTGCTTACCTTAAATAATATCACATGTGCCTCTGGCTTTTTATGATGTTTCAGAATCGTCTCCAACCTTGTTTCCTTTCCTTCAGGAGCTACATACACCACCTTGGTCTCAAGAGCATAGCAGTATGGCCCATCGAGCCTCTCAGCTGCAACAGAACCTGTGAATTTATACTCTTCACCCTCAGTGTTCTTGTATCTGAAGACGGTAATAACTTTGGTGGTAGGTTGTTGGTCCTCGATCTTATAGCTGGCTTCTACGGCAAAAGTCCTCTGAGAAGGTGTGGTTACTTCCAGCTCAAAACCAGATGCCATGATATCTTCAGCATTCAGGTTCAGCTTCATATGGTATGGTTCTCCAGCTATTATGACGTTTCCGCTGGAAAAGGAAATCGTGTTGAGAACTTTCACATAAAAATTTATGTGAATTGTATGATTAACAAGTCAGTTTACATACTATTACACATATATGAATTATATGTAAGACTTCCCTTATATCAGGATATATGTAAAAAACACATTATACATATATATATATATATATTATATTTATATATATATATATATATATATATATATATATATATATATATATATATACACACACACACACACATTGGTGTACAGGTGAAGCAAATTCTTTTAAAGGAAGGTAAAACTACTTACTGAACAGAAGCATGACCCAGGTCAGAAGAACTGCTGATTACATTAGCGTCAACAACAATCTTGTTGTTAGGGTTACGATCTGCATCCCAGGCGAATTCAGCATTCATCTTCTTATTTCCACCGTCAATATCTACAAAAGCCTTAACGCGATGTGCAGACGCACTCTTGGGCAAGACTGCTGTGTTGAGGCTCACATGGACGTTCTCATGCATTACTGTGGTATCAAGCATGAACTCCATGAGGGCAGGGACTACCAGCTTGGTGCTACTAATAGTCTTCTGCCCTGATCCTACCTCGGAATTCAGTGTCCATTTGAATGCAAATAGACTTTCTTGTCTGTTCTTCATCTCAAAAGCTAGAATCTGCTTGCTGGTGCTTCCAAGAATCGTTGTAGAAATGATGTGAGGTTCCATATTAACAATAGCAAGTTTTAGTTCAGTTTCGATTTTTTGTTTCCTTGGTGAGATGATGAAAGTGACTGGACCATCAACCTGTAGCAACATGCGCTCTCCATGTTTAAGGGCAGCTTCCACAGCATATTTACCTTGCTCTTCCTTATCCAACTTGCTTTCAAACTTGATAGCATGTATATAGTCTGGAGCATCGATCTAAAAGTCAAAGTAAAAGGTTGTGAGACTTTGAAATATAATTCTGATGTTGGAAATTTTACCATACTTCAATGAAACATATAAACCACACAGTTTGATACTTACAATTATTCGGGCACTGTGTTCTGCAGCAGATCGTTCATACAATACTTCAAATTCAATTATCTTCGAGTTGTCTTTAGATTTAATCACTTCCAATTGTGTACCCATCTTTGACGCACCAAGGTATAAGTTATTGGAAGCTTTGTATGACTGACGTCCATAATTAACTGCAAAAGATAGTAGTACGGTATGTCAACACATTGCTTTAGTAAATGTTTTGCAATCATTACTACGAAATGTAATTACACTAAATGGAATACTAAAGAAACGAAAAAAAAAAAACATTATTACCTGTAATTTCATTTTCCATTATCATATTCCTGAATATTCTTCCTTCAGTCTTCATGATAGCTTCCACAGACACGAAATCACGACTTCCTTTTTCAATCTTGAGTGCAACATGATGCTCCACTCCTGGGTTTTCAGTCACTTTGCGAATATAGGATATAAGTTTCCAAGGTCCAATAGCAGTGTGGAATTCAATCTTGCGTACTCCACTTGGAACTGTCATGAATGCATACGGACTGTACCTGAAGTCTGCATCAGCTGAAGAAAGAATACAAAATGTTAGAACATGACTGATTTAGATATAGATAAAATCAATAAGCACAGATTTTGCATGATGTAACAAGAGGCCATTCATAAGTACCTTCAAAGCTTATGTCTACAAATTCCCTGAGGGCATTCTTTGTCTTGAAGATAGCTTCAATCTCAGGACCATTCATTTTCTTGCTGAACATAGCTTCCACGATGTGAGCCTCAGCATCGAATCTCCTGTTTCGACTGCTAAACACATTCACTTGGTACTGCTTTTCATTGCTATCTTGCTTTGTATTAAACTCTACCTTGATTCCTCGTGAGACATCAAATTCATTGGACCTGAGCTTTACAAAGGTCTCAATGGCCTTGTGCTCTTCCTCATTGGTGAAGCTAGTCCACAGTCCTGCTGATATGCTAGAAGACTCAAATTTAGCATAAACAGCGTGGGACCTCTCTTCCTTGGTATAGGACATAGTCATTTCAGCCTGTCGTGGTGTCGCAGCTCCTGGGGTCTCCATGTTCACCTTGATGACCTTATTACTCTTCTTGTTCTTGATGGCAGTAGTCATTCGGTAACCTCTCATGGAAGGGTCGGTTTTCTCAATGTACAACTTGGCGACAATGGGTTCTCCAAGAGGCATAGCAGTACTACGGAAGATATCAGGGAAGTTCATCTCATGGCACATCTTCAGACCAAACACTGGTTCAAGAGCTTCCATGCAGTTCTCATGGTGAATCCTGACGTCCCTCATGGAGGGTGGACTAACCTTCATCACTCTCTTACCAACAGCCTTGACAAGATTGGTCTCTGCCTTGACACTGAGTAGTTCCATCCTCTCTGGAAGATCCAGTGCAAACTCAAATGCATTGTCTTCAGTCTTTCTGATGTTAATGGTGGCTCCATTGGCCGTTGCAATGGTGCTCTTCAGCTCAGTCCCTGCCTTAGCAATGTGACAGTCATAGCCAACAAAACCATGGACTACAACTGATGCACTTGGGATCAGTTTGAGACTCCTCTCAACATGTGCTGGGTTGGTGAAGAGTTCAATGATATTAATGTCACCAGCCAGTTTGATTCCTACAACAGCAGTTCCTTCCAACTTAATCTTGAGTGGAGTACCTTGAATGGTGGGCAAAGAGTAGTCAAGGAATATTTGGCCTGTGCGTGCTGAATCGATGTCTAGATTGTGAATATTGGGAAGAATTTCATCGAAGTAAGAGAAAAGTGACTCAATTATTCTGTCAGCATCCAATTCCTTCAGGTCTTCAGCAATGGAAGCATAGGTTACTTCATGTCCAAAGATTCTTGCAAATACATCAGCTCGGACTTCACCCTCTTTCCTTTCTCCATAGAGCTTTTTGAAAAATCTGGAAATGGTAGACATGCTGATAGCCCTCTTTTCTCGAAGTGTGTCTTCCAAATGCTCGGCAATGCGATGTCCCTTCTCTTCAGCAAAAGCAACCACATCTTTCAAAATGCGTCCAAAAGAGGCCTTGCGAAGATATCCTTCTGGGCCAACCAGTTCCTTAATGATTGGGTCTAAACCTTCAAGACGGATGCCAGCCTCTCCTAGATTGATGTTCAAGTCCTGAATAGTTGTTCGGAGGTTCAGATCAACGGAACGAGGAAGGAAGGATTCAGGGGTGTAGATGATGTTGGATTCCACACCAGCACCGATACCGAATGAAGGAGCAAAGTAAGACATCTCGATATTGCGAGAATATTTCCTGATGTCTCCATCAAAGTCTCTGGGAATAACAAAGTTGGTGAGGAGGTAACGGAGGCGTTCTCTGTCAGGTGAGGCGGATTCTTGGATGTTCAACAAGTGGCTCAGAATGAAACCTCGTACTGGAAGAAGAGAGAAATACTCCAATTGGAGATAATTCAGTTTTCGACAAATTATTTGAGAAAGCTTTCAACTTGTTTCAACTCTGTATAGCATATATATAAAGTGACTACATAGAATATCACCTTGAGTATTCCTTTCTTCGGAAACCTTATAAATAATCTTCTGGAGATGTTCCTCTTCAGCACATCTGATTGCTCCCAAATAAGCTGCGATGCGAACCTCAGTAGCCATGGATGGGTGAACTGCGATGTCGCTAAGTTTTTCAGTAACCTGTAAGAAAATCTGCATGTTAGTTTAAGAAAATAGATTACTCTTAGTTGACATTTCAGTGTCTATTGACATGAATATGTTTTCTTTTTCTTTTTTACAAAATATAAGTTTCCCTTCTACTTTACTTACATAGCGAGCACACTGAGTATGCCTGAAGACATGTGCAGCTGCTACTCGGATGCTAGTTTCTACTCCCTCTTGTTCAATACAGCCGACTGCTGCTCTTGTTACTGCAGGTGTAACTACACCCATGTTGCCTAGTGCTTTGAATGTTGCAAGAGCTTCTTTCTCAACTTGTTCACCGGCAGAAGGAGAGCACTGACGTTGAGCTTTGGTGGCCAGAATCTGTGCAATTCTCTTGACTGGAGCTTTCTCGCTGCAGTGAGGAGTGTGACGGCAGTAGTTGTTGACCATAGTGGCAGCAGCCAGAGCCACAGAAGGCACAGGCCGAGGGCTCTCGAACAAGGGTGTGAGCGCCTTCACAGCTTCGATGTCGGGTCGTGGGGTGAGGTAGAGAGCAGCTGTGTAAAGAGCAAGACGTCCTCCTGTTGCTCGTCCACTTTCTATTTCCTGGACCATGATCTTGACAGCACCAGACTCATACAGGAAGGCAATGGCATCCAGGAAGATGCTCTCCAACCTGGCGGAGTTTGCACAATAACGTCCTCCTCGAACCTTCTCTGCAGTTGCTTCAACAACTGTCTCAGGAACACGACGCAATAAGTGAAGGGCCTTGTCAACCAGTTCAGCAGCATCAGCCTCAACAGTCTCCATGGTCTTCTGGCAGATCTCCTTCATGACCGCATCCACCTCAGGTGCCAGCTCAGGCTCCTTCCCTGTTTCATGGTTGAACAAGAGGCTTTCAATTTCGAATTCTCCCCGAGGGATGGCACTGATGGCTGAGGTGTCCCTGGACTCAGAGATGAAGCGAAGTGTTGACTCTTGATTGGCCTCCACGTACTTGTAGACTCCAAAGGCAGGTCGAACGATGTTCTTGTCCTCACAGGTGACGGCGGTGTAGATGCCATTGGTGATTTCCTGCTTGCACTCTGACCTGGACTCTTCGATTGGCAGGGGAGCCTTCAGCCATGGTGCAGGTGTTTCAGCAGGTGTTGGGAAACGGTTATGGCAGTGGCGGTGGTTCTTTTCCTTAACAACAATGACCTTTTCTCCTTCAGTCTTAATCTCATACTTTGTTGGACACTCTCCTACAACATCCGTCTGTCAAAGAAGGAACGATT
>NW_028234444.1:21718407-21738407 GCF_977035675.1 Penaeus japonicus | reverse complement strand
CAATGGCATCTACACCGCCGTCACCTGTGAGGACAAGAACATCGTTCGACCTGCCTTTGGAGTCTACAAGTACGTGGAGGCCAATCAAGAGTCAACACTTCGCTTCATCTCTGAGTCCAGGGACACCTCAGCCATCAGTGCCATCCCTCGGGGAGAATTCGAAATTGAAAGCCTCTTGTTCAACCATGAAACAGGGAAGGAGCCTGAGCTGGCACCTGAGGTGGATGCGGTCATGAAGGAGATCTGCCAGAAGACCATGGAGACTGTTGAGGCTGATGCTGCTGAACTGGTTGACAAGGCCCTTCACTTATTGCGTCGTGTTCCTGAGACAGTTGTTGAAGCAACTGCAGAGAAGGTTCGAGGAGGACGTTATTGTGCAAACTCCGCTAGGTTGGAGAGCATCTTCCTGGATGCCATTGCCTTCCTGTATGAGTCTGGTGCTGTCAAGATCATGGTCCAGGAAATAGAAAGTGGACGAGCAACAGGAGGACGTCTTGCTCTTTACACAGCTGCTCTCTACCTCACCCCACGACCCGACATCGAAGCTGTGAAGGCGCTCACACCCTTGTTCGAGAGCCCTCGGCCTGTGCCTTCTGTGGCTCTGGCTGCTGCCACTATGGTCAACAACTACTGCCGTCACACTCCTCATTGCAGCGAGAAAGCTCCAGTCAAGAGAATTGCACAGATTCTGGCCACCAAAGCTCAACGTCAGTGCTCTCCTTCTGCCGGTGAACAAGTTGAGAAAGAAGCTCTTGCAACATTCAAAGCACTAGGCAACATGGGTGTAGTTACACCTGCAGTAACAAGAGCAGCAGTCGGCTGTATTGAACAAGAGGGAGTAGAAACTAGCATCCGAGTAGCAGCTGCACATGTCTTCAGGCATACTCAGTGTGCTCGCTATGTAAGTAAAGTAAAAACGAAACTTATATTTTGTAAAAAAAGAAAAAAAGAAAAAGGAAAACATATTCATGTCAATAGACACTGAAATATCAACTAAGAGTAATCTACTTTCTTAAACTAACATGCAGATTTTATTACAGGTTACTGAAAAACTTAGCGACATCGCAGTTCACCCATCCATGGCTACTGAGGTTCGCATCGCAGCTTATTTGGGAGCAATCAGATGTGCTGAAGAGGAACATCTCCAGAAGATTATTTCTAAGGTTTCCGAAGAAAAGAATACTCAAGGTGATATTCTATGTAGTCACTTTATATATATGCTATATAGAGTTGAAATAAGTTGAAAGCTTTCTCAAATAATTTGTTGAAAACTGAATTATCTCCAATTGGAGTATTTCTCTCTTCTTCCAGTACGAGGTTTCATTCTGAGCCACTTGTTGAACATCCAAGAATCCGCCTCACCTGACAGAGAACGCCTCCGTTACCTCCTCACCAACTTTGTTATTCCCAGAGACTTTGATGGAGACATCAGGAAATATTCTCGCAATATCGAGATGTCTTACTTTGCTCCTTCATTCGGTATCGGTGCTGGTGTGGAATCCAACATCATCTACACCCCTGAATCCTTCCTTCCTCGTTCCGTTGATCTGAACCTCCGAACAACTATTGAGGACTTGAACATCAATTTAGGAGAGGCTGGCATCCGTCTTGAAGGTTTAGACCCAATCATTAAGGAACTGGTTGGTCCAGAAGGATATCTTCGCAAGGCCTCTTTTGGACGCATTTTGAAAGATGTGGTTGCTTTTGCTGAAGAGAAGGGACATCGCATTGCCGAGCATTTGGAAGACACACTTCGAGAAAAGAGGGCTATCAGCATGTCTACCATTTCCAGATTTTTCAAAAAGCTCTATGGAGAAAGGAAAGAGGGTGAAGTCCGAGCTGATGTATTTGCAAGAATCTTTGGACATGAAGTAACCTATGCTTCCATTGCTGAAGACCTGAAGGAATTGGATGCTGACAGAATAATTGAGTCACTTTTCTCTTACTTCGATGAAATTCTTCCCAATATTCACAATCTAGACATCGATTCTGCACGCACAGGCCAAATATTCCTTGACTACTCTTTGCCCACCATTCAAGGTACTCCACTCAAGATTAAGTTGGAAGGAACTGCTGTTGTAGGAATCAAACTGGCTGGTGACATTAATATCATTGAACTCTTCACCAACCCAGCACATGTTGAGAGGAGTCTCAAACTGATCCCAAGTGCATCAGTTGCAGTCCATGGTTTTGTTGGCTATGACTGTCACATTGCTAAGGCAGGGACTGAGCTGAAGAGCACCATTGCAACGGCCAATGGAGCCACCATTAACATCAGAAAGACTGAAGACAATGCATTTGAGTTTGCACTGGATCTTCCAGAGAGGATGGAACTACTCAGTGTCAAGGCAGAGACCAATCTTGTCAAGGCTGTTGGTAAGAGAGTGATGAAGGTTAGTCCACCCTCCATGAGGGACGTCAGGATTCACCATGAGAACTGCATGGAAGCTCTTGAACCAGTGTTTGGTCTGAAGATGTGCCATGAGATGAACTTCCCTGATATCTTCCGTAGTACTGCTATGCCTCTTGGAGAACCCATTGTCGCCAAGTTGTACATTGAGAAAACCGACCCTTCCATGAGAGGTTACCGAATGACTACTGCCATCAAGAACAAGAAGAGTAATAAGGTCATCAAGGTGAACATGGAGACCCAAGGAGCTGCGACACCACGACAGGCTGAAATGACTATGTCCTATACCAAGGAAGAGAGGTCCCACGCTGTTTATGCCAAATTTGAGTCTTCTAGCATCTCAGCAGGACTGTGGACTACCTTCACCAATGAGGAAGAGCACAAGGCCATTGAGACCTTTGTAAAGCTCAGGTCCAATGAATTTGATATTTCACGAGGATTTAAGGTCGACATCATTGGAAAGGAAGTTGCTAATGAAGCGCAATATGAAGTAAACGTGTTCACAAGTCGGAACAGGAGGTTTGCTACCTCATCTAAGATTGTGGAAGCCAAGTTCATCAAGAAGATTAATGACCCGGCGGTGGAAATAATTTGCAGGACAATGAATGAACTGAAGGACTATGTTGATTTTAACTTCGAAGGTAACTTTTATGAATCCTCTATGTTACCCATTTCAATTATATGTAAGATTATTGAATACTCAGTTATACTCTTTGATCAAGGATTATTTGACTTATGACTTTTCTAAAGTATGAGTTTCAATTTCAGTTGATGCAGACTTTAGGTACAGCCCATATACCTGTATGTTTATTCCAACTGAAGTACGGAAGATAGAATTCCACACTGGTATTAGAGGTTGGAAAATAGCATCTGCTATCCACAAAATGACTGGGTCTACTGAAGCTAGTGAGCACGTTGCTACCTTTAGTGTGGAAGAAGGAAACAGTGAGATTATGTCAGTGAAGGCTGTCATGAATACCAAAGGAAGAATGTTCAGGAACATGATTATTCATAACGAAGTTGCAGGTACTGTAATAAAACTTTGTATGGACAATATAATTCTCACTGAATCACATGTTCATGGCAGTTGGCACCTTTCATTATAGGCAATTGTTGGTTTGCTAATAATATAAATATAATGAATATTCCTGAATTGAAACTTTTTTTTTTTTTCTTACAGTTAATTTTGGACAACATTCATATAGAGCTTGCTATGACCTATTCCTTGGCGCATCGAAGATGGGAACAAGTGTAGAAGTGACTAAGCCCAAAGAGAACTTGAAGATGTTTGAATTTGGAGCTTTGTATGAGCGATCCAGCAATGCACACACTGTCCAAGTGTTGGTGAGTAACCCATTTACTAAGGTGGGAAAGAAAGTATATAAAAGCTTTCCATGACTGTATATCTTAATGATAAGCTGTTGACACATTTTCAGAGGTTTATGTTCTATGTTATGCTGCAGTAGTATCCACTCAAAGTTGCAATAGTTAGTTGAGTCATTTTTACACCCAGGTTGATGCTCCGGAATACATGCGAGCCATCAAGTTTGAAAGCAAGTTCAATGAGGAAGAAAACGGCAAATATGCCGTTGAAGTTGCCGTCAAACAAGGTCAGCGTATTCTGCTGCAACTTGATGGTCCGGTCACCCTCATTTTCTCACCGAGAAAGCTGAAGATCGAAGCTGAACTTAAAGTTGCTGTCCTTGATATGGAACCTCACATCATTTCTACAACTATACTTGGAAGTAACAGCAAACAAATTCTGGCTTTTGAAATGAAGAACAGACAAGAAAGCCTGTTTGCATTTAAATGGACAATGAACTCTGGAGAAGGACCCGAACAGAAAACAACAAGCAGCACCAAGCTCGTAGTCCCTGCCCTCATGGAGTTCATGCTTGATACCACAGTAATGCATGAGAACGTCCATGTGAGCCTCAACACAGCAGTCTTGCCCAAGAGTGCGTCTGCACATCGCGTTAAGGCTTTTGTAGATATTGACGGTGGAAATAAGAAGATGAATGCTGAATTCGCCTGGGATGCAGATCGTAACCCTAACAACAAGATTGTTGTTGACGCTAATGTAATCAGCAGTTCTTCTGACCTGGGTCATGCTTCTGTTCAGTGAGTAGTTTTGGCTTCCTTTAAAAGAATTTGCTTCACCTGTACACCAATGTGTGTGTGTGTGTGTGTATATATATACACACACACACATTCATATATGTGTAATACTATGTAAACTGACTTGTTAATCATACAATTCACATAAATTTTGATTGGAAGGTTCTCAACATGATTTCTTTTTTCCAGCGGAAACGTCATAATAGCTGGAGAACCATACCATATGAAGCTGAACCTGAATGGTGAAGATATCATGGCATCTGGTTTTGAGCTGGAAGTAACCATACCTTCTCAGAGGACTTTTGCCGTAGAAGCCAGCTATAAGGTCGAGGACCAACAACCTACCACCAAAGTTATTACCGTCTTCAGATACAAGAACACTGAGGGCGAAGAGCATAAATTCACAGGTTCTGTTGCAGCTGAGAGGCTCGATGGGCCATACTGCTATGCTCTTGAGACCAAGGTGGTATATGTAGCTCCTGAAGGAAAGGAAACAAGGTTGGAGACGATTCTGAAACATCATACAAAGCCAGAGGCACATGTGATATTATTTAAGGTAAGCAGCTTTTCCCATATATCTGATTTTCTAAGTCATGAATTAATCTAAGTGGAACAACAGACATTAGTGATTAGCAGGAAGTGAGAAAATGTCATAATATTTTCCCAGGTTGATGCTGAAGGCCTTATCCTAAGGAAGCCTCTCATGTTCGAATTCGCCGTTGAAAACAAAGAAGGTTCTTATGAAGGCAAGTGCATGATGACAAGAAATGCTCCCAAAACTGTCTTTGACTGGAATGTGAGGATCCATCCCCATGGTGAGATTGAGGCCATTGAAGCAGGACTGGACATTAAGGCTGCAGTTCAGCTACTGAAGATTATCCGTGCTGTGGTTACTTTTGAGAAGGAGGAGAGAATCGAAAGGTCCGAGCCAGCCAACTATCGCTATCGCTTCAGCAAGCCAACACCAACATCTTACAATATTCTTGTAAAGACTCCATCACGTACAATGGAGGGTGAAGCTCACATTTCTCCTTCACAGTCAGGAATCAAGTTCTATGCTAACAAGCATAGCTCTCAGTCCCCATATGAGATTGGTTACAAGGCTACACACGAGGGCAACCAAGGCAAGTGGGAGAGCCAAATAAACCATCCAGTTCTTCCCAAAGCCATGCAGTTTGCACTTCAGTACACAGCTGGTCAAGGAACAGTGGAAGGAACTGTAGAGCTGGATATTTTCCCATCCAGTGAGGACAAGATTACTGGCCACCTTGCATCAACACGAGTTTCAGAAAGCACCATTAGAACTGAAGCTTCCATTGTCAGCAGAGTAAGTTTTATAACCTTTTAGTAATACATATTATTTCATGTGCATAGCTGTCTGCTAAACACTACAGAATGCAAGTCCAAACTCCTTTATTTTCTTACAGATTCTTAGAGTGAGCCCCCAAATCATCCTAACCACAGCCGTCGCTCCAGACACTGTTGGTTTCGATGTGGAAATCAAGAAATCTGCATCTGCCCCGCCATCCCTCAAGGTTATTGCCAAATACGACAAAACTACTCCAAGGAATGCAGTCCTGGCTTGCACTGTAGAGTTTGAGAGCACCCCGGTATTTGAAGTGTCTGGGGTAGTGAAACCTGATGAAACAGCCACATGTAACGGCCTGGCAATGTCTGCTGTCGTACATGCACCTATTTTAGGTACACATCACATCTATTCCACCATGTGTAAACCAGCCTTTGTGGAGGTGACCACCATCAGGCAGGGTGCTGATAGGAAATACATTGCTAGGATTGGCCTCCAGGCACCAGCCAATTTAGAATTTAGTCTGAGTCAAGGAACAACACAGTCACAGGAGGAGAGTGCTATCATCCTTGCTCGTCTGGAGATGGTTGACCCTGCAGTAATCGATGTTGGCTTTGCTTTTGAGCGTGAAGAAATCTACCGTGTGAAGGTAAGCATTACAAATGTGAAATAAAACATATAGTATGTGATTCACACAACAAGCATAGAGGATTGCAAAGTAGCTTACATAATACCTTATTGTTTGTCTAATAGGAACTTATCTGGGAAGAGCTCTCAAATGTCTTGAGCTCCATGGATCCTGGAGTTGAGGATATCATAGGAGAAGTCGCAGGGAGTGCAGCAAACGTTCCAGCACCAGAGTTCTACACACTGATAGGTGAAGCCAAAAGGGAACTGATGATGATCTACCAGGATCTGGTAGAAGATAGCAGGCCTATCTTTGAAGAAATGCCTTCCTTTGGTCGCATCAGGAACAGCCTTAGGAAAATCGTTCGACTTTGGGCTCAGCTAGAGAAAAGCATCCTTGAACAACGTGAGAGGATGTTCAGTGTTTGTCTAAACATGGTCAAGGATATTACAGCTCGGATGTTTACAGGTGAGTTGAAAAAACAAAGTGTTTGCATTCTGGAATTTGTCTATCAGATATGTTAGTGTAAAGAGAAAACTAATTTCGAACACAATTATTTACAGTCATGAAGGAAACGATGGAGGTTCTAGAGACAGGAGAGCTGCCTGAACCTGTACGCCGTATGGTAGAAGGACTGAAAAGGACTGAAGTTTTTGAGATTGTAAAGAGGATGTTGGATGCAGTGTTGGATAAGTACCCAGAGGAATATGAGGCCATTAAGTATGTTATAACTAACATGATGAGTACTCTTGAGAGAGACTATAATCTGATGTTCGAGAGGATCATGGAAGTTCCTGCTTTCCAAAGAATCATCAACTGGATCATGGAAAACCTGAGCCCTGTAAGTTGTTCTGTATTTTGTACTTTCCTCACAATCAACCTTTCTCATAAAGTAAATGTATAGACTCGAACGTGAAAAATGCAACTCTTTTCACATATCTCGTCTTTTCACTAGGGTCGTCTGGCAGCAGTAGAGGCAAACGCACTGGCAGAAACACTTCTTGAGGATTTCCACGTCCTCGTCATGAAGGCTGAAGGGAACCAACTTAAGATCGAGATTCCATTGTATAAACCTCTGTATTCAGTGGTGCAGTTTATCAAGGATTTGATAAACCCATACGAAATCCGCAAAGACTTTACGTGGCTGATTGAGGGCACTCTGCCTTATACCCTGGAAGACCTAATTTGGATGTATTACACCTTCATTCCACATCGTATCACAGATCTGTTGCCCCCCTACCCTCGAACAGCCATGGTAGTCGGAGGTACCGAGATCCTCACCTTCGACGGCCTTGTGGTGCGAGCGCCTCGAAGCCCCTGCAAGGTTCTGTTGGCCACCCACGGTTCCCATAGCATTATGATGTCCCACCCGGAGCCCTCAGCTCCTGCACAACTTGAGCTCAAAACGCCCGATGCCACTGTTGTTATCAAGCCTGACACTGAAGTCCTTGTTAATGGTCAACCAATCAGGGGATCGGAGGAGACCGTTGGAAAGATTAGGATCGAGAAGAAGGCTGGAGAGATAGTGGTAGGATGTCCTTTAATGAAGGTCATTGTAGCTAAGAAGGGCCAAGTTGTGGCCATAGAGGCTTCAGGATGGACTTTCGGCCGCGTAGCAGGACTTCTGGGTCCCAACAACGGGGAAGTCGGAGATGATCGCCTCATGCCCAACGGCGCAGAAGCCTCTAGCCCTCGCGAGTTGGTAGCTGCTTGGCAGGAGAGGAAGCAGTGCTCCATGCCTGAGATTCCTCCTGCCAGAGCCACAGTAGCTCGTGTGATCAAGTGTGAAGCACTCCTCAGCATCCGATCACAGTGCATTGCGGTAGTTGAGCCGGAGCCCTTCATTAGGATGTGCCATGCAGCCCAAGATGCTTGCGACGCCATTGCAGCTTACAAAACCTTCTGTGCTTTAAAAGGAGTTGAAGAAGCATCCCCAATGCCTTGCTAGATGGACAGCCCTCGATCAGTCCTTAATGAGACTTGATGATGACGACCTGCACACGTATGAATAACGAGTATCCTTTTGCTTTTGTAATATTTCACTAAAAAATGTGAAAAAAATATATAAGATTAATAAACTTATGCATCGAAAGATTTCATTTCAATTAATTAAATTCCCTATGTTCTAGAAAAATGAAAGAACAAATTAGATCCATAATTCTAATCGAATTCAGTTTACATATCTTATGTGTATTTGTTCATGTAAATATATATATATATATATATATATATATATATATATATATATATATATATATATATATATATATATATATATATATATATATACTGTATATATGTATGTATGTATGTAAATAACCATACACACAAAGAAAGAGAACAAGACACACACATTGCTAATGTTCCATCTTATACATCAACAGAGTTATAAAAAAATATTTCAACAGTGGATCTCAATAGTACGCCAGGGACACTAGTTCCAAAAAACATAGTCTGATCCAAAGATTGTATATGAAAGATAGGTAAACACTATTTAAAATAAATGAAATGGGCGTAAGTCAATACTTGCCAGATACCACCATAATAGTGCCATCTATTGGCGTAGTCCAGCATTATTCGTGACGTCACAAAGGCTGTGACGTCATGGTTTCGTTCAGTCTTTTGTTTTCGTCACTGGTATTCATGTATAGCGCATTGTTTGAATTCTATTATTACTAAGCATTTATATTTAGTCATGGTTTTCATCTCCATTATAGGAAATCAATATAATTTTCTTGCACTTTGTTAGCTATTAAAACACACGTTGCATTACTTATGTATTGAAAAAATCAAATGAAATAAAATACAAAACACTGTAAACAAACTGAAAAAGATACATGCAGTGATAAAATTGAACAAAATAGATACTTATCACAAAGAAAAACAAACAAACAAACAAACAAAACATATTTATACTAAAACGTGCTACTTGTGTGTAAAGCATAAATAGCATAAGGTGAGCATCAAAGCGGTGAAAAAATAAAATGAAATAAAATACAAAACACTGTAAACATAAGCTGAAACAGATACATGCAGTAATAAAACTTAACAAAATAGATACTTAACACCTTCTTGACAATAAACAAACAAACACAACATATAATATCTATATTAATACATGCTACTTGTGGGTTACCTTGTGGTATTTTCTATTTTTCTTCGGCGGGGGAAGTGATGGAGCATTTGACTCCAGCCTACGCTTTCTTCCAAGATCTGTTTGAAATTTATATATGGTGATAAATTCTCATAGTCAAAAAAATATCAATTATCTTTTCTTTAATCCCTGCACACAAATCAGTGTTAAAATCAATTGCTGAAAGTTCTTTTGAAAGATTAACTTTTATATGATCTTTAAACATATATAAATTGATTTTAGATTTGAATTGTTTCTCATAATCTGTAATCAAATCTACTAATTCAAACTTTGGATACTTTAAGTAGCATATTTTATCATTAGCTTTAGCATCCCAAAATACATTACTAGTTAATGAGCAGCCAGATGTATCAATTAGATTAAATTTACATTTTTCACATGGGTGATTCTTCAATAGTTTATGGCATACATATCCTGTAACATATGTAACAGCATTTTCTCTAAGTTCTGGGTAAGATTCTGATGTATTTATCAAGAAGTCACTATTATCATTATTTGTAAAAGGATTAGATGTGGAAAAGTTATGGCCCATATCTTGAAGTTTATTATCTGTGGTAAATGGACTAAATAATGAAAAATATATCTGTAACATTAGAATCTTCAGGATGATTAGAAGATGGCATATTTATTGACATATCAGCTACATCTGTTAATATATTTAAATTTTCATCAAGACTTTCTTGAAATTCTAATGGTTCCATATCTGGCATGATGGTATTTGTTGCATAGCTCCCTGACCCACGCCGTAAGATTGACAGGCACGGTGTTGAATCCGATCGGCTGTGGAGCGCCCGTAGGAATTGTCTGTAAAACCTCGCTATCACTGCTCTGCTAGGAGTAAATAGGTAAATTTCCATGACGTCTCATAATTCGTCTGGTTAGACAATTCTTTTAGCGGGTCGTATAGCTGATCAGATTCAACACTGTGCCTGTCAATCTTACGGCGCGGGTTTGAGTCCCGGTCAGGGAGGTAAAATTTGTATTTCTATATCAAATGCGTTACTGCATTCTACCATCTTTCTCACATATATATAACCTCGGTAACCTGATTTGGGACTTTAATTTTTTATTTTGTTGTTGCAGAGCGCCCGCGGGAATTGTCTGTAAAACCTTGCTGTCTAGGATATATATGTCCAGCGCACTGCCACTTTTTCTTCTTAATGCTCTTGAGTATATCATCTACCTTTGTTTGTTGCCTGATCCATGTGGCTCTTTTCTTGTCTCTTAAGTTAAGTTCTAGCATAAGCCTTTCCATTCCTCTTTGAGCACTTACTAATTTCCTCTCGAGTGCCTTGGTCGTAGTCCATGTTTCAGACCCATATGTCATGACGGGGAGGACACATTGGTTAAAAATCTTTCTCTTTAGACATAGTGGTAGACGACCTCGTAATATATTACTATGTGTACCGAAGGCACTCCAACCTAGCCTGATTGGTCGTTTTATCTCGGCATCGCAGGAAGTACTCGTCTTGATGAGTTGTCCTAGGTATACATACTCGTTCACATTCTAGTACCTCGCCCTGTATTTGTATTTGCTTAATTGGGGTTCGACTGTTGAACATGACTTTAGTCTTTTTCATGTTCATTTTAAGGCCAATCTTCAGACTTTCCCTATTTAAATCACTTAGTAATTGGTGTAGCTCATCTGCTGACTCGCCGAAAAGAACAATGTCATCTGCAAATCTTCGATTGTTTAAGTCCTCATTCCCTATTTTAATCCCTCTCTCCTTCCAATCTAACTTCTTGAATACTTCCTCTAAGCAAGCTGTGAACAGTTTTATTGAGAAGGTGTCGCCCTGCCTAACACCCTTATTTTATTGGTATCTTATTGGTTTCTGCATGGATTTTGATGGTCGCTGTACCATCTTTATATATATCCTCTAATAATCTGCAATATATTTCCTCTACTCCTTGTTTACGAATTGCATCTAGTACTGGAGATGTCTGTACCGAATCGAATCTCTTTTCATAATCTACTGTAGTGGGTTCGTGGGGCACTCACCCTCCTACAGGAGCTGTAGAGGAGCCTTCTGCAGCAGGAAGGCGTGGAAGGGCAAGAGGGAAAACCGGGCCGGCACAAGGGCAACTGACAGACTACTAATTCTTTACTTTACGTTTATTCATCGAGGACAAGCTACTACATGTATAAAACAAGGTATCACAGAACAGGCATGTAGAATAAAAAACTTACTTTAAAACAAGAACACTCGAGAAAAACACGCTCCTGCCCAAACCAAGCACACAACCTTCCGCCTTGAAACCGCCTCCACAACTCAAAGATGGCGGTCTTGGAGACCCCGACATGACAGGGGGTTGCCAACTAGGGATCACATTTTACAGGTCGTTTGTCCTTTCCACAGCCTAAAATACTCCTGGAGGTGGGGCGTTTGACAAAGCGCCCCGAAGGGCGTCGCCAAAGGGCGTGACGGGGGAGTACAAAAAAAAGGAAAGAAGAGGGACGCGAGGCACCCGTCACCCGTTCGCATATGCGCGAACCCATAGCGTTCGTGTAAGAAATTACGTTACTCTACAGCCCCTCCCCGGGGAACAGAAAACGCCACACCTCCAGAAGTGCCAGTACCCAACTAAAATGTTATGAAAAACTAAAATATATAATAAAATACAAAATACACTTAACATCCAAAAGGTTTCAATATAAAATTTCACAATGTTATAAAATATAAAATCAAGACTAGCATGCTGAACACAGAAAAGTAAAAAAAAATCACAAAATAGCACCAATAAACAAAGTAAAAATCACAGCCCAAAAACTAGAACATAAAACGTTTGTACAATAAAATCACAGACAATAAATAAAAATCGAGCACCACATAGAAGTCATGAAGGCACAGACAAGCACAAATAAATGTGTCCACGCAAATCAGTTAAAATTCACATTTTTCAATGTTCATAAGGATATAACACTTGGTCGCACTCTTCGAGGTAGTCGACCTCAGTGGCAGGGAGAAATGGACGGAGTTGATTGGCGTGGACCCTGACGGCACGATGTGGGGGCCGTAGGTCCAGGATGTCGTAGCTGACAGGCCCAAGTCGCTTCTGGACACGACAGGGTCCAAGCCAGCAGTCACCAAGAGGCCCACGGTTCCCTTGGACCTTACGTAGCACCAGGGAGCCCTTCTCGTATGGGCCTGAGCACCTTGCGCCCTGGTCATAAAGTGCCTTGTTATCTTCTCGTGCTTTACGGCTCACCACAACTGCAAGCCGGCGAGCGTCTGCAAGGCGTGTCAACATCAGGTCATGGTCAACTGTCTGGCGGTTCGTAAGCCCCTGGCCGAAGACTGCCATACGGCCCGTCAGCAAATACAGTGGCTGGTCTCCAACGGAACGGTGAAGAGCTGAGTTGAGCGCCAGGCGGACAGCTGGCAGATGCGTGGGCCACTGCGATGGAGCCTGCCGAGCCAAGGCAGCCAGCGCATCCTTAACTGTTCGGTTGGTGCGCTCCACCACCCCATTGGACTGGGGGTGGTAGGCCACCGAAAAGGAGTACTTCACTTCCAGCTCCTCTAAAAGTGAGCGCCACTCAGCCGAAGAGAACTCCAAGCCGTTGTCCATATGGAGTTGGTCAGGTGGGCCAAACAGAGTGACATAGTTGTCGACAAAGGCCCTCAACACTCTGTCAGCACTCTTGTCACGGAGGGCGACTAGCTGAAGGAACCGGGTATGATGGTCGACAATGGAGAGTACGTACCGGAACCCCTGTGCAGACCCGCGTAAGTCCATGAGGTCTGCTGAAACCATTTCCAGGGGAGCTTCCGGCAGTGGGTGCCCTTCCAATGGTGCTCGGCCTGCCACGCCCTTACGTTGCTGGCATGCGTGACATCTGGCAACATACTCCCTTGCCAGGCGGAGCATATTTGGAAAATACCAGGCAGCCTGGAGATTCTGGTAAGTACGATGGACCCCAGGATGTGTAGCAGTTGGAGGACAGTGGGCGTGCTGTAGTGCTTGAGACTGGAGATGCCTGGGGACGTACACCTGCCTTACAATTCTGTCGGGGAAGGATCTCAAATAATACAATACGCCCTCCTCCACTTCGAAACTGGAGAGGGCAGCGGGAGGCCGCTCAACTGGTACCCTCCTGCTCTCCTCCAGGAATCCGAGCAGGCCCTCACAGGTTGGATCTCGCAGTTGATGTCCCCTTATCTGGTCAGCTGTCATCTTGGTGAGCTCCATCTCCTCGTCACCATCCGCTGGTGGTTGTTGTGCAGCATCCTCGGTTTCCCTGGGTACTGTGGCTGGCAGGACATGCTCTAGAGGGCAGGCTGTCCCTGAGAGTATAGGTACCTCACCTGCTGGCCGTGAGAGAAGATCAGGGACATGGTGGCTGGTCCCAGTCTTGTACCTCAACTGGAAGTCATACCCGCTGAGCTCATAGGCATACCGACTGAGGCGGTTGCTCTTGGTGCGCCTTGAGAACACCTCCACGAGAGGCCTGTGGTCAGTCCAAACCTCAAAGCGTCTGCCGTAAACGTAAGGATCAAAGGCTCGTACTGCCTCCACCACAGCCAGAGCTTCCAGATCGATGACCGCATATCTTGTTTCAGCATCCTTCAGTGTGCGGGACCAGTACGCGACAGCATGTGGTGTGCCTTCCTCATCACGCTGAAGGAGGGCTCCTCCAAGGGCTTGGGTGCTGGCATCACAGTGCACCTCGAATGTTTTGCTAAAGTCTGGGAGGCGCAGAACCGGATTACTTACTAGGGCCTCCTTCAAGGCATTGAAGGCCACTTCAGCAGCATCTCCCCAAACAAACTTCACCCCTTTCTTGGTGAGAGCAGTCAGGGGTTTGGCCATTGCTGCAAAGCCCTGAATGTGGCGACGGAAGAAACCGCAGGCTCCGAGGAAGCGACGGATGTCCTGGGCAGATCGCGGCCTCTTCATGGTAGCAATGGCAGAGGTCTTCGCCGGATTGGGGCTCACTCCTCGGGAACCCACAATAAAACCCAGGAGCTGGACTTCCTGCCTGGCAAACTCGCACTTCTCCAGGTTCAACTTCATGCCTGCATCCTGGAGAAGAGTCAAAGTCTCCTGAAGATGCTGGAGATGGTCGCTGAAGGAGGAAGATGCAACCACAACATCGTCCAGCTGCAAGCACGAAGTTCATGGTGCGCGGGAAAGTTGTAGGTGCAGTGGAGAGCCCGAAGGGGAGACGGCGAAATTGCAGAAGTCGGTGGCCGTCAGTAAACGCTGTCTTAGGCCGGTCATCAGGGTGCACAGATATGGCCCAGTAGGCAGACCGGCTGTCAAGGACAGTGAACCACGTGCGCCCTGTCAGCGAGTCCAGCATCTCGTCGATTCGGGGTAGCGGATATGCGTCGGGAGTGGTCACCTTGTTTAAACCCCGATAGTCGACGCAAAACCGGTGAGAGCCATCCTTCTTGCGGACAAGCAACACCGGTGACAGCCAGGGACTGGAGGACGGCTCGATGACGCCTTGGACCAACATACGGTCGCACTCAGTGCGAATAATCTCCTTCATCTTCTGCGGGAGCCTCCACTGCCGTACACACACTGGAGTGTCCGTCGTCGTAATGTGGTGCTCCACTTCAGGCACATTACCAACAGCCTGCTTATCTCCAGAGAACAAGCTTGGAAAACTGTCCAGCACACCACGCAGCTGTGCCTCTTGTTCTGGGTCAAGATGCTCAAGTGCTATGGAATAGGGAGCATCTACCTCAGCACCACTAGCACCTCCACTCTCCACAACACAGGTAACATCTATCTCCTGCTGGTGGGCCTTGTCCAGCTCTGGCGTTTCAGGGAACACGAAGAAGTCGTCGTCCTCGTACCCAAAATCAAGGCAGGCGGCAGAGCTGTCATAGTCGTCATCAAGGAATTCGCCCTTGAGCTCCACCACCGATGGGAACCCCTCGAGCTCCTCCTCAGATGGAGCGACCGTAGCCTGTGAGAGTTCCCTGGACGACTCGCAGTAAGGGGCGTTAGGAACTGTAGGAGAGGGGGAGGTGCAGACAACCTCCTCGGGTCCCAAGAATGAGGCGTACCCTAGTACAGCACCTGGGCGTAGCTTGCGTGGCTTAGGGTGGGGGTTGACAACCCACACACTTGAACGACGTCCTTGGACAGTAACCAAAGTGCGGGGTACTGTGAGGCGGTCTGTGCTGGCCTCAATAACAGCCAGGCATGTGTCATCTGGTGCGCTGCGCGTAACTGTGGCAGCAACAAACTTCCCTGATTTTGCTTCCACCATTGTTTCCTCGGCCACATGGACAGGCGAGACAGTTACCTGTCCAGAATTCGGCAGCAGTTCAGGGTCCTCCAGGGTTGCTGGTGACGCCCGAGGAATTTCATGACAGGCAGGGACATGCTGTGCCTCTGCATTCCCACGGGTATAGGCGATCCCATGACGGCAGCCATCCAACTCCAGCCAGCTCTTGTCAGGTTCATGGCCAAAGACGAGACGAACAGGAAGCCGCTGAAGGAGGTCCATCCCCAGGAGCAGGTCCCCTCCGCCGTGACTGGGGCTGGCTGGCCTGAAACTCCCAGCAACGCTCTTTGGCTAGAGTGCAGGCGTACCCCAGGAAGACGCGCTAGGGACTCCCTCTTCATCATTGTCACCTCTGAACCTGTGTCGACGAAGCAGGAGAATGGCCTACCTCCGACCTCGAGGACTATGAGGGGGCGTCCTCGGAACTGTGGTGGAGCCGACTGGCTGCTGAGATCCCGGCTCGTAGCTACGGCCGCCCGTGGGTCGGGAGTCTGCCTCCGAGCGGCGTTGGGAAAAGGGACAAGAGACCTTGAGGTGCCCCGACTCACCGCAACGGTAGCATCGACCCCGTCCTGCCCGGCACTCGCTGGTATGGTGGCCTCCCATCCTGTGAAAATCACACCAGGGGCGCTGTCTGTTGTCCCTGCGACGTGGGGAAGGGGAGCGGCGAGGTGAAGCAGGGGCCTCGGCCGATCTCCTTACCAGCGGAGGACCATTAAGCGAGGTGTTCTCAGGGGCCTGGATGACTGGAGCCGCTTGTGGCAATATGTCCCTGTAATACTCCAGGCCGGGGATAGTTACTTCTAAGTGCTGACCTGGATTATACGCGCCCAGGGCCATCCTGTCGTCCTGCATGCCATGCTGAGGTGTCCACAGCCTGGACGACTGCCGGAGGAGCCCGTGGACGTCTGGTAGGGAATGCCTTGCTCCGACTACAGAGTCCCAAACCAGCTGGCACTTCTCCGCCATGGCACGGGTGGAAGGAAAATCGTGCCATAAGAGCTGCTGGCGGAGCCACCCTGGAAGCCCATCCCGGAAGGTACGCTGTATCAGGCTCTCCGCATTCCCGATGTCCAGGGGGTAATCACGAGCGCCCTGCTGCACGGCCAGCGCTACAGCACGATAAAAATCCAGAGGTCCTTGGCCAACCGCCATCCTGGCTCGAGCCAGCATATCGAAGAAATGCTTGGCCGTAGAGACACCTCTGAATTGCTCGCGGAGTCGTGCTTTGAAGTCAACCCAATCCCGGATATGGGCGAACCCAGGACTGTTGAGCACTGACCATGCGTACCCCCTTACCCGGCTGCGTGCCATCCGGATGTAGGCTTCCGATGTTGCTGGCAGGGTGGCCAGCTCTATACTGGAGATCCAGGACTCCAGCTCCTGGCTCTGCTGGATGCTCTGAGTCGAAGGAGTCTCGCCACAGAAAAAAGGCACCTCGTCTCGTCCACTGCCATAAAATGGACGAGTCCAGCTGTGGTCACCTAAGTGAACTGGAGGTGCATGCGGGTTGGCGAATGAGTGGAAGGCTGAAGGCTGGGAGGCTAGAGGCTGAGAGGCTGGAGGCTGAGCTTCACGTGCAGTGGAGATTGGAGGCTGGGTCTCAAGAGACGGGTACGGTCCCTGTGAGGGGGCCCCGTAGGACGTCCCAAGGTGGCGCACGTGCGGTTGAGGCACAGGTTCAGCCATGAAGGAGGCAGGCGGCTGCGGGGGCAGTCTAGCTGCAGACTGAGCACTCTGGTCCCGCGCTGAAGCGATCCCAACCTGGCGGGGACCCATGAGGTCCACGTCAGCGGCAGGTTGACTCCCAGACAGGAGCGGGGCAGAGCGTTGTGGAAGGCGAGGCTCTGCAGGCACCGCTGGAGGCAGATGGGAGGATTGCTCGGGGTCCTCTCCGAGGCAGGGCTGAGCTGAGGGTAGCGATGGCGGAGGGGCAGCAGAGGCCGGAGCAGCATCCTCGGTAGCCGTAGAGGGCCCAACAGGCTGGCTCTTCAGGAGGGAAGCCAAAGCCTGCATCTGCGCCTGCATGCGTCCCTCCAGGTGTTCCTGCATGCGGGCGAGCTGCCTACCCATTTGTGCCTCGAGCCGATCCACCAACCTGGCCTCCATGAGCTGCAAGCCGCTCACATCACTGCTGGCGGGAGACCCACTGTCCGAGCGTGCAGTCCCAGCAGCACCTGCACTACGGGCAACAGTGAGTCCTAGGTCCACCCCAAGGCGGGGTCCTTCGAGAAGGACTGCCTCCTCAGGGGTAGGCGGGCGCGACCCAGCCTATGGTGCCTTGGGGCGCACCATGGTCTGAGGTGCACTAGAACGGGTGTGACTGTGCGAGCGTGAGGGGCGTGGACGTAAGTGGTAGCGAACAGACTCGCAGCCCTCCACGTCACACTTAAAAAGATCACTGCACCCTGGCCGAGACACTGTGGAGGCACTTACACTAGAAACGGAACACTAAAAAAACAGAACACTAAAAACAAATACAAAACATAAAAAAAGAAACCAGCATTAAATGCTGCAATAAAATCTATACATAAAATAATGAGACAAAATCAATTAAATGCTGTAAATAAAACAAGTTAATAAATACAGTAAAATACAATTAAAATGCTGGAAATAATTTGGGCACTGGCATATAATAAGACAAAAATCAAAGTAAAAACCCCATTAAATTTTTAAAATACTGAAAACAAGTTATAAAATTAAGAAAAACTGATAAAATTCTAAAGTTAAATCTCAAATGGCACTAAGACTGAAAAATACAATAAAACATGAACAGTAAAATCATCAAAATTAAAAGTTAAAGTTAAATTAATAAAAAGCAAGCAAATTCGAAACAGTAAAATTACTTAAAGTTAAAAGCTTAAAAAAAGTTACTGCAAAAGCAATGAACTAAAATGTGAACCTGGCTGAAGGCCTTAAAAATTTACACATAAAAGACATAAAAATGATAAAACAAAAAAGATATCAATGGCAACGAGACATGTAAACAAACGCGAGAGGCCGTGGGTTCGGAGGCAAAATAATAAAAAGAACCTCACGATCCACTCGCTGCTAACCACCTTTACTGTAATGGGTTCGTGGGGCACTCACCCTCCTACAGGAGCTGTAGAGGAGCCTTCTGCAGCAGGAAGGCGTGGAAGGGCAAGAGGGAAAACCGGGCCGGCACAAGGGCAACTGACAGACTACTAATTCTTTACTTTACGTTTATTCATCGAGGACAAGCTACTACATGTATAAAACAAGGTATCACAGAACAGGCATGTAGTAGAATAAAAAACTTACTTTAAAACAAGAACACTCGAGAAAAACACACTCCTGCCCAACCCAAGCACACAACCTTCCGCCTTGAAACCTCCTCCACAACTCAAAGATGGCGGTCTTGGAGACCCCGACATGACAGGGGGTTGCCAACTAGGGATCACATTTTACAGGTCGTTTGTGCTTGGATTGGGTGCTCCTTCTCCTCCTTTCCACAGCCTAAAATACTCCTGGAGGTGGGGCGTTTGACAAAGCGCCCCGAAGGGCGTCGCCAAAGGGCGTGACGGGGGAGTACAAAAAAAGGAAAGAAGAGGGACGCGAGGCACCCGTCACCCGTTCGCAAATGCGCGAACCCATAGCGTTCGTGTAAGAAATTACGTTACTCTACACTACGAATGCCATACTCAGGGGCTTCCTATATTCGTTTGTTTTCTCCCTTATTTGGGCTAGTGTGTGGATATGGTCTGTAGTTGAGAATCCGCTGCGGAACCCTGCCTGTTCCCTGGGTTGTTTTGAATCTAATGTATCGGTGGTACGGGCTGTGATGATTTTTGTGAACAGTTTATAGATTTCTGAAAGGAGGCTTATAGGTCAGTAATTCTTTGTCTTTTGTGTCCCCCTTTTTGTGTATTAGAATTATTATTGAGTTTTTCCAGGATTTCGGAGTTTTACCGACGCTTTGACATCTGTTAAAAAGATTGGCCAGTTTTACTGCCGCAATCTCTCCTGCATCTTGAATAAGATCTACACTAATGCCGTCTTCTCCTTGTGTTTCCTCTTTTCATGCCTTTTAGTGCCCTATTTACTTCCTCTACCGTAATGTTTGGAACACCTCCAATGGTTGTGTTTGTCTCCGTATGTGGTTGATCGTTTGAGTGG
>NW_028234444.1:21700907-21713407 GCF_977035675.1 Penaeus japonicus | reverse complement strand
GAGCCGAGGTGCAGTTCCTGGAGCGCTATCCTTTGGTGGTGGCCGTGACAGATGGGCGCATCCAGCATGTGTGTACCCACCCTGGCGACGCCCCTTGGTCCATCAACATGAAGAAGGGAATCGCCACGGCTCTCCAGAACTCACTCCCGTCACTCTCCCCTCTCAGCTCAGGACTCACTCTTACAGAGGTAATTGCCATGTGCTCTTTGGAAACTAATGAGACTCACACATGAAAATAGATAAAGACTTTCTTTGAAGTTACATGTTAGAAAAACATTGTCACTTATCTTAAGAAGCATGATTTCCGATTTTGTCAGTGATAAACTATGGTCTTTGTGCAGCCTGGTCTTTTCAGATTTATAAGGATTTTAACCAAGAATCGTGAATCTCTTTAACTGAAATAAAGTTTTTAATCGTTCCTTCTTTGACAGACGGATGTTGTAGGAGAGTGTCCAACAAAGTATGAGATTAAGACTGAAGGAGAAAAGGTCATTGTTGTTAAGGAAAAGAACCACCGCCACTGCCATAACCGTTTCCCAACACCTGCTGAAACACCTGCACCATGGCTGAAGGCTCCCCTGCCAATCGAAGAGTCCAGGTCAGAGTGCAAGCAGGAAATCACCAATGGCATCTACACCGCCGTCACCTGTGAGGACAAGAACATCGTTCGACCTGCCTTTGGAGTCTACAAGTACGTGGAGGCCAATCAAGAGTCAACACTTCGCTTCATCTCTGAGTCCAGGGACACCTCAGCCATCAGTGCCATCCCTCGGGGAGAATTCGAAATTGAAAGCCTCTTGTTCAACCATGAAACAGGGAAGGAGCCTGAGCTGGCACCTGAGGTGGATGCGGTCATGAAGGAGATCTGCCAGAAGACCATGGAGACTGTTGAGGCTGATGCTGCTGAACTGGTTGACAAGGCCCTTCACTTATTGCGTCGTGTTCCTGAGACAGTTGTTGAAGCAACTGCAGAGAAGGTTCGAGGAGGACGTTATTGTGCAAACTCCGCCAGGTTGGAGAGCATCTTCCTGGATGCCATTGCCTTCCTGTATGAGTCAGGTGGTGTCAAGATCATGGTCCAGGAAATAGAAAGTGGACGAGCAACAGGAGGACGTCTTGCTCTTTACACAGCTGCTCTCTACCTCACCCCACGACCCGACATCGAAGCTGTGAAGGCGCTCACACCCTTGTTCGAGAGCCCTCGGCCTGTGCCTTCTGTGGCTCTGGCTGCTGCCACTATGGTCAACAACTACTGCCGTCACACTCCTCATTGCAGCGAGAAAGCTCCAGTCAAGAGAATTGCACAGATTCTGGCCACCAAAGCTCAACGTCAGTGCTCTCCTTCTGCCGGTGAACAAGTTGAGAAAGAAGCTCTTGCAACATTCAAAGCACTAGGCAACATGGGTGTAGTTACACCTGCAGTAACAAGAGCAGCAGTCGGCTGTATTGAACAAGAGGGAGTAGAAACTAGCATCCGAGTAGCAGCTGCACATGTCTTCAGGCATACTCAGTGTGCTCGCTATGTAAGTAAAGCAAAAACGAAACTTATATTTTGTAAAAAAGAAAAAGAAAACATATTCATGTCAATAGACACTGAAATATCAACTAGGAGTAATCTATTTTCTTAAATTAACATGCAGATTTTCTTACAGGTTACTGAAAAACTTAGCGACATCGCAGTTCACCCATCCATGGCTACTGAGGTTCGCATCGCAGCTTATTTGGGAGCAATCAGATGTGCTGAAGAGGAACATCTCCAGAAGATTATTTCAAAGGTTTCTGAAGAAAGGAATACTCAAGGTGATATTCTATGTAGTCACTTTATATATATGCTATATAGAGTTGAAATAAGTTGAAAGCTTTCTCAAATAATTTGTTGAAAACTGAATTATCTCCAATTGGAGTATTTCTCTCTTCTTCCAGTACGAGGTTTCATTCTGAGCCACTTGTTGAACATCCAAGAATCCGCCTCACCTGACAGAGAACGCCTCCGTTACCTCCTCACCAACTTTGTTATTCCCAGAGACTTTGATGGAGACATCAGGAAATATTCTCGCAATATCGAGATGTCTTACTTTGCTCCTTCATTCGGTATCGGTGCTGGTGTGGAATCCAACATCATCTACACCCCTGAATCCTTCCTTCCTCGTTCCGTTGACCTGAACCTCCGAACAACTATTGAGGACTTGAACATCAATCTAGGAGAGGCTGGCATCCGTCTTGAAGGTTTAGACCCAATCATTAAGGAACTGGTTGGCCCAGAAGGATATCTTCGCAAGGCCTCTTTTGGACGCATTTTGAAAGATGTGGTTGCTTTTGCTGAAGAGAAGGGACATCGCATTGCCGAGCATTTGGAAGACACACTTCGAGAAAAGAGGGCTATCAGCATGTCTACCATTTCCAGATTTTTCAAAAAGCTCTATGGAGAAAGGAAAGAGGGTGAAGTCCGAGCTGATGTATTTGCAAGAATCTTTGGACATGAAGTAACCTATGCTTCCATTGCTGAAGACCTGAAGGAATTGGATGCTGACAGAATAATTGAGTCACTTTTCTCTTACTTCAATGAAATTCTTCCCGATATTCACAATCTAGACATCGATTCAGCACGCACAGGCCAAATATTCCTTGACTACTCTTTGCCCACCATTCAAGGTACTCCACTCAAGATTAAGTTGGAAGGAACTGCTGTTGTAGGAATCAAACTGGCTGGTGACATTAATATCATTGAACTCTTCACCAACCCAGCACATGTTGAGAGGAGTCTCAAACTGATCCCAAGTGCATCAGTTGCAGTCCATGGTTTTGTTGGCTATGACTGTCACATTGCTAAGGCAGGGACTGAGCTGAAGAGCACCATTGCAACGGCCAATGGAGCCACCATTAACATCAGAAAGACTGAAGACAATGCATTTGAGTTTGCACTGGATCTTCCAGAGAGGATGGAACTACTCAGTGTCAAGGCAGAGACCAATCTTGTCAAGGCTGTTGGTAAGAGAGTGATGAAGGTTAGTCCACCCTCCATGAGGGACGTCAGGATTCACCATGAGAACTGCATGGAAGCTCTTGAACCAGTGTTTGGTCTGAAGATGTGCCATGAGATGAACTTCCCTGATATCTTCCGTAGTACTGCTATGCCTCTTGGAGAACCCATTGTCGCCAAGTTGTACATTGAGAAAACCGACCCATCCATGAGAGGTTACCGAATGACTACTGCCATCAAGAACAAGAAGAGTAATAAGGTCATCAAGGTGAACATCGAGACCCAAGGAGCTGCGACACCACGACATGCTGAAATGACTATGTCCTATACCAAGGAAGAGAGGTCCCACGCTGTTTATGCCAAATTTGAGTCTTCTAGCATCTCAGCAGGACTGTGGACTACCTTCACCAATGAGGAAGAGCACAAGGCCATTGAGACCTTTGTAAAGCTCAGGTCCAATGAATTTGATATTTCACGAGGATTTAAGGTCGACATCATTGGAAAGGAAGTTGCTAATGAAGCGCAATATGAAGTAAATGTGTTCACAAGTCGGAACAGGAGGTTTGCTACCTCATCTAAGATTGTGGAAGCCAAGTTCATCAAGAAGATTAATGACCCGGCGGTGGAAATAATTTGCAGGACAATGAATGAACTGAAGGACTATGTTGATTTTAACTTCGAAGGTAACTTTTATGAATCCTCTATGTTACCCATTTCAATTATATGTAAGATTATTGAATACTCAGTTATACTCTTTGATCAAGGATTATTTGACTTATGACTTTTCTAAAGTATGAGTTTCAATTTCAGTTGATGCAGACTTTAGGTACAGCCCATATACCTGTATGTTTATTCCAACTGAAGTACGGAAGATAGAATTCCACACTGGTATTAGAGGTTGGAAAATAGCATCTGCTATCCACAAAATGACTGGGTCTACTGAAGCTAGTGAGCACGTTGCTACCTTTAGTGTGGAAGAAGGAAACAGTGAGATTATGTCAGTGAAGGCTGTCATGAATACCAAAGGAAGAATGTTCAGGAACATGATTATTCATAACGAAGTTGCAGGTACTGTAATAAAACTTTGTATGGACAATATAATTCTCACTGAATCACATGTTCATGGCAGTTGGCACCTTTCATTATAGGCAATTGTTGATTTGCTAATAATATAAAAATAATGAATATTCCTGAATTGAAACTATTTTTTTTTCTTACAGTTAATTTTGGACAACATTCATATAGAGCTTGCTATGACCTATTCCTTGGCGCATCGAAGATGGGAACAAGTGTAGAAGTGACTAAGCCCAAAGAGAACTTGAAGATGTTTGAATTTGGAGCTTTGTATGAGCGATCCAGCAATGCACACACTGTCCAAGTGTTGGTGAGTAACCCATTTACTAAGGTGGGAAAGAAAGTATATAAAAGCTTTCCATGACTGTATATCTTAATGATAAGCTGTTGACACATTTTCAGAGGTTTATGTTCCATGTTATGCTGCAGTAGTATCCACTCAAAGTTGCAATAGTTAGTTGAGTCATTTTTACACCCAGGTTGATGCTCCGGAATACATGCGAGCCATCAAGTTTGAAAGCAAGTTCAATGAGGAAGAAAACGGCAAATATGCCGTTGAAGTTGCCGTCAAACAAGGTCAGCGTATTCTGCTGCAACTTAATGGTCCGGTGACCCTCATTTTCTCACCGAGAAAGCTGAAGATCGAAGCTGAACTTAAAGTTGCTGTCCTTGATATGGAACCTCACATCATTTCTACAACTATACTTGGAAGTAACAGCAAACAAATTCTGGCTTTTGAAATGAAGAACAGACAAGAAAGCCTGTTTGCATTTAAATGGACAATGAACTCTGGAGAAGGACCCGAACAGAAAACAACAAGCAGCACCAAGCTGGTAGTCCCTGCCCTCATGGAGTTCATGCTTGATACCACAGTAATGCATGAGAACGTCCATGTGAGCCTCAACACAGCAATCTTGCCCAAGAGTGCGTCTGCACATCGCGTTAAGGCTTTTGTAGATATTGACGGTGGAAATAAGAAGATGAATGCTGAATTCGCCTGGGATGCAGATCGTAACCCTAACAACAAGATTGTTGTTGACGCTAATGTAATCAGCAGTTCTTCTGACCTGGGTCATGCTTCTGTTCAGTGAGTAGTTTTACCTTCCTTTCAAAGAATTTGCTTCACCTGTACACCAATGTGTGTGTGTGTGTGTGTGTATATATATATATACACACACACATTCATATATGTGTAATACTATGTAAACTGACTTGTTAATCATACAATTCACATAAATTTTGATTGGAAGGTTCTCAACATGATTTCTTTTTTCCAGCGGAAACGTCATAATAGCTGGAGAACCATACCATATGAAGCTGAACCTGAATGCTGAAGATATCATGGCATCTGGTTTTGAGCTGGAAGTAACCACACCTTCTCAGAGGACTTTTGCCGTAGAAGCCAGCTATAAGATCGAGGACCAACAACCTACCACCAAAGTTATTACCGTCTTCAGATACAAGAACACTGAGGGTGAAGAGCATAAATTCACAGGTTCTGTTGCAGCTGAGAGGCTCGATGGGCCATACTGCTATGCTCTTGAGACCAAGGTGGTGTATGTAGCTCCTGAAGGAAAGGAAACAAGGTTGGAGACGATTCTGAAACATCATAAAAAGCCAGAGGCACATGTGATATTATTTAAGGTAAGCAGATTTTCCCATACATTTGTTTTGTAAGTCATGAATTAATCTGAGTGGAACAACAGACATTAGTGATTAGCAGAAAGTGAGAAAATGTCATAATATTTTCCCAGGTTGATGCTGAAGGCCTTATCCTAAGGAAGCCTCTCATGTTCGAATTCGCCGTTGAAAACAAAGAAGGTTCTTATGAAGGCAAGTGCATGATGACAAGAAATGCTCCCAAAACTGTCTTTGACTGGAATGTGAGGATCCATCCCCATGGTGAGATTGAGGCCATTGAAGCAGGACTGGACATTAAGGCTGCAGTTCAGCTACTGAAGATTATCCGTGCTGTGGTTACTTTTGAGAAGGAGGAGAGAATCGAAAGGTCCGAGCCAGCCAACTATCGCTATCGCTTCAGCAAGCCAACACCAACATCTTACAATATTCTTGTAAAGACTCCATCACGTACAATGGAGGGTGAAGCTCACATTTCTCCTTCACAGTCAGGAATCAAGTTCTATTCTAACAAGCATAGTTCTCAGTCCCCATATGAGATTGGTTACAAGGCTACACACGAGGGCAACCAAGGCAAGTGGGAGAGCCAAATAAACCATCCAGTTCTTCCCAAAGCCATGCAGTTTGCACTTCAGTACACAGCTGGTCAAGGAACAGTGGAAGGAACTGTAGAGCTGGATATTTTCCCATCCAGTGAGGACAAGATTACTGGCCACCTTGCATCAACACGAGTTTCAGAAAGCACCATTAGAACTGAAGCTTCCATTGTCAGCAGAGTAAGTTTTATAGCCTTTTAGTAATACATATTATTTCATGTGTATAGCTGTCTGCTAAACACTATAGAATGCAAGTCCAAACTCCTTTATTTTCTTACAGATTCTTAGAGTGAGCCCCCAAATCATCCTAACCACAGCCGTCGCTCCAGACACTGTTGGTTTCGATGTGGAAATCAAGAAATCTGCATCTGCCCCGCCATCCCTCAAGGTTATTGCCAAATACGACAAAACTACTCCAAGGAATGCAGTCCTGGCTTGCACTGTAGAGTTTGAGAGCACCCCGGTATTTGAAGTGTCTGGGGTAGTGAAACCTGATGAAACAGCCACATGTAATGGCCTGGCAATGTCTGCTGTCGTACATGCACCTATTTTAGGTACACATCACATCTATTCCACCATGTGTAAACCAGCCTTTGTGGAGGTGACCACCATCAGGCAGGGTGCTGATAGGAAATACATTGCTAGGATTGGCCTCCAGGCACCAGCCAATTTAGAATTTAGTCTGAGTCAAGGAACAACACAGTCACAGGAGGAGAGTGCTATCATCCTTGCTCGTCTGGAGATGGTTGACCCTGCAGTAATCGATGTTGGCTTTGCTTTTGAGCGTGAAGAAATCTACCGTGTGAAGGTAAGCATTACAAATGTGAAATAAAACATATAGTATGTGATTCACACAACAAGCATAGAGGATTGCAAAGTAGCTTACATAATACCTTATTGTTTGTCTAATAGGAACTTATCTGGGAAGAGCTCTCAAATGTCTTGAGCTCCATGGAATCTGGAGTTGAGGATATCATAGGAGAAGTCGCAGGGAGTGCAGCAAACGTTCCAGCACCAGAGTTCTACACACTGATAGGTGAAGCCAAAAGGGAACTGATGATGATCTACCAGGATCTGGTAGAAGATAGCAGGCCTATCTTTGAAGAAATGCCTTCCTTTGGTCGCATCAGGAACAGCTTTAGGAAAATCGTTCGACTTTGGGCTCAGCTAGAGAAAAGCATCCTTGAACAACGTGAGAGGATGTTCAGTGTTTGTCTAAACATGGTCAAGGATATTACAGCTCGGATGTTTACAGGTGAGTTGAAAAAACAAAGTGTTTGCATTCTGGAATTTGTCTATCAGATATGTTAGTGTAAAGAGAAAACTAATTTCGAACACAATTATTTACAGTCATGAAGGAAACGATGGAGGTTCTAGAGACAGGAGAGCTGCCTGAACCTGTACGCCGTATGGTAGAAGGACTGAAAAGGACTGAAGTTTTTGAGATTGTAAAGAGGATGTTGGATGCAGTGTTGGATAAGTACCCAGAGGAATATGAGGCCATTAAATATGTTATAACTAACATGATGAGTACTCTTGAGAGAGACTATAATCTGATGTTCGAGAGGATCATGGAAGTTCCTGCTTTCCAAAGAATCATCAACTGGATCATGGAAAACCTGAGCCCTGTAAGTTGTTCTGTATTTTGTACTTTCCACACAGTCAACGTTTCTCATAAAGTAAATGTATAGACTCGAACGTGAAAAATGCAACTCTTTTCACATATTTTGTCTTTTCACTAGGGTCGTCTGGCAGCAGTAGAGGCAAACGCACTGGCAGAAATACTTCTTGAGGATTTCCACGTCCTCGTCATGAAGGCTGAAGGGAACCAACTTAAGATCGAGATTCCATTGCATAAACCTCTGTATTCAGTGGTGCAGTTTATCAAGGATTTGATAAACCCATACGAAATCCGCAAAGACTTTACGTGGCTGATTGAGGGCACTCTGCCTTATACCCTGGAAGACCTAATTTGGATGTATTACACCTTCATTCCACATCGTATCACAGATCTGTTGCCCCCCTACCCTCGAACAGCCATGGTAGTCGGAGGTACCGAGATCCTCACCTTCGACGGCCTTGTGGTGCGAGCGCCTCGAAGCCCCTGCAAGGTTCTGTTGGCCACCCACGGTTCCCATAGCATTATGATGTCCCACCCGGAGCCCTCAGCTCCTGCACAACTTGAGCTCAAAACACCCGATGCCACTGTTGTTATCAAGCCTGACACTGAAGTCCTTGTTAATGGTCAACCAATCAGGGGATCGGAGGAGACCGTTGGAAAGATTAGGATCGAGAAGAAGGCTGGAGAGATAGTGGTAGGATGTCCTTTAATGAAGGTCATTGTAGCTAAGAAGGGCCAAGTTGTGGCCATAGAGGCTTCAGGATGGACTTTCGGCCGCGTAGCAGGACTTCTGGGTCCCAACAATGGGGAAGTCGGAGATGATCGCCTCATGCCCAACGGCGCAGAAGCCTCTAGCCCTCGCGAGTTGGTAGCTGCTTGGCAGGAGAGGAAGCAGTGCTCCATGCCTGAGATTCCTCCTGCCATAGCCACAGTAGCTCGTGTGATCAAGTGTGAAGCACTCCTCAGCATCCGATCACAGTGCATTGCGGTAGTTGAGCCGGAGCCCTTCATTAGGATGTGCCATGCAGCCCAAGATGCTTGCGACGCCATTGCAGCTTACAAAACCTTCTGTGCTTTAAAAGGAGTTGAAGAAGCATCCCCAATGCCTTGCTAGATGGACAGCCCTCGATCAGTCCTTAATGAGACTTGATGATGACGACCTGCACACGTATGAATAACGAGTATCCTTTTGCTTTTGTAATATTTCACTAAAAAATGTAGAAAAAAATATATAAGATTAATAAACCTATGCATCGAAAGATTTCATTTCAATTAATTAAATTCCCTATGCTCTAGAAAAATGAAAGAACAAATTAGATCCATAATTCTAATCGAATTCAATTTACATATCTTATGTGTGTGTATATATATATATATATATATATATATATATATATATATATATATATATATATATATATATACTGTATATATGTATGTATGTATGTAAATAACCATACACACAAAGAAAGAGAACAAGACACACACATTGCTAATGTCCCATCTTATACATCAACAGAGTTATAAAAAAATATTTCAACAGTGGATCTTAATAGTAGGGCAGGGACACTAGTTCCAAAAACAGTCTGATCCAAAGTTTGTATACGAAAGATAGGAAAACACTATTTAAAATAAATGAAATGGGCGTAAGTCAATACTTGCCAGATACCACCATAATAGTGCCATCTATTGGCGTAGTCCAGCATTATTCGTGACGTCAGAAAAGCTGTAACGTCATGGTTTCGTTCAGTCTTTTGTTTTCGTCACTGGTATCCATTATAGGAAATCAATATAATTTTCTTGCACTTTGTTAGTTATTAAAACACACGTTGCATTACTTATGTATTGAAAAAATCAAATGAAATAAAATACAAAACACTGTAAACAAACTGAGACAGATACATGCAGTGATAAAACTGAACAAAATAGATACTTATCACAAAGAAAAACAAACAAACAAAACATATTATACTAAAACGTACTACTTGTGTGTAAAGCATAAATAGCATAAGCTGAGCATCAAAGCGGTGAAAAAATAAAATGAAATAAAATACAAAACACTGTAAACATAAGCTGAAACAGATACATGCAGTAATAAAACTTAACAAAATAGATACTTAACACCTTCTTGACAACAAACAAACAAACACAACATATCTATATCAATACATGCTACTTGTGGGTTACCTTGTAATATTTTCTATTTTTCTTTGACCGGGGAAGTGTTGGAGCATTGACCCCAACCTATGCTTCCTTCCAATATCTCTGTTTGAAATTTTTATATGGTGATAAATTCTCATGGTCAAAAAAATATCAATTATCTTTTCTTTAATCTCTGCACACAAATCAATATTAAAATCAATTGCTGAAAGTTCTTTTGAAAGATTAACTTTTATATGATCTTTAAACATATATAAATTGATTTTGGATTTGAATTGTTTCTCATAATCTGTAATCAAATCTACTAATTCAAATTTTATCATTAGCTTTAGCATCCAAAAATACACTACTAGTTAATGAGCAACCAGATATATCAATTAGATTAAATTTACATTTTTGGGTGATTCTTCAATAGTTTATGGCATACATATCCTGTAACATATGTAACAGCATTTTCTCTAAGTTCTGGGTAAGATTCTGATGTATTTATCAAGAAGTCACTATTATCATTATTTGTAAAAGGATTAGATGTGGAAAAGTAATGGCCCATATCTTGAAGTTTATTATCTGTGGTAAATGGATTGAATAATGAAAAATATATCTGTAACATTAGAATCTTCAGGATGATTAGAAGATGGCATATTTATTGACATATCAGCTACATCTGTTAATATATTTAAATTTTCATCAAGACTCTCTTGAAATTCTAATGCACCCATATCTGGCATGATGGTATTTGTTGCATAGCTCCCTGACCCGCGCCGTAAGATTGACAGGCACGGTGTTGAATCCAATCGGCTGCGGAGCGCCCATGGGAATTATCTGTAAAACCTCACTATCACTGCTCTGCTAAGAGTAGATAGGTAAATTTCCATGACGTCTCATAATTCGTCTGGTTAGACAATTCTTTTAGCGGGTCGTATAGCTGATCAGATTCAACACTGTGCCTGTCAATCTTACGGCGCGGGTTTGAGTCCCGGTCAGGGAGGTAAAATTTGTATTTCTATATCAAATGCGTTACAGCATTCTACCATCTTTCTCACATATATATAACCTCGGTAACCTGATTTGGGACTTGAATTTTTTATTCCGTTGCTGCCGAGCGCCCGCGGGAATTGTCTGTAAAACCTCGCTGTCTACGATATATATGTCCAGCCCACTGCCACTTTTTCTTCTTAATGCTCTCGAGTATATCGTCTACCTTTGTTTGTCGCTTGATCCATGTGGCTCTTTTCTTGTTTCTTAAGCTAACTTCTAGCATAAGCCTTTCCATTCCTCTTTGAGCACTTACTAATTTCCTCTCGAGTGCCTTGGTTTTAGTCCATGTTTCAGACCCATATGTCATGACGGGGAGGACACATTGGTTAAAAATCTTTCTCTTTAGACATAATGGTAGACGACCTCGTAATATATTACTATGTGTACCGAAGGCACTCCAACCTAGCCTGATTCGTCGTTTTATCTCGGCATTGCAGGAAGTACTCGTCTTGATGAGTTGCCCTAGGTATACATACTCGTTCACGTTCTAGTACCTCGCCCTTTATTTGTATTTGCTTAATCGGGGTTCGACTGTTGAACATGACTTTAGTCTTTTTCATGTTCATTTTAAGGCCAATCTTCAGACTTTCCCTATTTAAATCACTTAGTAATTGTTGTAGTTTATCTGCTGACTCGCCGAAAAGAATAATGTCATCTGCAAATCTTAAATTGCGTAAGTGCTCATTCCCTACTTTAATCCCTCTCTCCTTCCAATCTAACTTCTTGAATACTTCCTCTAAGCAAGCTGTGAACAGTTTTATTGAGATGGTGTCGCCCTGCCTAACACCCTTATTTTATTGGTATTTTATTGGTTTCTGCGTGTATTTTGATGGTCGCTGTACCATCTCTATATATATCCTCTAATAATCTAATTATATTTCCTCTACTCCTTGTTTACGAATTGCATCTAGTACTGCAGATATCTGTACCGAATCGAATGCCTTTTCATAATCTACGAATGCCATACACAGGGGCTTCCTATATTCGTTTGATTTCTCCCTTATTTGGGCTAGTGTGTGGATATGGTCTGTAGTTGAGAATCCGCTGCGGAACCCTGCCTGTTCCCTGGGTTGTTTTGAATCTAATGTATCGGTGGTACGGGCTGTGATGATTTTTGTGAACAGTTTATAGATTTCTGAAAGGAGGCTTATAGGTCAGTAATTCTTTGTCTTTTGTGTCCCCGTTTTTGTGTATTAAAATTATTATTGATTTTTTTCCAGGATTTCGGAGTTTTACCGACGCTTTGACATCTGTTAAAAAGATTGGCCAGTTTTACTGCCGCAATCTCTCCTGCGTCTTGAATAAGATCTACACTAATGCCGTCTTCTCCTGGTGTTTTTCGTCTTTTCATGCCTTTTAGTGCCCTATTTACTTCCTCTACCGTAATGTTTGG
>NW_028234444.1:21679903-21700807 GCF_977035675.1 Penaeus japonicus | reverse complement strand
CATTCCACATCGTATCACAGATCTGTTGCCCCCCTACCCTCGAACAGCCATGGTAGTCGGAGGTACCGAGATCCTCACCTTCGACGGCCTTGTGGTGCGAGCGCCTCGAAGCCCCTGCAAGGTTCTGTTGGCCACCCACGGTTCCCATAGCATTATGATGTCCCACCCGGAGCCCTCAGCTCCTGCACAACTTGAGCTCAAAACGCCCGATGCCACTGTTGTTATCAAGCCTGACACTGAAGTCCTTGTTAATGGTCAACCAATCAGGGGATCGGAGGAGACCGTTGGAAAGATTAGGATCGAGAAGAAGGCTGGAGAGATAGTGGTAGGATGTCCTTTAATGAAGGTCATTGTAGCTAAGAAGGGCCAAGTTGTGGCCATAGAGGCTTCAGGATGGACTTTCGGCCGCGTAGCAGGACTTCTGGGTCCCAACAACGGGGAAGTCGGAGATGATCGCCTCATGCCCAACGGCGCAGAAGCCTCTAGCCCTCGCGAGTTGGTAGCTGCTTGGCAGGAGAGGAAGCAGTGCTCCATGCCTGAGATTCCTCCTGCCATAGCCACAGTAGCTCGTGTGATCAAGTGTGAAGCACTCCTCAGCATCCGATCACAGTGCATTGCGGTAGTTGAGCCGGAGCCCTTCATTAGGATGTGCCATGCAGCCCAAGATGCTTGCGACGCCATTGCAGCTTACAAAACCTTCTGTGCTTTAAAAGGAGTTCAGGGTGAAGATAGCATCCCACCCCAATGCCTCTGTAGATGGCACAGCCCCCTCGAATCAGTCCTTTTGAGACTTGATGATGACGACCTTCTTGCACACGTACATGACCACATTCATGGACTAAACGCCTGTGGGGTCCTTTTGCTTTTTTGTCAATATTTCATAAAAAAATATTGTAGGAAAAATACAAAATAAAGAAATAAAAAAAAAATATAAACAGAAACAAATATATAAAAGATTCATAAACCACCATGCATCGAAAGATTGCATTTCAATTAATTAAATTCCCTAATTATGCGTCTAGAAAAATGAAAAGAAGAACAAATTAGATCCATAATTCTTCATCGAATTATTCAATTTTACTCATATCTTATGTGATATATATATATTTTATATCTCTATATCTAACGCATTATATTATTATATAAGATATATATCACGCTCCTTATATAATATGTTATTTGTAAATATGATCATGTATGTATGTAAATAACCATAACACAGACACAAAGAAAGAGAACAAGACCACACACATTGCTATTGTCTCCATATTTATACATCAACAGAGTTTCAGAGAGTTAGATAAAAAAATATTTCAACAGTGGATCTCATTAGTAAAGCCGCACGCAGGTGACACTTCGTTCCAAGAAGTGAACTGTAGTCTGATCCAAAAGATTGTATATGAGAAGATAGGTAAACAAAGAATTAATAAAATAAATGAACATGGAGCCGATCTCGCTAAATGTCCAATAATTTTGCCAGATATGTTTTACCCACCACCCTAAATACAGTGCCATCTAATCGGCGTATCAGGCCAGCCAGCATTTTAGAGATTTATCTCTCTATACTAGGATCCAGCACTTTTTTCTCGTCTGACCCGTCACACAAGGCGGTGGCTCATATTAAAACATAATAATGAATGTTGATTTCCTTTTGATGTCTCTGTGAAAATATGCTATTGTTTTGTTTGTTGTATTTGTCTTTTTTACTGTTGTGGATGTGACGTCTAGGTTCGCGTTCAGCCCCCCCCTCTTTTCGGTTTTTGCGTGTCACTGGTATAATTCAGGTTTTACTTAGCGCCCCCCCCCCCTAGATGCGCCCTTTTGTTTGAATTCGATTATTACTAAGGAATTTATATTTTAGTCTATGGTTTTCTTTTCATCTCCTTTATAGGAAATGTATCTATATACATTTTCTTGCACTTTGTTAGCTATTTTAAAAAACCACGTTGCATTACTTATGTTTGAAAAAATCAAAATGAAAACAATTAATATACAAAACACGTAAACAAACTGAAAGAAAAAAAGTACATGCAGTGATTGTCTAAAATTTGAACAAAATATGCATCACCTCTATCAAAAGATATAAGAAGAGAAAAAAAACAAACATACAAAACAAACAAAATATATTTATACTAATCTTAAAACGTGTGCTACTTGTGTGTCAGTTAAAGCATAAATTTAGCACATCATTACGCGGTGAGCATAAGGTGACAGCATTTCATAGCGCGTTGCGTTGTGGTTTTTTGTTTTTTTTTTTCTGACCCCAAATTGTGAAAAAAATAAAATGAAATACAATACAAAACAACAGGTAAACATATAGCGGAAACAGCGACGCCCTCCTAGCAGTAGTAATAAAACACCTTAACAAAAATAGGATACTTAACACGAATGTAGAGATAAATTTACACTGTCTTGACCAACCTAAAAAAAACACAAACAAACCAAACAACATATTAATATCTATATTAATACTATGCTACTTGTGGTTTCCTTGTGGGATATTTTCTAATTTTTCTTCCGGGGAAGGGAATTGAACGGATGGGAAAGTGATGGAGCATTTGACACTAGAGCTACTGCTTTCTTCCAAGCATATTGTTTGAAATTATATATATGGTGATATTGTGTGTTGTTCCCCCCCCACCCCCCCCCCCCCCCCCCTTGGCACATATCCCGTGGGGGCTCAATTTCCTCATAGGTCCAAAAAGAAAATATCAATTATCTTTTCTTTAATCCATCTCTGCACACAAATCAGCATGTTTAAAATCAATTGACTGTAGAAAAGTTCTTCATATATATATATATATATATATATATATATTGACTACTATATATATACCTATATATATATATAGAGAGAGAGATCGGGCTCTGAGATGAGAGAGAGAGAAGATAGATAGATAAGAATTATAACTCGTATATATATGTATGTATATGTATGTATATATATATATATGATATATTATATATATATATCTGACATACATATATATATATATATATGCATTGATATCGGTTGTTATATACATTACTATATATACTTATATATATACTAAAATATATATTTATATACATCTAGTTTCGATTATATATCATCATACTCAATTATATATACCTATATATATAATATTTATATATATATATACTATATAATATATTCTATTTTCATATACATTTTTTATATATCACAACACCACAACAGTCAACACACACCACACACAAACACACACAATATATACTGATATTATAATATATGTATATAATTAATATATATATATATATATATATAATATATATATTTGTATATATATTAACATACTATCGTTGATATATATATAAGTATAATATATATACTATATATTGTATCGCATTAGACTTCTCTATATATATATTATATATTATACCCTATATATATAATGTATATTAGATATATGTTATATATCCATATATATTACATTATTACATATTTACATTTCTTTTATATAACGATATATTTATATATTATATATATATATATATATACTATATTTATTTATAATAGTATTATATATAATATGATATATATATATTATATATATATATATATATATATATATATTCATATATATATCATATACAATTATATATATATATATATATATATATATATATATATATCCATATATATCATATACAATTATATTATTATCTTATATATATATATATATAACTTATATATATATATATATATCTATACTATATATCAATATACAATTATATATATATTTATAATAATATATATATATATATAATACGATTATTATATATATAATTTATATACATTATTCATATTATATCCATATATAATAAATATTCATATATATGTGTTAATATATATATATATATACTCTCTATATATGTATATAATATATATATATATATTATAAATCATATATATATATATATGTATATCCCGCAAATTATATATATATTATATATATATATGTATATATATCTATATAATATATATATATATATTAGATATGTATATATAAATACTATATATATAATATATATACACCCCCCCCACCCCCCAGCCCCCCCCCCCCCCTAACACCCCAACCACCACCCCCCCCTCACCCACCACTCTGAACCCCCAGCAATCACCACCCCCATATCTATTATACTATATATACTATATATATATATGTATATATATATATATTCATACTTGTAGTGGGCTCCTCGTGGGGCACTCACCCTGCCTTACAGGAGTAAGCTGTTAGAGGAGCCTTCTGCAGCAGGGAAGGCTGTGGACTTAGTGTGTAGGGAAGGGCAAGAAGAGGGAAAACCGTGGCCGGCATAAAGGCAACTGACTCTAGAAGACGCCTAGAATCTTTACTTTACGTTTTATGGTTGTCAGGCACAAGCTACTACATGTATTAAAACAAAACAAGGTATCACAGCAACAGGCGCTGTAGTAGAATAAAAAACAATACGCTAGAACGAAGGAACACTGATGAAAACACACACTCCTGAACCCAACCCAAGACACACAACTTCCGCCTCTGAAAACCTCCTCCACAACTCAATAGATTGGCGGGTCTTGGAGACCCCGACATAACAGGGGCGTTGCTCGTTTCCAACTATGAATTATGTTACAGGTCGTTTGTGCTTGGATAATTGGGTGCTCGCTTCTCCTCCTTTACACAGCCTAAATACTCCTGGAGGTGGGGCGTTTTGACAAAGAGGCCTCGACGGGCGTCGCCAAAGGGCGTGACGAGGGGTAACAAAAAAAAGAAAAGAACAGGGACGCGAGGCACCCGAGCACCGTTCGCATACGCGCGAATCCGTAGCGTTCGCGTAAGAAATTACGTTTACTCTACAGCCCCTCCCCGGGGAACAGAAAACGCCACACCTCCAAGAAGTGCAGTAAGTACCCAACTAAAATGTTGTGAAAAATACTAAACATATATAATAAAATATAAAATTACACTGTAAAAATCCAAAATGTTCTATACAACAAGAAGTATGCTTCTCCATAAATGTTAACAAATAAAAATGTATAAACTTCAAAAATACAATAAAAATATAAAATCAAGACTGGTGTGGTGAAAAAGAATGCCTGAACACAGAAGGTAAAAAAAATCACAAGAAATAGCACCAATAACAAAGTAAAAATCACAGCCCAAAAATAAAGAACATAAAAACTTTTGTACAATTAAAATCACAGATAAATGTCAGAAACAGTGTGCACAGATCTCACTTCCTATTTTCAGTGTTCATATGGTATATAACACTTGGTCGCATCTCTCGAGGTAGTCGACCTCAGCGGCAGGAGAAATGGACGGAGTTGATTGGCGTGGACCCTGACGGCAACGATGTGGGGGCCGTAGGTCAGGATGTCGTAGCTGACAGGCCCAAGGCGCTTCTGGACACGACAGGGTCCAACCCAGCGGTCACCGAGAGGCCCACGGTTCCCTTGGACCATACATAGCACCAGGGAGCCCTCCTCGTATGGGCCTGAGCACCTTGCGCCCTGGTCATAAAGTGCCTTGTTATCTTCTCGTGCTTTACGGCTCACCACAACTGCAAGCCGGCGAGCGTCTGCAAGGCGTGTCAACATCAGTCATGGTCAACTGTCTGGCGGTTCGTAAGCCCCTGGCCGAAGACTGCCATACGGCCCGTCAGCAAATACAGTGGCTGGTCTCCAACAGTGCGGTGAAGGGCTGAGTTGAGCGCCAGGCGGACAGCTGGCAGATGCGTGGGCCACTGCAATGGAGCCTGCTGAGGTTGGTGCGCTCCACCACCCCATTGGACTGGGGGTGGTAGGCCACCGAAAAGGAGTGTTTCACTTCCAGCTCCTCTAATAGTGAGCGCCACTCAGCCGAAGAGAACTCCAAGCCCGTCTCCGATGGAGCCTGCCGAGCCAAGACAGCCAGCGCATCCTTAACTGTTCGGTTGGTGCGCTCCACCACCCCATTGGACTGGGGGTGGTAGGCCACCGAAAAGGAGTGTTTCACTTCCAGCTCCTCTAAAAGTGAGCACCACTCAGCCGAAGAGAACTCCAAGCCGTTGTCCGTATGGAGTTGGTCAGGTGGGCCAAACAGAGTGACATAGTTGTCGACAAAGGCCCTCAACACTCTGTCAGCACTCTTAAGTCACGAGAAGAGCGACTAGCTGAAGAACCGGGTATGATGGTCTTCGACAATGGAAGTACGTTGACCGGAACCCCTGTGCAGACCCGCGTAAGTCCGATGAAGGTCTGCTGAAACCATTTCCAGGGGAGCCTTCCGCAGTGGGTTGCCCTTCCAATGTGTGCTCGGCCTGCCACGCCCTTACCGTTGCTGTGCATGCGTGACATCTGGCAACATACTCCCTTGAGCCAGGCGGTTCAAGGCTATAATTTAGGAAAATACCAGGCAGTCCTGGAGTATTCTGGTAAGTACGCATGGAAACCCCATGGATGTGTAGCTCATGTTGAGAGACAGTGGGCGTGCTGTAGTGCTTGAGACTGGAGATGCCTGGGACGTACACTCTGCGCTTACAATTCTGTCGGGGAAGGAATCTCCAAATAATACACATACGCCCTCCTCCACTTCGAAACTGGAGAAGAGGATGCAGCGGGAGCTTCTCCGACTCAACTGTTTTACCCATCCCGCTCTCCCTCCAGAATGTCGAGCAGTGTCCCTCACAGATTGGATCTCGCAGCTGTATGTTCCCTCATCTGGTCAGCTGTCATCTGTGTGTGAGCTCCATCTCCCTCGTCACCATCCGCTGGGTGGTTGTTGTGCGCAATCTCGGTTGTTCCCTCGAGGTACTGTGAGCTGGCAGGACATGCTCTAGAGTAGCAGGCTGTGTCCCTGAGGGCGTCTTGGGGAGTATAGGTACCTCACCTGCTTTTCCGCCTGAGAGAAGATCAGGACATGTTGGTCTGAGTCCCAGTCTTGATACCTCAACTGGGAAGTCATTAGCCTCGCCTGAGTTTCATGTGATGCATACCGACTGAGGAACGGTGTTGCTCTTGGTGCGCCTTGAGAACACTCTCCACGAGAGGCCTGTGGTCAGTCCAAACCTCAAAGCTGTCTGCCGTAAACGTAAGGTAATCAAAGGCTCGTACTGCCTCACCACATGTCCAGAGCTTCCAGATATCGATGACCCGGCATATCGTGTTTCAGCATCTATATTCTTCAGTGTAGTGCGGGACAAGTACGACGACCAGCATTGGTGTGCCTGTTTCCTCTCACGCCTGAATTGATGGGCTCCTCCAAGGCATTGGTGCTGTGCATCACAGTGCACCTCGAATGTTTTGCTCACTAAAGCGTCTGGGAGGCGCTTAACCGGATTACTTATAGGCCTCCTTCCAAGGCATTGAAGGCCACTTCAGCCCTTCCTCCCCAAACAAACTTCAACAGCCCTTTCTTTGGTGAGAGCAGTCAGGGGTTTGGTACATTGCTGCAAAGCCGATGTGGCGGCGGAAGAAACCGCAGCTTCCGAGGAAGCGATCGGAATGTCCCTGGGCAAATCGCGCCTCTTCTATGGTACAAGGCAGTCTTCGCCGGATTGGGCTCACTCCTCGTGAACCCACAATAAAACCCAGGAGCTGGATACCTGCCTGGCAAACTCGCACTTACTCCCAGGTTCAAACTCATGCCTGCATCCTGGAAAGAGTCAAAGTCTCCTAAGATGCTGGAGATGTCGCCTGAAGGTGAGGAAGATGCAACCACCTCAACATCGTCCAGGTAGGCGAGCTGTGACGACCCCCAACACAGCTGCAAGCACGAAGGTTTCATGTTGCGCTGGAAAGTTGTAGGTGCAGTGAGAGCCCGAAGGGGAGACGGCGGAAATTGCAGAAGTCGGTGGCCGTCAGAAATACGCTGTCTTAGCCGGTCATCAGGGTCACAGATAATGGCCCATAGGCAGACCGGCTGTCAAGGACAGTGAACCACGTGCCCGCCTGTCACGCGTCCAGCTCTCGTCGATTCGGGGGTAGCGGATATGCGTCGGAGTGGTCACCTTGTTTAAACCCCCATAGTCGACGCAAAACCGGTAGAGAGCCATCCTTCTTGCGGACCAAGCACCACCGGTGACAGCCAGGGACTGGAGTGACGGCTCGATGACGCCTTGACCAACATACGGTCGCACTCAGTGCGAATAATCTCCCCTTTCATCTTCTGCGTGAGCCTCCACTGCCCGTACACACACTGAGTGTCCGTCGTCGTAATGATGTGGTGCTCCACTTCAGCACATTACCAACTAAGCCTGCTTATTCTCCAGAGAAACAAGCTTGGAAAACTGTCCAGCACTAACCACGCAGCTGTGCCGTCTTGTTCTCTGGGGTCAAGATGGCTCAAGTGCTATGGAATGGGGAGCATCTACCTCAGCACCACTACACCCTCCACTCTCCACAACACGTAACATCTGTCTCCTGCTGGTGGGGCCTTGTCCAGCTCTGGCGTTTCAGGGAACACCGAAGAAGTCGTCGTCCTCGTACCCAAAAATCAAGCAGGCGGCAGAGCTGTCATAGTCGTTCACTCTAAAACCTTCGCCGACTCGAGCTGCCACCACCGATGAACCCCTCGTCTCCTCCTCAGAGAGCGACCTAGCCATAGCACGTAGATTCCCTTGACGACTCGCATAGGGGGTGTTAGAACGTAGAGAAGGGGGAGTGCAACAACCTCCTCGGTCCCCAAGAAGGAGCGTACCCACTAGTACAGCACCTGTGCGTACTTGCGTGGCTTGTGGGGTTACAACCCATGACACTTAACGACGTCCCTGGACATAACCTAAGTGCAGTACAGTGAGGCGGTCTGTGCTGCCTCAAAACACAGGCAATGTGTCATCTGGTGCGCTCTGGCGCGTTACTGTGCCGCACATACTGTCCCTGATTTTTCTTCCACCTTTGTTTCCTCGGCCACATGACAGCAAGAACATTACCTGTCCAATTCGGCAGCATCAAGGTCCTCCAGTTCTGGTGACGCCCGAGGAATTTCATGACCGCAGGACAGGCTGTGCCTCTGCATTCCCACGGGTCTAGGCGATCCCATGAACGGAACCATCCACTCCTTCCCTCTTGTCAGTTCAGATCAAAGACAGACGAACAGGATAGCCGCTGATAGGAGACCATCCCCCAGAGCAGTCCCCAGGAAAGCGGAGTCCCTCAATGACACAAGTCCGGTGGGACAGTCACGTAGAATGGATTGTGAAGAATGTCCACCTCCGCCGTGACTGGCGGCTGGCCTGAAACCCCTGCAAGCTCTTTGGCTAGATGCAGGCGTACCCCATGAAAACCGCTAGGGACTCATCTTCATCATTGTCACCACTGAATAACCTGTGTCGACGAAGCAGAGAATGGCCCTCCTCCGACCTCGAGGACAATGAGGCGTACCTCGAACTGTGGTGGAGTCGACTGGTCTGCTGAGATCCCCTCGTAGCTACGGCCGCCCGTGGGTCGGGAGTCCTGCCTCCGAGCGGCGTTGGGAAAAGGACAAAGACCTTGAGTCCCCGACTCAACACTCGCATACGGTAGCAATCGACCCCCGTCCTGCCCGGCACTCGCTGGTATGTGCCTCCCATCCTGGAAAATCAAACCCAGGGGCGATGTCTGTTTGTCCCTGCGACGGGGAAGGGGAGCGGGCGAGGTGAAGCAGGGACCTCGGCCGAGACTCCTTACCAATCGCGGAGGACCATTAAGCGAGTGTACTTCCAGGGCCTGGATGACTGGAGCCGCTTGTGGCAATATGTCCCTGTAATACTACCAGCCGGGGATTTACATTCTAAGTGCTGACCTGAGTTATAACGCAACCCAGCCATCCGTCGTCCCGCATGCCATGCTGAATGTCCACTACCGGTACGACTGCCAGGACCCGTGGACGTCTGGTTAGGGAATGCCTTGCTCCCACTACAGAGTCCCAAACCACTGGCACTTCTCCCCATGGCAACGGTGGAAGGAAATCGTGCCATAAGACTGCTGGCAGACCACCCTGTAAGCCCATCCCGGAAGGTACGCTGCATCACTCTCCGCATTCCCCATGTCCAGGTAATCAACGAGCGCCCTGCTGCACGCCAGGCGCTTCAGCACGATAAAAAAAAAATTATTTCCCCCCCCCAGAGGTCCTTGGCCAACCGCCATCCTGGCTACAGCCAGCATATTCGAAGAAATGCTTGGCCGTAGAGACACCTCTGAATTGCTCGCGGAGTCGTGCTTTGAAGTCAACATCCAATCCCGGATATGGGCGAACCCAGGACGTTTGAGCACTGACCCATGCTACCCCCTTACCGCGCAGCTGCGTGCCATCCGGATGTAGGCTTCCGATGTTGCTGGCAGGTGGCCAAGCTCTATACTGGAGATCCAGGACTCCAGCTCCTGGCCTCTGCTGGATGCCCTGATGTCCGAAGGAGTCTCGCCACAGAAAAAGGGCACCTCGTCTCGTCCACTGCCATAAAATGAACCGAGTCCAGCTGTGGTCACCTAAGTGAACTGGAGGTGCATGCGGGTTGGCGAATGAGTGGAAAGGCGGAAGGCTGAGGCTAAGGGCTGAGAGGCTGGAAGGCTGCAAGCCTTTCACGAGCAGTTGAATTGAGCTGGTTTCGCCAAGAGACGTACGTCCCTGTGAGGGCCCCGTAGGACGTTCCCAAGTGGCGCACGGGCGGTTGGCACAGTTCAGCCATGAAGGAAGCAGGCGGCTGCGTGGCATCCTACTGCAGACTGACACTTCCTGGTTCCCGCGCCTGAAGCGATCCCCAACCTGGCGGGGACCCATGAGGTCCACTCAGCGGCAGGTTGACTTCCCATCAGGAGCGGGGCAGAGCGTTTGTGGAAGGCGAGGCTCTGTACAGGCAAACCGCTGGAGGCAGATGGGAGGATTGCTTGGGTCCTCTCCGAGGCGGGCTGTGCTGAGGGTAACCGATGGCGGAGGCAGCAACCGAGCACAGCCCGTAGCCGTAGAGCCCCAACAGGCTTGCTCTTTCAGAGAACCAACCTGCATCTGCGCCTGCATGCGGCCCTCCAGGTGTTCCTGCATCGGCGAGCTGTCCTACCCATCTGTCCTCGAACCGAATCCACAAACCGCCTCCATAGCTCAACCGCTCACTTCACTGGCTGGCGGAGACCCACTTCCACTGCGTCCCAACACACCTCACTACCAACAGTATCCTGTCCATCCCAAGGCGGTCCCCTGCGAGAAGGACTGTCCTCCTCAGGTAGGCGCGCGAACCCGCCTGTGTGCCTTGGGGCGCACCATGGTTCCGAGTCACGTGACTTACTGTGCAGCGTAGGGCGTGACGTAATGGTACCGAACAGACTCGCAGCCCTCCACGTCACACTTAAAAAGGTCACTGCACCCTGGCCGAGACACTGTGGAGGCACTTACAGCTAAAACGGAACACTAAAAACAAATACAAAGAAAACACTAAAAACAAATACAAAAACATAAAAAAAAGAAACCAGTGTTAAATGCTGCAATAAAATCTATATTAAAAAAGACAAACTAAATTAAGCTGAAAAAAAAGACAAGTTAATAAATACAGTAAAATATAATTAAAATACTGGAAATAAATTGGGCACTGGCATATAATAAGAAAAAAATCAAAGTAAAAACCCCATTAAATTTTAAAAAATACAGAAAAACAAATTATGAAATTCAAAAGTTAAGCATCAAATGACACTAAGACAAAAAATGCAATAAAATATGACCAGTAAAATCATTAAAAAACAAGCAAACTCAAAACAGTAAAATTACGTTAAAAGCTTCAAAAAAAAGTTACTATAAAAGAAATGAACTAAAATGTGACACTGGCTGAAGGCCTTAAAAAATTATACATAAAAGAGACAAACATAAAAACGACAAAACATAAAAAGATATCAATGGCAACGAGACATGTAAACAAAGCGAGAGGCCGTGGATTCGGAGGCAAAAATAACAAAATAGGACCTCACGATCCACTCGCTGCCAACCACCTTTACTGTAGTGGGTTCGTGGGGCACTCACCCTCCTACAGGAGCTGTAGAGAGCCTTCTGCAGCAGGAAGGCGTGGAAGGGCAAGAGGGAAAACCGGCCGGCATAAAGGCAACTGACTAAGACGCTAGAATCTTTACTTTACGTTTATTTGTCAGGCACAAGCTACTACATGTATTAAAACAAACAAGGTATCACAGAACTGGCATGTAGTAGAATAAAAACTTACGCTAGAACGAGAACACGAGAAAACACACACTCCTGCCCAACCCAAGCACACAACCTTCCGCCTTGAAACCTCCTCCACAACTCAAAGATGGCGGTCTTGGAGACCCCGACATAACAGGGGTTGCCAACTATGAATTATGTTACAGGTCGTTTGTGCTTGGATTGGGTGCTCCTTCTCCTCCTTTACACAGCCTAAAATACTCCTGGAGGTGGGGCGTTTGACAAAGCGCCTCGACGGGCGTCGCCAAAGGGCGTGACGAGGGAGTACAAAAAAAGAAAAGAACAGGGACGCGAGGCACCCGTCACCCGTTCGCATACGCGCGAATCCGTAGCGTTCGCGTAAGAAATTACGTTACTCTACAATATTTATATACATCATTCATATATATCATATACAATTACACACACACACTCATATATATATTATATACCATAAATGTATATATAATTAATATATATATATATATATTTAAACATTATAAATATATATATATTATATATATATATATATATAATGTATATTAGATAACTGCTATATATAATATATTTTACATTATTAATATTTATTTACATATTTATATATACGATATATATATAATATTACTATACTATATTATATATATATATATATATATATCTATATATATATGTATCATATATATATATATATATATATCTATATATATATATTCATATATATATTATATCCATATAATTATATATATATATAATAAATATATATATGAATCCATATAATCATATACAAGTATATATTATATATTTTAATATATATATATATATATAATCTATATAAAATTATACTATTAAACGAACATATCGACATTTTATTATATATATTCATATTATAATATAATATATATATAGTATATAATCTATATATATATTATGTATATACATATATTATATATATATCATATATATAATAATTACTTATATATATATAATATTATATATATCTATTATATAATCTAACATATATATATATATATAGTTATATATATATATATATATATAATATATATATTCTATCCCATATATATATGTATATATATATATAATATATTTTATATATCTTTATGTATATATATATATATATATATATATATATATATATATATATATATATATATATATATATATATATATATATTGTAGTGGGTTCGTGGGGCACTCACCCTCCTACAGGAGCTGTAGAGGAGCCTTCTGCAGCAGGAAGGCGTGGAAGGGCAAGAGGGAAAACCGGGCCGGCATAAAGGCAACTGACTAAGACGCTAGAATCTTTACTTTACGTTTATTTGTCAGGCACAAGCTACTACATGTATTAAAACAAACAAGGTATCACAGAACAGGCATGTAGTAGAATAAAAACTTACGCTAGAACGAGAACACGAGAAAACACACACTCCTGCCCAACCCAAGCACACAACCTTCCGCCTTGAAACCTCCTCCACAACTCAAAGATGGCGGTCTTGGAGACCCCGACATAACAGGGGGTTGCCAACTATGAATTATGTTACAGGTCGTTTGTGCTTGGATTGGGTGCTCCTTCTCCTCCTTTACACAGCCTAAAATACTCCTGGAGGTGGGGCGTTTGACAAAGCGCCTCGACGGGCGTCGCCAAAGGGCGTGACGAGGGAGTACAAAAAAAGAAAAGAACAGGGACGCGAGGCACCCGTCACCCGTTCGCATACGCGCGAATCCGTAGCGTTCGCGTAAGAAATTACGTTACTCTACAGCCCCTCCCCGGGGAACAGAAAACGCCACACCTCCAGAAGTGCCAGTACCCAACTAAAATGTTGTGAAAAATACTAAAATATATAATAAAATATAAAATACACTTAAAAATCCAAAAGGTTCTATACAAAATGTCATAATGTTAACAAATAAAATGTATAAATTCCAAAATACAATAAAATATAAAATCAAGACTAGAATGCTGAACACAGAAAGGTAAAAAAAATCACAAAATAGCACCAATAAACAAAGTAAAAATCACAGCCCAAAAATAAAACATAAAACTTTTGTACAATAAAATCACAGATAAATGTCAGAAACAGTGTGCACAGATCTCACTTCCTATTTTCAGTGTTCATATGGATATAACACTTGGTCGCACTCTTCGAGGTAGTCGACCTCAGCGGCAGGGAGAAATGGACGGAGTTGATTGGCGTGGACCCTGACGGCACGATGTGGGGGCCGTAGGTCCAGGATGTCGTAGCTGACAGGCCCAAGTCGCTTCTGGACACGACAGGGTCCAAGCCAGCGGTCACCAAGAGGCCCACGGTTCCCTTGGACCTTACGTAGCACCAGGGAGCCCTTCTCGTATGGGCCTGAGCACCTTGCGCCCTGGTCATAAAGTGCCTTGTTATCTTCTCGTGCTTTACGGCTCACCACAACTGCAAGCCGGCGAGCGTCTGCAAGGCGTGTCAACATCAGGTCATGGTCAACTGTCTGGCGGTTCGTAAGCCCCTGGCCGAAGACTGCCATACGGCCCGTCAGCAAATACAGTGGCTGGTCTCCAACGGAACGGTGAAGGGCTGAGTTGAGCGCCAGGCGGACAGCTGGCAGATGCGTGGGCCACTGCGATGGAGCCTGCCGAGCCAAGGCAGCCAGCGCATCCTTAACTGTTCGGTTGGTGCGCTCCACCACCCCATTGGACTGGGGGTGGTAGGCCACCGAAAAGGAGTGCTTCACTTCCAGCTCCTCTAAAAGTGAGCGCCACTCAGCCGAAGAGAACTCCAAGCCGTTGTCCGTATGGAGTTGGTCAGGTGGGCCAAACAGAGTGACATAGTTGTCGACAAAGGCCCTCAACACTCTGTCAGCACTCTTGTCACGGAGGGCGACTAGCTGAAGGAACCGGGTATGATGGTCGACAATGGAGAGTACGTACCGGAACCCCTGTGCAGACCCGCGTAAGTCCATGAGGTCTGCTGAAACCATTTCCAGGGGAGCTTCCGGCAGTGGGTGCCCTTCCAATGGTGCTCGGCCTGCCACGCCCTTACGTTGCTGGCATGCGTGACATCTGGCAACATACTCCCTTGCCAGGCGGAGCATATTTGGAAAATACCAGGCAGCCTGGAGATTCTGGTAAGTACGATGGACCCCAGGATGTGTAGCAGTTGGAGGACAGTGGGCGTGCTGTAGTGCTTGAGACTGGAGATGCCTGGGGACGTACACCTGCCTTACAATTCTGTCGGGGAAGGATCTCAAATAATACAATACGCCCTCCTCCACTTCGAAACTGGAGAGGGCAGCGGGAGGCCGCTCAACTGGTACCCTCCCGCTCTCCTCCAGGAATCCGAGCAGGCCCTCACAGGTTGGATCTCGCAGCTGATGTTCCCTCATCTGGTCAGCTGTCATCTTGGTGAGCTCCATCTCCTCGTCACCATCCGCTGGTGGTTGTTGTGCAGCATCCTCGGTTTCCCTGGGTACTGTGGCTGGCAGGACATGCTCTAGAGGGCAGGCTGTCCCTGAGAGTATAGGTACCTCACCTGCTGGCCGTGAGAGAAGATCAGGGACATGGTGGCTGGTCCCAGTCTTGTACCTCAACTGGAAGTCATACCCGCTGAGCTCATAGGCATACCGACTGAGGCGGTTGCTCTTGGTGCGCCTTGAGAACACCTCCACGAGAGGCCTGTGGTCAGTCCAAACCTCAAAGCGTCTGCCGTAAACGTAAGGATCAAAGGCTCGTACTGCCTCCACCACAGCCAGAGCTTCCAGATCGATGACCGCATATCTTGTTTCAGCATCCTTCAGTGTGCGGGACCAGTACGCGACAGCATGTGGTGTGCCTTCCTCATCACGCTGAAGGAGGGCTCCTCCAAGGGCTTGGGTGCTGGCATCACAGTGCACCTCGAATGTTTTGCTAAAGTCTGGGAGGCGCAGAACCGGATTACTTACTAGGGCCTCCTTCAAGGCATTGAAGGCCACTTCAGCAGCATCTCCCCAAACAAACTTCACCCCTTTCTTGGTGAGAGCAGTCAGGGGTTTGGCCATTGCTGCAAAGCCCTGAATGTGGCGACGGAAGAAACCGCAGGCTCCGAGGAAGCGACGGATGTCCTGGGCAGATCGCGGCCTCTTCATGGTAGCAATGGCAGAGGTCTTCGCCGGATTGGGGCTCACTCCTCGGGAACCCACAATAAAACCCAGGAGCTGGACTTCCTGCCTGGCAAACTCGCACTTCTCCAGGTTCAACTTCATGCCTGCATCCTGGAGAAGAGTCAAAGTCTCCTGAAGATGCTGGAGATGGTCGCTGAAGGAGGAAGATGCAACCACAACATCGTCCAGGTAGGCGAGCGTGTGACGCCCCAACACAGCTGCAAGCACGAAGTTCATGGTGCGCTGGAAAGTTGTAGGTGCAGTGGAGAGCCCGAAGGGGAGACGGCGAAATTGCAGAAGTCGGTGGCCGTCAGTAAACGCTGTCTTAGGCCGGTCATCAGGGTGCACAGATATGGCCCAGTAGGCAGACCGGCTGTCAAGGACAGTGAACCACGTGCGCCCTGTCAGCGAGTCCAGCATCTCGTCGATTCGGGGTAGCGGATATGCGTCGGGAGTGGTCACCTTGTTTAAACCCCGATAGTCGACGCAAAACCGGTGAGAGCCATCCTTCTTGCGGACAAGCACCACCGGTGACAGCCAGGGACTGGAGGACGGCTCGATGACGCCTTGGACCAACATACGGTCGCACTCAGTGCGAATAATCTCCTTCATCTTCTGCGGGAGCCTCCACTGCCGTACACACACTGGAGTGTCCGTCGTCGTAATGATGTGGTGCTCCACTTCAGGCACATTACCAACAGCCTGCTTATCTCCAGAGAACAAGCTTGGAAAACTGTCCAGCACACCACGCAGCTGTGCCTCTTGTTCTGGGTCAAGATGCTCAAGTGCTATGGAATGGGGAGCATCTACCTCAGCACCACTAGCACCTCCACTCTCCACAACACAGGTAACATCTGTCTCCTGCTGGTGGGCCTTGTCCAGCTCTGGCGTTTCAGGGAACACGAAGAAGTCGTCGTCCTCGTACCCAAAATCAAGGCAGGCGGCAGAGCTGTCATAGTCGTCATCAAGGAACTCGCCCTCGAGCTCCACCACCGATGGGAACCCCTCGAGCTCCTCCTCAGATGGAGCGACCGTAGCCTGTGAGGGTTCCCTGGACGACTCGCAGTAAGGGGTGTTAGGAACTGTAGGAGAGGGGGAGGTGCAGACAACCTCCTCGGTCCCAAGAATGAGGCGTACCCTAGTACAGCACCTGGGCGTAGCTTGCGTGGCTTAGGGTGGGGGTTGACAACCCACACACTTGAACGACGTCCTTGGACAGTAACCAAAGTGCGGGGTACTGTGAGGCGGTCTGTGCTGGCCTCAATAACAGCCAGGCATGTGTCATCTGGTGCGCTGCGCGTAACTGTGGCAGCAACAAACTTCCCTGATTTTGCTTCCACCATTGTTTCCTCGGCCACATGGACAGGCGAGACAGTTACCTGTCCAGAATTCGGCAGCAGTTCAGGGTCCTCCAGGGTTGCTGGTGACGCCCGAGGAATTTCATGACAGGCAGGGACATGCTGTGCCTCTGCATTCCCACGGGTATAGGCGATCCCATGACGGCAGCCATCCAACTCCAGCCAGCTCTTGTCAGGTTCATGGCCAAAGACGAGACGAACAGGAAGCCGCTGAAGGAGGTCCATCCCCAGGAGCAGGTCCCCTGGAAAGCAGAGGCCCTCAACGACACAGGTCCGGTGGGTGACAGTCAGCGTAGAATGGATGGTGAAGGGAAGGTCCACCTCCGCCGTGACTGGGGCTGGCTGGCCTGAAACTCCCTGCAGCGCTCTTTGGCTAGAGTGCAGGCGTACCCCAGGAAGACGCGCTAGGGACTCCTCTTCATCATTGTCACCTCTGAACCTGTGTCGACGAAGCAGGAGAATTGCCTACCTCCGACTTCGAGGACTATGAGGGGGCGTCCTCGGAACTGCGGTGGAGTCGACTGGCTGCTGAGATCCCGGCTCGTAGCTACGGCCGCCCGTGGGTCGGGAGTCTGCCTCCGAGCGGCGTTGGGAAAAGGGACAAGAGACCTTGAGGTGCCCCGACTCACCGCAACGGTAGCATCGACCCCGTCCTGCCCGGCACTCGCTGGTATGGTGGCCTCCCATCCTGTGAAAATCACACCAGGGGCGCTGTCTGTTGTCCCTGCGACGTGGGGAAGGGGAGCGGCGAGGTGAAGCAGGGGCCTCGGCCGATCTCCTTACCAGCGGAGGACCATTAAGCGAGGTGTTCTCAGGGGCCTGGATGACTGGAGCCGCTTGTGGCAATATGTCCCTGTAATACTCCAGGCCGGGGATGGTTACTTCTAAGTGCTGACCTGGATTATACGCACCCAGGGCCATCCTGTCGTCCCGCATGCCATGCTGAGATGTCCACAGCCTGGACGACTGCCGGAGGAGCCCGTGGACGTCTGGTAGGGAATGCCTTGCTCCGACTACAGAGTCCCAAACCAGCTGGCACTTCTCCGCCATGGCACGGGTGGAAGGGAAATCGTGCCATAAGAGCTGCTGGCGGAGCCACCCTGGAAGCCCATCCCGGAAGGTACGCTGCATCAGGCTCTCCGCATTCCCGATGTCCAGGGGGTAATCATGAGCGCCCTGCTGCACGGCCAGCGCTACAGCACGATAAAAATCCAGAGGTCCTTGGCCAACCGCCATCCTGGCTCGAGCCAGCATATCGAAGAAATGCTTGGCCGTAGAGACACCTCTGAATTGCTCGCGGAGTCGTGCTTTGAAGTCAACCCAATCCCGGATATGGGCGAACCCAGGACTGTTGAGCACTGACCATGCGTACCCCCTTACCCGGCTGCGTGCCATCCGGATGTAGGCTTCCGATGTTGCTGGCAGGGTGGCCAGCTCTATACTGGAGATCCAGGACTCCAGCTCCTGGCTCTGCTGGATGCCCTGAGTTGAAGGAGTCTCGCCACAGAAAAAGGGCACCTCGTCTCGTCCACTGCCATAAAATGGACGAGTCCAGCTGTGGTCACCTAAGTGAACTGGAGGTGCATGCGGGTTGGCGAATGAGTGGAAGGCTGAAGGCTGGGAGGCTAGAGGCTGAGAGGCTGGAGGCTGAGCTTCACGTGCAGTGGAGATTGGAGGCTGGGTCTCAAGAGACGGGTACGGTCCCTGTGAGGGGGCCCCGTAGGACGTCCCAAGGTGGCGCACGGGCGGTTGAGGCACAGGTTCAGCCATGAAGGAAGCAGGCGGCTGCGGGGGCAGTCTAGCTGCAGACTGAGCACTCTGGTCCCGCGCTGAAGCGATCCCAACCTGGCGGGGACCCATGAGGTCCACGTCAGCGGCAGGTTGACTCCCAGACAGGAGCGGGGCAGAGCGTTGTGGAAGGCGAGGCTCTGCAGGCACCGCTGGAGGCAGATGGGAGGATTGCTCGGGGTCCTCTCCGAGGCAGGGCTGAGCTGAGGGTAGCGATGGCGGAGGGGCAGCAGAGGCCGGAGCAGCATCCTCGGTAGCCGTAGAGGGCCCAACAGGCTGGCTCTTCAGGAGGGAAGCCAGAGCCTGCATCTGCGCCTGCATGCGTCCCTCCAGGTGTTCCTGCATGCGGGCGAGCTGCCTACCCATTTGTGCCTCGAGCCGATCCACCAACCTGGCCTCCATGAGCTGCAAGCCGCTCACATCACTGCTGGCGGGTGACCCACTGTCCGAGCAGGCAGTCCCAGCAGCACCTGCACTACGGGCAACAGTGAGTCCTGGGTCCATCCCAAGGCGGGGTCCCTCGAGAAGGACTGTCTCCTCAGGGGTAGGCGGGCGCGACCCAGCCTGTGGTGCCTTGGGGCGCACCATGGTCCGAGGTGCACGTGGACGGGTGTGACTGTGCGAGCGTGAGGGGCGTGGACGTAAGTGGCACCGAACAGACTCGCAGCCCTCCACGTCACACTTAAAAAGGTCACTGCACCCTGGCCGAGACACTGTGGAGGCACTTACAGCTAAAACGGAACACTAAAAACAAATACAAAGAAAACACTAAAAACAAATACAAAAACATAAAAAAAAGAAACCAGTGTTAAATGCTGCAATAAAATCTATATTAAAAAAGACAAACTAAATTAAGCTGAAAAAAAAGACAAGTTAATAAATACAGTAAAATATAATTAAAATACTGGAAATAAATTGGGCACTGGCATATAATAAGAAAAAAATCAAAGTAAAAACCCCATTAAATTTTAAAAAATACAGAAAAACAAATTATGAAATTCAAAAGTTAAGCATCAAATGACACTAAGACAAAAAATGCAATAAAATATGACCAGTAAAATCATTAAAAAACAAGCAAACTCAAAACAGTAAAATTACGTTAAAAGCTTCAAAAAAAAGTTACTATAAAAGAAATGAACTAAAATGTGACACTGGCTGAAGGCCTTAAAAAATTATACATAAAAGAGACAAACATAAAAACGACAAAACATAAAAAGATATCAATGGCAACGAGACATGTAAACAAAGCGAGAGGCCGTGGATTCGGAGGCAAAAATAACAAAATAGGACCTCACGATCCACTCGCTGCCAACCACCTTTACTGTAGTGGGTTCGTGGGGCACTCACCCTCCTACAGGAGCTGTAGAGGAGCCTTCTGCAGCAGGAAGGCGTGGAAGGGCAAGAGGGAAAACCGGGCCGGCATAAAGGCAACTGACTAAGACGCTAGAATCTTTACTTTACGTTTATTTGTCAGGCAC
>NW_028234444.1:21672403-21674903 GCF_977035675.1 Penaeus japonicus | reverse complement strand
ATCGCAGTTCACCCATCCATGGCTACTGAGGTTCGCATCGCAGCTTATTTGGGAGCAATCAGATGTGCTGAAGAGGAACATCTCCAGAAGATTATTTCTAAGGTTTCCGAAGAAAAGAATACTCAAGGTGATATTCTATGTAGTCACTTTATATATATGCTATATAGAGTTGAAATAAGTTGAAAGCTTTCTCAAATAATTTGTCGAAAACTGAATTATCTCCAATTGGAGTATTTCTCTCTTCTTCCAGTACGAGGTTTCATTCTGAGCCACTTGTTGAACATCCAAGAATCCGCCTCACCTGACAGAGAACGCCTCCGTTACCTCCTCACCAACTTTGTTATTCCCAGAGACTTTGATGGAGACATCAGGAAATATTCTCGCAATATCGAGATGTCTTACTTTGCTCCTTCATTCGGCATCGGTGCTGGTGTGGAATCCAACATCATCTACACCCCTGAATCCTTCCTTCCTCGTTCCGTTGATCTGAACCTCCGAACAACTATTGAGGACTTGAACATCAATTTAGGAGAGGCTGGCATCCGTCTTGAAGGTTTAGACCCAATCATTAAGGAACTGGTTGGTCCAGAAGGATATCTTCGCAAGGCCTCTTTTGGACGCATTTTGAAAGATGTGCTTGCTTTTGCTGAAGAGAAGGGACATCGCATTGCCGAGCATTTGGAAGACACACTTCGAGAAAAGAGGGCTATCAGCATATCTACCATTTCCAGATTTTTCAAAAAGCTGTATGGAGAAAGGAAAGAGGGTGAAGTCCGAGCTGATGTATTTGCAAGAATCTTTGGACATGAAGTAACCTATGCTTCCATTGCTGAAGACCTGAAGGAATTGGAGGCTGACAGAATAATTGAGTCACTTTTCTCTTACTTCAATGAAATTCTTCCCAATATTCACAATCTAGACATCGATTCTGCACGCACAGGCCAAATATTCCTTGACTACTCTTTGCCCACCATTCAAGGTACTCCACTCAAGATTAAGTTGGAAGGAACTGCTGTTGTAGGAATCAAACTGGCTGGTGACATTAATGTCATTGAACTCTTCACCAACCCAGCAAACGTTGAGAGGAGTCTCAAACTGATCCCAAGTGCATCAGTTGCAGTCCATGGTTTTGTTGGCTATGACTGTCACATTGCTAGGGCAGGAACTATGCTGAAGAGCACCATTGCAACGGCCAATGGAGCCACCATTAACATCAGAAAGACTGAAGACAATGCATTTGAGTTTGCACTGGATCTTCCAGAGAGGATGGAACTACTCAGTGTCAAGGCAGAGACCAATCTTGTCAAGGCTGTTGGTAAGAGAGTGATGAAGGTTAGTCCACCCTCCATGAGGGACGTCAGGATTCACCATGAGGACTGCATGGAAGCTCTTGAACCAGTGTTTGGTCTGAAGATGTGTCATGAGATGAACTTCCCTGATATCTTCCGTAGTACTGCTATGCCTCTTGGAGAACCCATTGTCGCCAAGTTGTACATTGAGAAAACCGACCCATCCATGAGAGGTTACCGAATGACTACTGCCATCAAGAACAAGAAGAGTAATAAGGTCATCAAGGTGAACATGGAGACCCCAGGAGCTGCGACACCACGACATGCTGAAATGACTATGTCCTATACCAAGGAAGAGAGGTCCCACGCTGTTTATGCCAAATTTGAGTCTTCTAGCATCTCAGCAGGACTGTGGACTAGCTTCACCAATGAGGAAGAGCACAAGGCCATTGAGACCTTTGTAAAGCTCAGGTCCAATGAATTTGATATTTCACGAGGATTTAAGGTCGACATCATTGGAAAGGAAGTTGCTAATGAAGCGCAATATGAAGTAAACGTGTTCACAAGTCGGAACAGGAGGTTTGCTACCTCATCTAAGATTGTGGAAGCCAAGTTCATCAAGAAGATTAATGACCCGGCGGTGGAAATAATTTGCAGGACAATGAATGAACTGAAGGACTATGTTGATTTTAACTTCGAAGGTAACTTTTATGTATCCTCTATGTTACCCATTTCAATTATTTGTAAGATTATTGAATACTCAGTTATACTCTTTGATCAAAGATTATCTGACTTATGATTTTTCTAAAGTATGAGTTTCAATTTCAGTTGATGCAGACTTTAGGTACAGCCCATATACCTATATGTTTATTCCAACTGAAGTACGGAAGATCGAATTCCACACTGGTATTAGAAGTTGGAAAATAGCATCTGCTATCCACAAAATGACTGGGTCTACTGAAGCTAGTGAACACGTTGCTACCTTTAGTGTGGAAGAAGGAAACAGTGAGATTATGTCAGTGAAGGCTGTCATGAATACCAAAGGAAGAATGTTCAGGAACATGATTATTCATAACGAAGTTGCAGGTACTGTAATAAAACTTTGTATGGACAATATAATTCTCACTGAATCACATGTTCATGGCAGTTGGCACCTTTCATTATAGGCAAATGTTGATTTGCTAATAATATAAAAATGTTGAATATTCCTG
>NW_028234444.1:21609903-21612403 GCF_977035675.1 Penaeus japonicus | reverse complement strand
CTCTTTCTCTTTCTCCTTCTCTCTCCCTCTCTCTCTCTCCCTCTCTCTCTCTCCCTCTCCCTCTCCTTCTCCGCCTCTCTCTCTCACTCTCTCCGCCTCTCTCCCTCTCTCTCTCTCCGCCTCTCTCTGTCTCTCCCTCTCCCTCTGCCTCTCTCTCTCCCTCTCCCTCCCTCTCCCCCTCTCCCACTCCCACTCCCACTCCCTTTTGTAAGGCACTGATATTGATATTATGTGAGATAAGACATTGATCATGTATGTCTACTTAATTTAATGCAATATCGATGGCAGTGTGTCTTGACCTGACACATCCTGCTTCCTGTGTTCGTTTCCGCCTCGGAACACAAGCTTTTCTAGGCAGCTGTGTTTGCTAACGGAAACCCTGAGGCGAAGAAAGTGACTAAAGATTTGTACTTAAGGACATGTAAGGACAGACGGACAGACAGATCAGGACAGAGAGGTCAGACAGACAGACTAGAGCAAGCCGCTCTGACCTCTGGCCTTCGGCCAGGGTCTAGTGTAATTAACAGTCCACAATAAAGACCATGGCACGTGAACGTCTGTCTCTTTAACCACCGCATCACAACCAGGGCATCGAGTGGTTATAACAACTGCTCTCAATGGTGGCTAACAACTGCGTTCAGAGGCGGGTTACAAAGTTTGTAACCCACCACTGCGCTACTGCTGCCACCAGTTTGTAACCCACCAGTGCCACCTGTTTGTAACCCACCGGTGCCAACGGTGCCATCAGTTTGTAAGCCCCTCTTGGCACTAGTTGTAACCCACCTCTGAGAGCAGTTGTTATAACCACTCGATGCCCTGGTTGTGATGCGGTGGTTAAAGAGACAGACGTTCACGTGCCATGGTCTTTATTGTGGACTGTTAATTACACTAGACCCTGGCCGAAGGCCAGAGGTCAGAGCGGCTTGCTCTAGTCTGTCTGTCTGACCTCTCTGTCCTGATCTGTCTGTCCGTCTGAGCGATGTAAGGCACTGATATTGATATTATGTGAGATAAGACATTGATCATGTATGTCTACTTAATTTAATGCAATATCGATGGCAGTGTGTCTTGACCTGACACATCCTGCTTCCTGTGTTCGTTTCCGCCTCGGAACACAAGCTTTTCTAGGCAGCTGTGTTTGCTAACGGAAACCCTGAGGCGAAGAAAGTGACTAAAGATTTGTACTTAAGGACATGTAAGGACAGACGGACAGACAGATCAGGACAGAGAGGTCAGACAGACAGACTAGAGCAAGCCGCTCTGACCTCTGGCCTTCGGCCAGGGTCTAGTGTAATTAACAGTCCACAATAAAGACCATGGCACGTGAACGTCTGTCTCTTTAACCACCGCATCACAACCAGGGCATCGAGTGGTTATAACAACTGCTCTCAATGGTGGCTAACAACTGCGTTCAGAGGCGGGTTACACCTTTCCCTCTCCCTCTCTCTCTCTCTCTCTCTCCCTCCTCTCCCCCCCCTCTCCCTCTCTCCCCCCCCTCTCTCTCTCTCTCACTCTACCGAGAAAGTGAAAGTTCTGGGCTTCAAAAATCCGGCTTTGCGTGAACCCTCATTACGTTAGATGTGCACCTTTGTTGCCTTCAGGTAAAGTACGTTTGGGATGGTAGGTCATGGTGTCTCGTATGTGGTTTTGTCGGAAGTGTTATGGTACGAAGGATGGAATAGTTGTTGTAGTTGTGGTAGTAACAGTAGTAGTAGTAGTAGTAGGTGGAAGAGGGGGAGAACAAGAGCAAGATTAAAAAAAAAAAAGGAAATGAGTAAAAATTAAAGGAGGAGGAGGAGGAGGAGGGGGAGGGGGAGGGGGAGGGGGAGAACAAGAACATGAATAAGAAAAAGAAAATGAGTAAAAATAAAAGGAGGAGGAGGGGGAGGGTGGGGGGGGGGGAAGAACAAGAATAGGAAATAAAAAGAGAAGGCGGAGGAGGAAGAGGAGATGGACAAGGAGAAAGAGAGGGGGGGGGGAAGGGGGTTGGATGGATAGATAAATGGATGGAGGAAGAGCGAGAGAGAGAGAGAGAGAGTCAGAAAGCGAGAGAGGGAGAGAGGGAGGGCGAGAATGAGAGAAAGAAAGAGAGGGTAAGTGAAAGAGTGCCAATAAAACCGAGAAAGGAATATACACTATTTTTATATAAAACAAAAAAAGTAAAAAAAACAAAAAAAAGGAAAAGAAAAAAAAAAACAACATAGCTACACCAGCTCCCCCTCACCCCCACCCCCTCCCAAACACACACTCTCTACCAAATAAACAATCGAATAAAAGCTAAACTAACCCTCCCCTCCCCTTTTCCCCCTTTCCCCCTACCTTCCCCCCTCCCCCCCAAACAGCAACAATGGATGAAGAACCGGGGGCGCTGCGGTGAGTGCGGCGACCCATGGGACATCCCCAGACCAAGACCCAACGAAGCCGGGGGCATCTTTGGCACTGGTCTCATCTCGAAAGTCTACCACCAAGGGCAGGTATGTTGACGCACACGCATGGGCTG
>NW_028234444.1:21567403-21577403 GCF_977035675.1 Penaeus japonicus | reverse complement strand
CTGTCGTACATGCCAAACAAGAGCACAGCGGAAAATTTGTATCAAAATCCGATTCATTAAATTCTTCTTTGAAACATGTTTGAATGAACATGTTTTCTGGATCTTACATCTAGTTATATATATATATATATATATATGATATATATAGTGACTATATATATATATGTATATTATATATGTATTGTATATGTATAATATTATTGTATTATATATGTATAATATAGGTTATATAAGTATTATATAGGGTAAACAATATATATAGTATTGTTATATACTATAAACAATTATCTATCATATATAACACATATATTTTATATGCTGAAGTGTGTGTGTGTGCGTGTGTTTATAACAATATAGAGTGTGGATTGCACAAGCTATTTACATCCCAAAGTTTGTACGCAGTAAACTTACGAAGCATGTCGATTTTCTTCGTTCGGAAAGATCTCTGTATAAAGAAACAAATACAATTTCGAAATGGAAGACCTCCAATTTCTATTCTCTTTGGCGTAACCAGGGATACTGAGTATAATTTTTTTTGATAGGATAAAGCCTCTTTGGGAATATACGAGTACCTGGAAAATATTGAGGCAATTTCACAAAGTAACTTTAAAAGATTTCATTGGTAAATATTGGCGATTTAACCTGGGCAAACGCCGAGTGAGGCTTAGAGCCACTAATGCCCAAACCAAGGGGAGGAAGCTACCTCTGCAAGAACATCGGTCGGGGGGGGGGAGGGGGGGCGGGGGGGGGGGGGGGGGGGGGGGGGGGGGTTTTTTTAGGGGGGGGAGGGGGGTGTATGAGTCCTTTGAAAGTTCTACACCATTCGTCTCTAGACTTCGGTCTTCGGTATGTGATCATGGGCCATCGCAGGAGCGATCTGGTTCCGACCGGACGGAGAAAAGAAATGCCTAGTTCTATTTATTCAATACACAGGAATATTCGGAGACAAATCAAACAGCTTGACGTATAATCTATCAGTAGAATTGGTTGATGAGAGAAGGGCAATAGAAATTGGATTACACTAAAAGACAGGTGATGAAAGGCGGGAACAGAGTCCACTTGCCAAGTTTATTAATTTCTAGGTAAATTAACTAAAGAAGTAATATTGAGTGTCGTTAATTCCTTCAAGTGAGAGGCTATTTGTTTTGAGCGACATTACAAATGTGCAAGACGTCGACATTGCCTGTTAAAATAATCTCTAATGAATCGAGGTGTAAAGAATAGCGGCGACATTTAAAGCGACCTGAAAACACCAATGACAAGAGAAAACTCTATCATGAAAGTCGAATACGGTCTTGTTTAGTTAGTTAAAATGGAGGCGAGTTATGTGAAAGGGTTGTGTGACATTCAGCGAACTTTCTTTGCTATCCAAAGCAATATATTTACTCGTCATCTACTTAGCAAGGGGAAGATACCTATGTCTCACGTAAATCTTTGACTACTGCCGTAACACTGATACCATGAGGAATTAATCGGCCCATTGGTAACATTGCCTGAAATTTACCTAGCAACATGATCGCAATTATACTAGTAAATCGATTGCTAAGGCTGACTACTGAGGACGGCTGTGTCTATATAAGAAGTTTTTCAGTCGATAATTGCAACTATCATGACGCCATGGAGCAGCTATTTGCTAATTCACTCATACAAGTGGTGCAAGATAATTTAACTGTCATCGAGACGAATGGTTTACGTTTAATGGATGTAAATGTTTCTTATTTTGCACTTCATGAAAATATTTTTCTCGGGCAGCACATGATTTCAGTACAGGCCGCGACGTTCTCTTCACGCCCGCAAATGTCGACGCCAGGAAGTGTGGGGTGGTTGGGGGTTAGGGAGGTAAGGAGATGGGGCAAGGGAATGGGCGGCTAGTTAACTGTTCTAGCAACACATCAAAGAGGAGAACAGTGTAGAGTAGAGTGAGAGGAGGATGAGTAGAGAGAGAGAGAGGAGAGAGAGGAGATTCAGTGGAGAAAAGACACAAGAGAGATCTGCCGCTACAAGAAAACCCTAAATAATTGCCTATGTACATAGATAAATCTTATTTCCAGAAGGTCACGTAGCAAAAAAGTAATCAGATTCAACCCTGGATGTCCGCTACTTAAAAGTAAATCAATAAAATTAGATCGGTACATAAGCAAAAACACGACCAGGTCACTGAGACCTAATGCAAAGAACAATTCGCCAGGACTACCAGGTCACTAGAACCTTGCCCGGAAAGGAACAAAGCAAAGACATCCAGAGTCACGCGATCTATTGCAGAAAGGACAACACATGGGAAGGCGCTAAGGACTTAACCTGGCTGAGAGATTATACTCCCACTTAAACTCTAGGATAGACACAGACAGGTACACTGAAACCTTGCAAAGAACAAATGCTAGGACATCAGGCGCACTAAGACGCCTTAAGGCATAAGAACAATGGCTTAGAACCATTCAGAGTCTATGCTTGAAGCCTTGCACAAGAACAATGCTAGCCACCAGGCACATTCGACGGTGCGTTTTTTAGCCATGCAAAGTAACATAGATTGCGTAGACACGCAGGTCCAGGGTACACGAGGATACCACAAATGTTGCAAAGAAGACAATAACTGCTAGGAGCACCAGGTCACCGTACCTTGCAAAGAACAACGCTAGACACCAGGTCACCGGGGGGGGGTGGATAGCCTTGCAAAGAACAACGCTAGAACACCAGGGACTGCGACTCACCAGTACTTTTCCTTTCGCCCAAAGGACAACGTACAGACACAAAGACTTCCTACTGGAGGCTCTCACACTTTGACTCTTTCCCTGGCCTTACTTACTCTGTGATTTGAGCTCGGCGAGAAACCTCTTGTTGTAAGGGACGTTGAGCGTTCCTTGGGGATGGCAGACTACCTGACCTAGTTTCTGCCACAATTACAGCGCTTCCAAATGAGGTTTTGATGGCCTTACGGAATAAACTCGAAACCAATGAGATGATTGTACTACCAGCCTTCTGACTCAAAATTTTTATAGGCACAGAGGAACATCTTGTATAAAAGGTTAAAGGGATATTTATACTCAGAGGCACAGGCCTGACACGGATTGGCAACTGTGTCACTTCCCTGAATGCAATTGCAACGGTTTGTGGCTCCAACCCAGGTTCGTGCATTGTAGGTTGATTCCTTTAAGTGTCTATTTAAGATTATTTTGAATTTCTATTCTAATTTTCAAAAGCCTATCCTAATAAATGTACCTTAGTTAATAAACTCAACATTATCAACAAGCTTCAGTTATACATCTAATAATACAAGCTTATGTGCTATTCTTACACACACACACACACACACACACACACACACACACTTCCTTAATTTGGTGATCCGAACCTAGCCATTGAGTCTGGCTCGCAACTGAAGTGTATACGAGCAGACTAATCCCTTCTCCAAATTTTTTCTGCGCCTTTCTCAAGGGGAGGGTGTATATGGGGGGGGTGGCAACACTCCTTGCATCACTGCATTTCACTCTCCATTGGCATCAGACAAACGACGAAGTCCCTTCAAACGTCGTTGATTAGACATCAGAAGTCCCTTCGAACCTAGATTGAGAAGCCAGATTTGCGGGTGGAAGGGGGAGGGGGGGAGTGGTGTATAGTGGTGAGCGAGAATGATTAGAAAAGAGAGAGATTGGGCTTTCAGTGGCTTTACTCTCCAATATTCGAGCGAGAGATTTGTCTTTCACCAATGGCTCATACAGAGACATAGGGTGCCAGCTTTGGCAAGTATGTACGATATGAGAGTTGGGCGCATACTCACAGACCTCTATCAGGAGGTGTGGCTTAACGTGGCTAAGTAGGGCTACTGAGCTGCTAACGTGGTCAGTTAGCGTAAAACCACATTGGCATGAGAGAAGAGCAGTGATGGTGAAACGACAATTAAATAGCTGAAAAAATTGAAATATCACATTCGCAAATTGATAACGGGTCGAAGTGAAACCTGAATAGAGGCACTTGACACTAACAGACACCACTAATCCCATCTGTTTATAGTATGGTCACGATAAACATCATTGCCATAAATATATTCTTAATATTATTCTTAGACATATCTAACAGTATATTTCACTCGCAGTTCTCTAGCACATTCATTCATAACCAGTTTGGGGAGCATGCGCTATGAAGCACGAAATTAATGTCAGACAGGACTTAGGGAGGAGGCATAAACTCCGCCCTGTCGAAGAAAATTCGGCAGCTCTTTGTCGGCGATAAGATCTCTTTTAACAGCACCTACGTACACCTAACGCCTTCCCAGCAGGCCAATGGCTGCCTGGAAGAGACCACCAGCAAGTAATGCCGTTCTATCTAGAGTAATCGTGAGCGTCGCATTCTCGTTAGGCTGCGGCGTCGGAATGCAGGACCGAGTGGTGCCTCAGGTCCAGCAACCGCGACGATCTTTGTCTAGACATCGAGAGGGAATCACGTTCACACCACTGATTAGGAAAGGGGTGATAAGGATGGATGATGTGTTATGGGAAGAAGGGCACAGTTTATCGCAGAGGGTAGAGAGTCTTCAAATTTTCCTTCCTCATGGCCAAGTAAGACAGGGATGCCATGCTTCCACAGAATCTCGATCGTTTCCAGAATGGTGTGGTAGCTCTGATGCATAAATGTCTCTGGTCCTGATGAATTAACCTTCTCAGATCGGTCACGGACAGTACTAGATGTTACGAGAGAGCCAGTGAGTCTTCCAGGGCGGTGTGGGCCGCAAACCTCCCGCCGACGAGACTTGAATGGAGGTGTTCCAGCTGAAAATTCCTCCGGCGCGGGTACATATGGCGCAAGAGTGGCAGCGTGTCGAGGAAGCCGAGAACTTGCATCTTCAGAAGGTCAATCATGCCTGCGTTAGTGGCTGCAGTGACCAGCACGTGCCGCGCTTGGTCCGAACAGACGCTTTGTGCGGTTTGTGGCTCAGATTAAGCAGGGCTCATTGCCCGGGCAGCGAGCATAGAAGTCGAAAGAAACCACTTTAAGGGGTCGTCCCTGATGACTGCGAGCACAGCGTGCGGGCCTCGACAACTGAGCGCTACTCGTGGTGCATCAAGAGGCCTCTTTCAAGCGAGATGCCTGTCACTGCCGCGACGGGAACCCTCGCGCGATCCGATGAGCAGATATCCGGCATGACGCAGGAAGCGAGAGCGATTGTAAGTGCCGAGTCGGGACTCACTGCAACATCATAACTGCGATACTGTGCCATGGTATGTGCGGCGGAGCGGCCCTGGGCTAAGAAAAAATAAAGAAATGACTTATGCTTAGGTCATTCTGTGGTTAATAGGAGGCATCTCTAACAGAACGGCTTATACCATAACTTCAGTGGCGATTAGACGACGTTATCTAATCTCCGCTGAAAGGGCAAAATGTTTGTAGTTGCCAATCTACAGTTAATCGATCTAAACCAAACTAGAAAGGCCACCCTATTCCTGACCTCCCCATACCCTCGGCTGGAAATGTTGCTCATCCGAGTTCAAGCCCAAACTGTTAGAGGAAAGCAACCCCGGCCATTCCCTAACGCAGGGGGGTAAGTTAGAAACGCAATAAACACACAGACACAAAAGTCACCACAGCTTAAATTAGAATAACAATTATAAACATTGTCCTTATTAATGAAAGCTCTTCCTTCCTCTCATCAATACACTGATATGAGATGGGACTCTTAATTCCCCTCACCTATAACATTGTTCCTCACACGCCCCTTCCTCCGCTCTCAGCATAATGATAACAGACTCACACCAAGCAATTTGTCGCAGTCCACCTACCCATGACTCCTAGAGAACATCCCCAAGAACCCCCCATCCAGCACGCCCTTTACACCAATCCCTACACGCCACCAGCTCCAACCCGTCACTTTTTTCACGACTCAATGCATCACGTGGCTAATCCCTTCCTTAAGACAGGCTGCAAATCCTAAGCGAGTGCACACTCTCGCACTATTCCGATCCAATGTCGTTTTACACGCTAATCTCAGCAGCTGCCCGCTTTCCCTACTACATCACGTATCCCTTATCTAAAGAAAATGCCAGTTTGCCTTGGCCTGCGCACCACGCGCCCCTCTCCCTCTGCGATTAATGAGAATAGTCCTGAGCCTTTCCTACTGCCCCATTCTTTTCGCGCTGCCAGCCAAAACGCTTGGTCCCTGCAGCTCCCATTCATGAGATACCTGCGACTTATCTACAGGAGTTAGGTGTACCGACCACCCGCACCCCTCTTACGCCCGTGCCACCCTGATTGCCCCTAGACCCTGCCATATTTAATGAGAAATGATGCCCGTGACCGTTACAGGTCTACCGCTCCTAAGCGAGCGACGGCCTACTCTTCTCCTCATGCGGGCACGCAAAACAGGTTCTGCTCTGTGGCGCCCAGATCCTGCGACAATTTAAAATGAGAATGCCTGCCATTCCTACCACCCCGCCCCCCCAGTTCCGGGCGGTGCTTTGCTTTCCCATGGCCACCGGCCCTCTCCGTCCGAGCCAGACCCATAAGTCACTAAAGATGCCGATGCCTGTGTATGCTGGTTTCTCCTTTCCTATTTCATATTCTTATCTGCTACCTGCCGGGCACCCAGAATTTAGCTCTACCTTCTTTTTGCCAGCAATGACACGTGACAGGTCATGCCCCTGCATCCCCACTCATGTCATTATATATGCCTAAGCTCTCTCTAACACAGGCGACCGCGGCTCCCCAGGGCTGAAATCAGACTGCCCTCTTTTCTTTCCCATGACCACCTCCTCCCCTTCTGCCCCCATCAATTCAATGAGAAGTTGCTGCTTTCTACCCCAGCTAGCGCAGATCGGCATTTCAATGATGATACCTGCGCTTTTTCCTATCCGCGAGCAATAATAGCCCGGCTCAAACCCGTTCCCTCGTTCTGATCTTACTCCACCCCCAAAGCAAAAAAATATAAAAAAAAAACAGCTTACAAATCCGCGTAGTTATGTCCAGGATCGCAGAAAACCGCGTTCAGAGATAACCTAGATGCGAAGGCGGGTCTCGTAGCGAGCGGTAGGACCGGTCGGGAATGATCTTACTCAGAACGTCTGTAAAAAGAGGGTCACAGATTCGGTGATTCGGTGATTGATTCGGTGATTCGGTTTCATTTGGAAAGTTAAAGGAAAGATGACAATGGTTGAGAGATAAAGGAAGAGTTTTTTTTTTTTTTTTTTTCGTCTAAATTCATTTCAAAAGATAAGATCCGAAGGAGTGAATGAGGAGTGACTGAGGGGGGGGAGAGGGAGGGAAGGAGGGAGTGAAGGAGGTAGGGAGGAAAGAGGCAGGGAGGGAGAGAAATAAGAGACAGAGTCATAAGGGGAGGGAAACGCGATTAAGGAGAGGGAGTAAAATGAGAGAGGGGTGAAGAATAGGTGAGAGGGAGATTTAGAGTGAAAGGGTTGTGAAATCTAGGAGAAGGGAGATTCAGGATAGAAGAGAGATCTTGAAGGGACAAATGGAGGATCAGAGAGGGAGAAGAGGGGGGAAGAGGGAGAAGGAGAAGAATAGTGAATGGAAATAAAGAGGGGAGGAGAGAGAAGGTAGAGGGAAAGGAGAGGGGAGGGAGAAGAAAGGGGGTGGGGACGAAGAAGAAGGGAAGAACGAGAAGAGAGTGAATAAAGGAGGTGAGGGAGCGAAGGTGAAGGGAATAGGAGGATGGGGAGGAGAAGAAGGGTATGAGGGAGAGAGGGAAAAGTGACGAAGAGAGTGAATAATGTGAGGGCAGGGATATGAGTACAAGAGAGGCGAATGAGGGAGGAGAGGGAGAGAAGATGAAGGTGAAGTGACACAGGAGGAGGGGCAGTGATGAATTGGGGGTGAATTTGGAGGATCTTTGTGGAGGGTGTTGCAGAATTAGAGTGAAGCGTGAGAGATGGCTCACAAGGGTCTTTGAAGCCAAAGTCACAGGTATTACTAGCACTATATATCTTATTGCGAATATCGGCCGCTCGTTATATGGAATAATATACCGGTCTCGATAGGGCGTTTCTGAGTGTCTGGTCAATTCGTGTGGCGCCGAAGCCAGGTGTGTCTGCAAGCGTGGTCAGACTAAGTCCACTCGGAGAGCGAAGATGACCTGAGAAGTCGGCCTGTTTATTGCTTGACCTAGGGATGACGCCGGCATGAACAGGTTGTTTTTCTTCTGTCTTCGTTTATAGCATACATGAACATAATGTGGTAATCTTTAGTCTGCCAACGTGGCTTCACACGTGAGTACCACAGGTATGAAGGAGGGAGGATGGAGAGAAGATGAGAGGGAAGCAAGAAAAAGGGGAGGGAGAAGAAGGGGGGGAGGGAGGGAGAAGGAGAAGATAGTGAATAAAGGAGGGAGGGAGAGAAGGTGAAGGGGAAAGGAGGAGGGGGAGGGAGAAGAAGGGGGTGGGGGAGAGAGGGAAAAGGAGAAGAGAGTGAATAATGGAGGGAGGGAGTTGGAGAATTAGAGTGAACGTGAGAGGTGCTCACAAAGGGTATTTTGAAGCCAAAGTCTGGTATTCTTGACTCCTTTATTGGCGAATATCGGCCCGGTTATATGGAAATAATTACAGGTCTCGATGGCTTCTGATGTCTTCAATTCGGTGCGCGAAGCCAGGTGTGTCTGCAAGCGAGGTCAGTAGAGAGAGAGCGAGTGACCTGAGGTCGGCCTGTTTTATCTTGACCTAGGGAGACGCCATGAACAGTTGCTTCTTCGTCTTTATAGCATCATGACCACGTGGTAATCTTATGTCTCCACGTGGCTTCAACGTGGTCTCACAGTGAATGAAGGAGGGAGGGAGAGAGAAAATGATGAATGAAGGAGGGAGGGAGAGAGAAAATGATGAATGAAGGAGGGAGGGAGAGAAGGTGAAGGGAAAAGGAGGAGGGGAGGGAGAAGAAGGGGGGGGGGGGAGAGAGGGAAAAGGAGAAGAGAGTGAATAATGGAGGGAGGGAGTTGGAGAATTAGAGTGAACGTGAGAGGTGCTCACAAAGGGTATTTTGAAGCCAAAGTCTGGTATTCTTGACTCCTTTATTGGCGAATATCGGCCCGGTTATATGGAAATAATTACAGGTCTCGATGGCTTCTGATGTCTTCAATTCGGTGCGCGAAGCCAGGTGTGTCTGCAAGCGAGGTCGGTAGAGAGAGAGCGAGTGACCTGAGGTCGGCCTGTTTTATCTTGACCTAGGGAGACGCCATGAACAGTTGCTTCTTCGTCTTTATAGCATCATGACCACGTGGTAATCTTATGTCTCCACGTGGCTTCAACGTGGTCTCACAGTGAATGAAGGAGGGAGGAAGAGTGTAAATGATGAATGAAGGAGGGAGGAAGAGTGTAAATGATGAATGAAGGAGGGAGGAAGAGTGTAAATGATGAATGAAGGAGGGAGGAAGAGTGTAAATGATGAATGAAGGAGGGAGGGAAAAGGAGAAGAGAGTGAATAAAGGAGGGAGGGAGAGAAGGTGAAGGGAAAAGGAGGAGGGGGAGGGAGAAGAAGGGGATGGGGGAGAGAGGGAAAAGGAGAAGAGAGTGAATAATGGAGGGAGGGAGTTGGAGAATTAGAGTGAACGTGAGAGGTGCTCACAAAGGGTATTTTGAAGCCAAAGTCTGGTATTCTTGACTCCTTTATTGGCGAATATCGGCCCGGTTATATGGAAATAATTACAGGTCTCGATGGCTTCTGATGTCTTCAATTCGGTGCGCGAAGCCAGGTGTGTCTGCAAGCGAGGTCGGTAGAGAGAGAGCGAGTGACCTGAGGTCGGCCTGTTTTATCTTGACCTAGGGAGACGCCATGAACAGTTGCTTCTTCGTCTTTATAGCATCATGACCACGTGGTAATCTTATGTCTCCACGTGGCTTCAACGTGGTCTCACAGTGAATGAAGGAGGGAGGGAGAGAAGGTGAAGGGAAAAGGAGAGGGGGAGGGAGAAGAAGGGGGGGAGGGAGGGAGAAGGAGAAGATAGTGAATAAAGGAGGGAGGGAGAAGGAGAAGATAGTGAATAAAGGAGGGAGGGAGAAGGAGAAGA
>NW_028234444.1:21529903-21539903 GCF_977035675.1 Penaeus japonicus | reverse complement strand
TCCCTCCCCATCCTCGAACCTTCCCTCCCCACCCTCGAACCTCCCCTCCCCACCCTCGAACCTTCCCTCCCCACCCTCGAACCTTCCCTCCCACCCTCAAACCTCCCCTCCCACCCTCGAACCTTCCCTCCCACCCTCAAACCTCACCTCCCACCCTCGAACCTTCCCTCCCACCCTCGAACCTTCCCTCCCACCCTCAAACCTCACCTCCCACCCTCGAACCTTCCCTCCCACCCTCAAACCTCACCTCCCACCCTCGAACCTTCCCTCCCCACCCTCGAACCTTCCCTCCCACCCTCGAACCTTCCCTCCCACCCTCGAACCTTCCCTCCCACCCTCGAACCTCCCCCCCCCACCCTCGAACCTTCCCTCCCACCCTCGAACCTTCCCTCCCACCCTCGAACCTTCCCTCCCCACCCTCGAACCTTCCCTCCCCACCCTCGAACCTTCCCTCCCCACCCTCGAACCTTCCCTCCCCACCCTCGAACCTTCCCTCCCACCCTCGAACCTTCCCTCCCCACCCTCGAACCTTCCCTCCCACCCTCAAACCTCCCCTCCCACCCTCTAACCTCCCCTCCCACCCTCGAACCTTCCCTCCCACCCTCGAACCTTCCCTCCCCACCCTCGAACCTTCCCTCCCACCCTCGAACCTTCCCTCCCCACCCTCTAACCTCCCCTCCCACCCTCGAACCTTCCCTCCCCACCCTCGAACCTTCCCTCCCACCCTCGAACCTTCCCTCCCCACCCTCTAACCTTCCCTCCCCACCCTCGAACCTTCCCTCCCCACCCTCGAACCTCCCCTCCCCACCCTCGAACCTCCCCTCCCCCCACCCTCGAACCTTCCCTCCCCACCCTCGAACCTCCCCTCCCCCCACCCTCGAACCTTCCCTCCCACCCTCGAACCTTCCCTCCCCATCCTCGAACCTTCCCTCCCACCCTCGAACCTCCCCTCCCCCCACCCTCGAACCTTCCCTCCCCACCCTCGAACCTTCCCTCCCCACCCTCGAACCTTCCCTCCCCACCCTCGAACCTTCCCTCCCCACCCTCGAACCTTCCCCCCCCCCCCCCACCCTCGAACCTCCCCCTCGCCCCCCCACCCTCGAACCTTTTCCCTCCCCCACCCTCTAACCTTCCGTCCCCCCTCAATCCTAGAACCTTCCCTACCCCCCACCCTCGAACCTCCCCTCGATATTCCTCCCACCCTCGAACCTTCCTCCACCTCGAACTTCCTCCCACCCTCGAACCTTCCCTCCCACCCTCACCTCCCTCCACCCTCGAACCTCCCTCTCCCCCCCACCCTCGAACCTTCCCCACAGCCTCTAACCTCCCTCTCATCCTCGAACCTTCCTCCCACCCTCGAACCTCCCCTCCCCCCCCCCCGAACCTTCCCCCCCCCCCCCCGAAACTTCCCCTCCCCACCCTCGAACCTTCCTCCCCCATCCACGACCCTTCCCTCCCCACCCTCGAACCTTCCCTCCCAACCGCTGCGAACGCATCCCTCCCAGACCCTCGAACCTTCCCTCCCCACCCGCGAACCCTTCCTCCCCACCCTCGAAAACCTTCCCTCCCCACCCCTAACCTCCATCCCCACGCCCTCGAACCTTCCCTCCCACCCTCGAACCTTCCCTCCCCACCCTCGAACCCTCCCTCCCACCCTCGAACCTTCCCTCCCACCCTCGAACCTTCCCTCCCACCCTCGAACCTTCCCACTTGACATTCCTCCCACCCTCAAAACCTTCCTCCCACCTCGACTTCCTCTATCTCTCGAACCTTCATCCAACCTCGAACATCCCCTCCCCACCACTCGAACCATTCCTCCCCTGTAACCTTCTCCCCACCCTCGCACCTTCCCTACCTCATCTCCTCGAACCTTCCCTCCCCACCCTCGAACCTTCCCTCCCCACCCTCGAACCTTCCCTCCCACCCTCGACCCTATCCCCACCCCGACCCTTCCCTCCCACCCTCGAACCTTCCCTCCCACCCTCGAACCTTCCCTCCCCACCTTACCTTCCTCCCACCCTCGATACCGCTTCCTTATATCTCGAACCTTCCCTCCCTACCCTCAAACCTCACCTCCCACCCTCGAGACTTCCCTCTCCCCACCCTCGAACCTTCCCTCCCACCCTCGAACCTTCCCTCCCACCTCGAACCCTCCCTCCCATCCTCAAACCTCCCTCCCCCACCCCTCGAATCTCCCTTCCCCTCCCCCACCCCTCGTACCTCTCATCCCACCCATCGAAACGAACCTTCCCTCCACCCCACCCTCGAACCTTCCCTCCCCACCACTCTATCTCTTCCCGCGTCCCCACACCTCGAACCTTCCCTCCCCTACGCCTCGACCCTTCCTCCCCACCCTCAGAACCTTTACCCTCCCCCACCCTCGAACCTCACCCATCCCCCACCCTCGAACCTATCCCATCCCACCCTCGAACCCGCGCCACCCTCGAACCTTCCTCCCACCACTCGAACCTTCCCACCACCCTCGAACCTTCCCTCCCCACCCGCCGAACCTTCCCTCCACCCTCGAACCTCCCTCTTCCATCCACGAACTTCCTCCCCACCCTCGAACCTCCCTCCCGCGCCCTCGAACGTCTGATTCCCACCTCTCCGAACTTCCTCCCCACACTCGATGTCCTTTCCCTCCAGCACCGCGAAACCATCCCTCCTGACCTTCTCGAACTTCGAACTGCCTCCCACCCTCGAACCGTCCCCCCCACCCTCGAACCTTCCCCTCCCACCCTCGAACCTTCCCTCCCACCCTCGAACCTTCCCTCCCCCCCACCCTCTAACTTCCGCTCCCCACCCTCGAAACTTCCCTCCCCACAAACAACATTCCCTCCCCACCCTCTAACCTTCCCTCCCACCCTCGAACCTTCCTCCACACCCCGACCGTCCCTCCGACAACTCCCTCAAACCTCACCTCCCACCCTCTAACCTCCCCTCCCACCCTCGAACCTTCCCTCCCACCCTCGAACCTTCCCCCCTCGACCTCACCTCCCACCCTCGAACCTTCCCTCCCACCCTCAAACTCACCTCCCACCCTCGAACCCTTCCCTTCCCACCCTCGAACCTTCCCTCTCGCCAACCCTCAAACCTCACCTCCCCTCTCGAACTCGTACCTTCCCTCCCACCCGCAAACCTCACTCCCCATCCACCCTCGAACCCTTCCTCCCCATCTCTCGAACCTTCCCCTCCCACCCTCGAACCTTTTCCTCCCACCCTCGAACCTTCCCTCCCCACCCTCTAACCTCCCCTCCCACCCTCGAACCTTCCCTCCCCACCCTCGAACCTTACCTCCGCAACCGCGACTTCCCTCCCCACCCTCGAACCTTCCCTCCATCCTCGGACTTCCTCTAAACCTCTAAATTCCTTCCCACCCTCGAACCTTCCCTCCACCCTCGAACCTACCCTCCCCACCCCTCGAACCTTCCTCCCACCCTCAACCATCACCTCCCACCCTCGAACCTCCCCTCCCACCCTCGAACCTTCCCTCCCCACCCTCGAACCTTCCCCCTCACCCTCGAACCTCCCCTCCCACCCTCGAACCTCCCCTCCCCACCCGCTTACTTCCCTCCCACCCTCGAACCTTCCTCCCCACCCTCAACCTTCCCTCCCACCCTCGAACCTTCCTCCACCACCCTTCTAAACCCTTCCCTCCCACCCTCGAACCTTCCCTCCCCACCCTCAACCTCCACCTCCACCCTCAAACCTTCCTCACCACCCTCGATAACCTTCCCCCCACACCCTCGAACCTCCCCACAATCCCACCCTCGAACCTCCCTCCACCCTCGAACCTTCCCTCCCCACCCCCGAACCTTCCTCCCCACCTCGAACCTTCCCTCCACCCTCAACCTTCCCTCCCCACCCTCGAACCTTCCCCCACCCTCGAACCTCCCCTCCACCCTCGAACCTCTCTCCCCTCCCACCCTCGACCTCCTCACCTTCGAACTTCTCTCCCACCCTCGAACCTTCCCTCCCCCCCCCCGAACCTTCCCTCCCCCCCTCAAACCTTCCCTCCCACCCTCGAACCTTCCCTCCCCACCCTCGAACCTTCCCTCCCACCCTCGAACCTTCCCTCCCCACCCTCGAACCTTCCCTCCCCACCCTCGAACCTTCCCTCCCACCCTCGAACCTTCCCCCTCACCCTCGAACCTTCCCTCCCACCCTCGAACCTTCCCCCTCACCCTCGAACCTTCCCTCCCACCCTCGAACTTTCCCTCCCACAATCCACCCTCCCGCTCTCCCTCCCATCCTCCCACCCTCAAACCTTCTCTCCCACTTTCCCTCCAATAACTTACCTTCTCTCTCCCATCCTCGGCCATGTCTGCTGCAGGTCTAACGTCTAAATAATCCAGTTTATTTCTTGACACAGGACGCCACTTAAAACCTAAGGACATGTCTGGCGTTGGGTTCCTGAAGGAGGGAGGAAGAATGAGTTGGGAAAGGCGGTGGTGGGGGGGGGGGAGGGAGAGCGAGGAGGAAGAGTGGGGAGGGAGGGAAGGAGGGGAGAGGAAGGAAGGGAGGAGAGAAGGAGGTAGGGAGGAATGAGAGGGAAGGAGAGAGCGAGAGAGAAAGAGAGGGTGGGAGGGAGAGGGAGAGAGAGAGAGAGAGAGAGAGAGAGAGAGAGAGAGAGAGAGAGAGAGAGAGAGAGAGAGAGAGAGAGAGAGAGAGAGAAAGAAAGAGAAAGACAAAACAGAATAAACATACAAAACAGAAATAACATACAAAGACAGACCATAAAAAAACAAACAGAAATCATAACACACAAAAGTAAATAAATATATATATCTTCATATACATTGATATATATATATATATATATATATATATATATATATATATATATATATATATATATATATATATATATATATATATATACATAAATATATAAAAATCCTTCCTCTACACACACAAAAAATAAAAACTTCACGAATAAATACCCAGTGTCAGCGAAGGAAGTCCACATCGTAGTCATCAGATGCTGGACCAGCTGATCGGCCGGACGCTTCAGATCATCGTCAAAGAGGTATTGCTTGTCGTCTGTGTGGCTCACCCCTTGTGTAGAAAAAGGGTGAGAAGATATGTTTATTGTGTTAGAGAAATGTGGACATGTAAGCACTTTGAAATAGGGTTGAGATGCGAATAACCATGCACACGCTATCAGGCTATCACCCGAACGCTCACCTACACACGTGGACAACATAAACACACACATAAACACACATAAACACACATAAAAACACACATAAACACACATAAACACACACATAAAAAAAAAAAATAACCACAAAAAAAAAAAAACAATAAACAAAAAACACACACAAAAAACAAAAAAACAAAACAAACACACAAAAAAATAAAAAAAAACAAATAAAAAAAAAAAAACAAACAACAAAAAAAAAAAAAACAACCAAAAACAAAAAAAAACAAAACCAACCAAAACAAAAAACAAAACAACACCATCCAAAACAAAAAAACCAAAACAAAAAAAAAAAAAAAAAACAAAACACCAAAAAAAAAAAAAAAAAAAAAAAAACACACACAAAAAACAAACAAAAAAACAAAAACAACTCACAACACAAACAAAACAAAAAAACAACAAACAAAAAACAAAAAAAAAAAAACACCAAACACAAAAAAAAAAAACACAAACAAAAACAAAAAAACACACAAAACACAAACCAACAACACAAAAAAATACACAAAAACACCACAAACACAACACCACCACAAACAACAAAACCAAAACAACCAAAACCACAAAAAAAACAAAAACACAAAAACACAAACAAACACAACAACAACAAACCAAACACAACACACCAAAACAAAAAAAAACAACAAAACAAGAACAAACAAACACAAATACAACAACACAACAAAACACCAAACAAACCAACAAACAAAACACCAACAAAAACACAAACATAAACACAAACACACACAACAAACACAAACAAACAGACAAACCATAACAACAAAAACACAAACACAAACAACAAAACACAAAAAAAAAAAAACAACACAAAACAAAAAAAAAAAAACAAAAAAACACAACACAACACACACAAAAACACAAAAAAACAATAAAACACACAACAACACAAAAACAACAAACCAAAACAACAAAAACACACAAAACAACAACAAAAACAAAAAAAAAAACAACAAACACACAAAAAAAAACACAAACAAACACAACAAAACACAACACACAACAAACAAAACAAAACAAAACACAAAAACAAACAAAAACACAAAAACAAAAACAAAAAAAAAAAAAAAAAAACACCAAAAAAAACAAAAAAAACAACACAACCAACAAAAACAAAACTACAAAACAACAAAAAAACATCACAAACAAAAAACAAAAACACACAAACAAAACAAACAACCACAACAACCAAAACAAACAAAAAAAACAACACAAAGAACACCCAAAAACAAAAAACAAAACACACAAACAAATAAACATATACAAAAACACAAACAAACACAAAAAACAACAACAAACAAAACAAAAAACACACCCATCACAACAAAAACACCAAAAACACACAAAACAAAAAACAAAAAAACACAACACACAAAACAAAACACACACACAAAAACACAAAAACACAAACACAAAAACACAAACAAAAAAACACACACAAACACAAAACAACACAAAACAAAACAAAACAACACAAAACAAAACACAAAACAAAACAAAACAACAAAAACCAACAAAAAAGACAAACAAGCACACACAAAAAACAACACAAAACAAAACAACAAACAACAAACAACCACAAACACACAAAACACAACACACAAACAAAACACAAACACAACAACAAACAACAAAAACACAAAAACAAAAACACAACACAAACACACACAAACAAAAACCCAAACACAAAAAAAAAAACACAACACAAACAACACAAAAAACAAACAAAAAAAACAACAAACACACAACCAAAACAAAAAACACAGAAACACAAAACAAACAAAAACAACAACAAAAAAACACACAAACAACAAACAAAACACAAACACACAAACAACACAAAAAACAAAAACACACACAAAAAACAAACAAAACAAAAAACAAAAAACAACAAAAAAAAAACAACAAACACAAACAACACAAAACACACAATACACAAAAACAAAATACACAACACACACCAACAACAACAACAAACAAACAAAAAACAAACAACAAAAACACAACAAAAACAAAAAACAACACAAAAACAACACGCAAACACAAAAAAAAACAACAAACAACAAAACAAACAAAAAACAAAAAAACAAACACAAAAAAAACAACAAAACACAACAAAAAACAACAAAAACACATACAAACACACACAGACAAAAAAAAAACACAACACACAAAATACACAAAAACACAAACAAAAAAAACACAAACAAAAAAAACAAAACACAACAAAAAAAAACAAACAAACAAAAACAAACAAAAAACAAAAAAAAACAAAAAAACACAAAAACAAAAACAAAAAACAAAAAAAAACAAACAAAAAAACAAACACAAACAAAACAAAAAACAACACAAAACACAAAAAAAACAACAAAAAAAAAACAAACACAAACAACAAAACACACACAAAAACAAAAACAACACACAACACAAAACAAACACAACAAAACAACAATAAAAAACACACACACCACAACACACACAAAATACAACACAAAATACAACAAAATACAACACAATAAAAACAACACACACAAACACACACAACAAACACAAAACACAAAAACAACACAAAAACAAAACACCAAAAAACAACACCAAAAACAAAACAACAACAACACAAAACAAAAACACAAACAAACACAACACAAACAAACACAAACACAAAACACAAACCAAACAACAAACACAAAAACACACAACACAAACACAAAAAAACACAAAAAACAAAACAAACAACACACAAACACACACAACAAACAAACAACAAACACACAACAACAAACACCAACAAAACAAAACAACACAAAACAAAACAAACAAACACAACAAAAAACCTAAACAAACAGAAAAACAACAAACAAAAACAAAAACACACAAACAAAAACAACAATACAAAACAAACACACAACCAAAAAAAACAAACAAACCACACCACAAAACAAAACAAACAAACAAACAAACAAACACAACAAAAAAACACAAACAAACACACAAACAAAAACAAAAACAAAACACACAACAAACACAAACAACCACCACAACCAACAACAAACACAAACAAACAACCAAACAAACACAACTCAAAACAACACATAAACCACAAACAAAAAAACAAAACACAACAACACACAAAAACACACAAACAAAACCCACAACACACACCACAACACACAAACACAAAACCACACCACAACACACCACACACAAACACACACACAAACACAACACACAACACAAACACACAAACCACACAAACACAATACCACACAAACAAACAACAAACCACACAAACACAAAAACACACACAAAAACACACAACAAAAAACAAACACACACAAACAAACAACACCAAACACAAAACAACAAACACACACACAGCACACACAAAAACACACACAAAACACACACACAAACACACACACACAGACACACACAAAAGCACACAAAAAGACACACACAGACACACACACAAAAACACACACAAACACACACACAAAAAGACACACACACACAAACACACAAAAACACACAAAAACACACAAAAACACACAAAAACACACAAAAACACACACAAACACACACAAAAACACAAAAACACACACACAAACACACACACACAAACACACACAAACACACACAAACACACACACAAACACACACACAAACACACACAAACACACACACAAACACACACAAACACACACACAAACACACACATAAACACACATAAACACACACATAAACACACACATAAACACACACATAAACACACATAAAAACACACATAAACACACATAAACACATCACTGGAATTATTTTGGTGGAAATCATATGATGACAAACTGGATGTTAAAAATAATAAAATTAGAGAATGGAGGTAAAACAAATGAGGTGATAATATAATCAATAGAGGTAAAGACATATTATGGTGATGATAATGCTAAGGATAAGGATAATACTAAGAAGGATTGTAATGATGATAGTAATAGTAATAATGATGATAATAGTAATAATGATGATAATAGTAATGATGATTGTCATTATCATCATTATCATTATCACAAACATTGTTATCATCATCATTAGCACTAGTAGTGGTACCATCACCATATTTTTATCACCATCACTCTTACCACCACTACAATAACCAAAACAACAACAATCCCCCAACGAAACAAAAAACAAACAACAAACACGACATACAACAACAACAACAACAACAACAACAACAGTAAAGCAGTTCAAACGGAACAAGAAAGGAAATTACAATGTTTTCCAACAGTGAGGTTGAGGACATCCAGAAACCCTTTTGGGCCGCGATGAGTCAACGTGTAGTAATAGGCCTTCGTAATAGGACTTGCTGTTTCCACGTGGCCTATTAACGCGTCCTCTACGCAGGTCTTGAATAAGCGATCACTGAACAGCTGTGGGGAAAGAGGGAAGCAATGATAAAAGTATTTATATTAATTTTATTAAACATCTGATACTGAATGTGGTGACGTATTAAATGCATTAAACATTTTATACTGAATGTGGTCACGTATTAAATGAATAAACGTTTTATACTGAATGTGGCCACGTATTAAATGCATTAAACATTGTATACTGAATGTGGTCACGTATTAAATGCATTATTTTATTTTTTTTATTTATGTGTTTTCTTTTTATTATTTTTTTTTTTTTTTTTTTTTTTGTTCATTTTTTAAATCATTTTTTTTTCGTTTTTTTTTTTTTTATTTAAACATTGTATACTGAATGTGGTCACGTATTAAATGCATTAAA
>NW_028234444.1:21509903-21517403 GCF_977035675.1 Penaeus japonicus | reverse complement strand
CATTTCCCCAGCATCATGGTTCTTGCTTTTTTGTGTGTTTTGTTTGTTTTGTTTGTGTGTGGTTGTTTGTTTGTTTGTGTGTGTTTGTTTGTTTGTGTGTGTTTGTTTGTTTTGTTTGTGTGTGGTTGTTTGTTTGTTTGTGTGTGTTTGTTTGTTTGTTTGTTTGTGTGTGTGATTGTTTGTGCGTGTGCATGTGTTTGTTTGTTTGATTGTGTGTATGCATGTGTGTGTGTTTGTTTGTTTGTGTGTGCATGTGTGTTTGTTTGTTTGTGTGCATGTGTTTGTTTGTTTGATTGTGTGTATGCATGTGTGTGTGTTTGTTTGTGTGTGTGTGTGCATGAGTGTGTTTGTTTGTATGTGTGTTTGTTTGTTTGTATGTGTGTGCATGTGTATTTGTTTATGTGTTTGCGTGCTTGTTTGTTCGTATGTGTGTGTGTGTGTGTGTGAGGGTCTAAGTGTGAGTTTGTTACTTTATGCGTATGCTTGTAGTTCCCAGTGTCTGTGATTGGGGTTGCTGTATATACGCGGAATTACAAGTATCTGTGTTTGTTTGTGCGTGTGCATATGCGAGTTTAAATGTATATATGAGTAATCCAAAGGACTTTTTCCTCCAAAGCTTAAAAATCCATCCTAATCGGTGAGTGATTTCCAAGGGCGTTTTATCTTCAGCCGTGGATTTCTCAATGTTCTTTCGTGAGAGAGAGAGAGAGGGGGGGGGGGTAGAGAGAGTGGGAAGGGGAGTGGGGGGGAGAAAGAAGGGGAGGGGAGAGAGAAAGAGAGAGAGGGGGAGGGGAGGGGGAGAAAAGAGGGGGTGAGAGAGAGAGAGAGAGGGAGAGAGAGAGAGAAAAGAGGGAGGGTAAGAGAGAAAGAGAGAGAGAGAGGAGGGGGGGATATATATGTATATATATATATATATATATATAGAGAGAGAGAGAGAGAGAGAGAGAGAGAGAGAGAGAGAGAGAGAGAAAGAGAGACAGACAGAGAAAGAGAAGATCAAACTTGTTTATAAGCTGAATGTCCATAAAACAGAGATACTCAGTTACTACGCGCGATATTTCAGACGCAAAAATCCACATTTGTTCAATAAAAGTCTTATTGCAAAAAGTGGTAATAAGAAAAATAACATGGCCGCGAATACATGGATTATTTTCAGCAAGAGGTTTATGTGAAAAGGAATTACAGAAACTTGAAGAAAAAAAACTAAACGTTTATTCTGGAAGTAATCTTGTCATCTTGAGAAAGAAACTGGGTGAAATTACAGAATGCATAATATACACATTCACACACACACATATACACATACGCACACATACACACATACACACACACATACATACATACATATGTGCTCACGTAAGTAGGTATAGGGTATAGGCATAAGTATGTATGTATGTATAAACACATACATATACAAATTCACTTACATACATCTTGATGGCATCATTCAGTGTCATTCTGGAATCTATATGGATATATATATATATATATATATATATATATATATATATAGAGATATATATAGACATATATATAGAGAGATATATAGAGAGAGAGAGTGAGTGAGTGTGTGTGAGTGTGAGTGTGTATATATATATAATATATATATATATTTATATAATATATAATATATATATTATATATAATATATATTAGAAAGAGAGAGAGAGAGAGAGAGAGAGAGAAAGAGAGACACACACACATACAGATTACTGAGAAGCAGGCCCATTAAAAAAAAAAAAAAGTAATATTTGTTTTTTCAGCGAAACTCAGACACAGTTCAATTTGTTTCGTTTTGTGTCAAGCTCTAGAGAACAAAATATGAAAGTGAGTTTACCGAGCGTCGAATATCCGATGGCAGCATAAATTGTTAATGCCATCTCGTACATTTTTTAAGAATTGTATGCCTTGTGAGCCATGTATGTCTTTTTTCTTTCTTTCTTTTTTTCAAGATGCATAACTATGATGAGTCAATGATTTTTTTTTTTTTTTTTATCTTTTCCAAATACGGAGGTGTAAATATTTCCTTTTTATACAATATAACTCTTTTCTTTCTTCTAACCAACGCGATGAGAAAGACAATTGTTTTAGCTTGCAAAGATGTGTAAGGCGATGTTGCAAATCCCTTTCCTTGCGTATAAGGCGATGTTGCAAATCCCTTTCCTTGAGTATAAGGCGATGTTGCAAATCCCTTTCCTCGAGTATAAGGCGATGTTGCAAATCCCTTTCCTTGAGTATAAGGCGATGTTGCAAATCCCTTTCCTTGAGTATAAGGCGATGTTGCAAATCCCTTTCCTTGAGTATAAGGCGATGTTGCAAATCCCTTTCCTTGAGTATAAGGCGATGTTGCAAACCCCTTTCCTTGAGTATAAGGCGATGTTGCAAATCCCTTTCCTTGAGTATAAGGCGATGTTGCAAATCCCTTTCCTTGAGTATAAGGCGATGTTGCAAATCCCTTTCCTTGAGTATAAGGCGATGTTGCAAATCCCTTTCCTTGAGTATAAGGCGATGTTGCAAATCCCTTTCCTTTCCTTGAGTATAAGGCGATGTTGCAAATCCCTTTCCTTGAGTATAAGGCGATGTTGCAAATCCCTTTCCTTGAGTATAAGGCGATGTTGCAAATCCCTTTCCTTGAGTAAAAGGCGATGTTGCAAATCCCTTTCCTTGAGTATAAGGCGATGTTGCAAATCCCTTTCCTTGAGTATAAGGCGATGTTGCAAATCCCTTTCCTTGAGTATAAGGCGATGTTGCAAATCCCTTTCCTTGAGTATAAGGCGATGTTGCAAATCCCTTTCCTTGAGTATAAGGCGATGTTGCAAATCCCTTTCCTTGAGTATAAAGCGATGTTGCAAATCCCTTTCCTTGAGTATAAGGCGATGTTGCAAATCCCGTTCCTCACTTTGAGTATAATGCGATGTTGCAAATCCCTTTCTTTAGTGTAAAGTCGATGTTTTTCCCTTGCCTTCCTAGTTTAAGGCGACGTTTTTCCTTTCCCTCGAGTATAAGGCGATATTGCAAATCCCTTTCCTTTCCTTGAGTATAAGGCGATGTTGCAAATCCCTTTCCTTGAGTATAAGGCAATGTTGCAAATCCCTTTCCTTGAGTATAAGGCGATGTTGCAAATCCCTTTCCTTGAGTATAAGGCGATGTTGCAAATCCCTTTCCTTGAGTATAAGGCGATGTTGCAAATCCCTTTCCTTTCCTTGAGTATAAGGCGATGTTGCAAATCCCTTTCCTTTCCTTGAGTATAAGGCGATGTTGCAAATCCCTTTCCTTTCCTTGAGTATAAGGCGATGTTGCAAATCCCTTTCCTTTCCTTGAGTATAAGGCGATGTTGCAAATCCCTTTTCTTTCCTTGAGTATAAGGCGATGTTGCAAATCCCTTTCCTTGAGTATAAGGCGATGTTGCAAATCCCTTTCCTTGAGTATAAGGCGATGTTGCAAATCCCTTTCCTTGAGTATAAGGCGATGTTGCAAATCCCTTTCCTTGAGTATAAGGCGATGTTGCAAATCCCTTTCCTTGAGTATAAAGCGATGTTGCAAATCCCTTTCCTTGAGTATAAGGCGATGTTGCAAATTCCTTTCCTTGAGTATAAGGCGATGTTGCAAATCCCTTTCCTTGAGTATAAGGCGATGTTGCAAATCCCTTTCCTTGAGTATAAGGCGATGTTGCAAGCCCACTCCCTTTCCTTGAGTATAAGGCGATGTTGCAAATCCCTTTCCTTGAGTATAAGGCGATGTTGCAAATCCCTTTCCTTGAGTATAAGGCGATGTTGCAAATCCCTTTCCTTGAGTATAAGGCGATGTTGCAAATCCCTTTCCTTGAGTATAAGGCGATGTTGCAAATTCCTTTCCTTGAGTATAAGGCGATGTTGCAAATCCCTTTCCTTGAGTATAAGGCGATGTTGCAAATCCCTTTCCTTGAGTATAAGGCGATGTTGCAAATCCCTTTCCTTGAGTATAAGGCGATGTTGCAAATCCCTTTCCTTGAGTAAAAGGCGATGTTGCAAATCCCTTTCCTTTCCTTGAGTATAAGGCAATGTTGCAAATCCCTTTCCTTGCGTATAAGGCAATGTTGCAAATCCCCTTCCTTGAGTATAAGGCGATGTTGCAAATCCCTTTCCTTGAGTATAAGGCGATGTTGCAAATCCCTTTCCTTTCCTTGAGTATAAGGCGATGTTGCAAATCCCTTTCCTTGAGTATAAGGCGATGTTGCAAATCCCTTTCCTTGAGTATAAGGCGATGTTGCAAATCCCTTTCCTTGAGTATAAGGCGATGTTGCAAATCCCTTTCCTTGAGTATAAGGCGATGTTGCAAATCCCTTTCCTTGAGTATAAGGCGATGTTGCAAATCCCCTTCCTTGAGTATAAGGCGATGTTGCAAATCCCTTTCCTTGAGTATAAGGCGATGTTGCAAATCCCTTTCCTTGAGTATAAGGCGATGTTGCAAATCCCTTTCCTTGATAGAAGGGCGATGTAGCAAATCCCTTTTCTTTCTTATATCGAGGCATGTTGCAAATCCCTTTCCTTGAGTATAAGGCGATGTTGCAAATCCCTTTCCTTGAGTATAAGGCGATGTTGCAAATCCCGTTCCTTGAGTATAAGGCGATGTTGCAAATCCCGTTCCTTGAGTATAAGGCGATGTTGCAAATCCCTTTCCTTGAGTATAAGGCGATGTTGCAAATCCCTCTCTTGATTCCCTCCCCCTCACCCCCATCCCCACCCCCACCTTATTTCTTTGTTATTCAACCTTCTGTTTCAGTGCCATTGTTATTATTCTCATTGTTTATATATTGACATTCTAACTCTCACATTTATGATACTTCAATGCAAGTAAGATACTGCAAGATGAGGATAATGATAATGATAATAATTAAGATAATGTAATGGGAAAGGTATGGATGAAACTGAGTATCTAAAACAACGCAAGAGATATATGAGATATATTAGCTATAGATATGTCAGCTTTCACTTTTGTCTCTTATTAAACAGAGATACAACTGGGTTGATTTAGTGACGTAGTTATTCATTTTCTTCTGTATCTCATTTCATTTTCCCTCTTTTTCTCCTTTCTCTCCTTTCTCTCCCTTTCTGTGTGTTTGTGTGTATGTTGTGTGTGTGTTTATATATATATATATATATATATATATATATATATATATATATATATATATATATATGTATATATATATGTATATAATATACATATATATACATATATATATATATATATATATATATATATATATATATATATATATATATATATATATCAATGTAGATAGATAGATAGATTGATTGATATATCTTTAGATGGACAGATAGATAGATTGAATATATAAATGTGTATGAATATAAATGTAATGTATGTATTTATATGTATACATATAAACATTCACACACATACACACACCTATCCATACATACATACATATACATATATATATACATATATATATATATATATATGTATATATATATATATGTGTGTGTGTGTGTGTGTGTGAGTGTGTGTGTGTGTGTGTGTGTGTGTGAGTGTGTGTGTATTTTCTTATTCTCCTATATCATACCTCATAAAGGTGAAAAAGCACACCATTCAGTGTTGCATGTGGCAACTTTGCAACACAAGCCCCTTTCAAGGTCAGCAGCATTTTTAACGCGTGTCAGTAGCCACCTTCCTATCTCTGACGACTTTCATTATGCTTCCCGATCTTACTTCGCGTAGAAAATAGATAGATAAATATAGAAAACTTTATTTCTTTTTGTTTTGTTTTATCATGTTATGTATTCACGTCGATTTTTTTTTCTTCTTCTGATATCTGTAATTATTCTACTTTCGTCAAATTCATCAATTTATCCATCAGTGTATAAGTTGAACTATTTTTGAAGCTTGTTGGATTCGTATCAATTTGATTTATTCATTCGTATTAATCTGTTAATTTAATCTATTCGTATTAATTGAATTCAATTTATTTTTATTTTATTTTATTTAATACGTATTAATTTACTGGTTATTTGTCTACCTGTCTGCGTCACATTATAATGTTTGCGACTCGATGTTCGTGGCAGAATGGCGGATTCGAGATTGGATACGTTTATCTTATCTTATCTCAGTGGTGGGTAAAATGGGATATATATATATATATATGTGTGTGTGTGTGTGTGTGTGTGTGTGCGTGCGTGTATGTATGTATGTATGTATATATATATATATATATATATATATATATATATATATATATATATATATATATATATATATATGTATATGCATATATATAACATATAATACACACACACATATATATACATATATACATTTATATATAGATAGATAGAGATAGATAGATTGATATCACGAGCAACAACAGGTTCACAGTGTAGACGACGGACCCTGATCTATCCATCTGGGCACATAAGTCAAAAAAAAAAAAAATAATAATAATAATAACTCGGACAAGAAATACACATTCTAAAAATAATTATATTTATACAATCTATTTATTTGACAACGTTTCGATTTAGCTTCAGTGTTGCCAAATAACCCCGTGCATTGTCGTTGAATGTGCTATTGAAAGCACTGAGCACGAGATTGGTAGATGAATGCAGAAATTTATAAACATCTTTCAAAAGCGAATTTGTATCTACTTTCCTTTTTGGTGACAAAGACTTTTGTGTCGCTGACCTTGCTTCTTTTCCCCTTATCGAAGATGACCTTATTTTTCTCTCTGGCCACTTCTTTGACCTCGTTTGTCCATGAAAAGTCCTTTCCTTCGGATTTGCGTTCGAGAATAAGGGATCGAACTCCAGAGACACGCCGAAACTCCTTCCATTCATATTTTCATTATTATTATTGTTATTGTTATTATTATTGTTGTTGTTGTTATTATTATTGTTGTTGTTGATGTTATTGATGATGCTGATTGACGAGGAAAGAGTCCCGATGAGGAAGACCAAGAAGGGAAAGACGACGAAGGAGCCGCCGCAACTCCGTCGAACTCGGTGTCGTCTCGTCGTCGTGTCTTCGGGACCAGAAATTGAGGTCTTCGTGTGGGAGTTCGCGGCGTCTCCGGTCTCTGCGTCTGAGGTCTGCTTGGCGTCTTGGGTCTTCGTGCGTGAGCCATTCCTGGAGTCCATGGTCTTCGTGCGGGGGTTTGTAGTGTCTTCGGTTTTCGCGAGGCTGATTCTGTTGTCATGAGCGTTCGCCGTGGAAGTCGTGTTCGCGTAAGGACGGGCAGAGTTCAGAGATTTTGCGTGGAGAGCCTGTGCATCTGAGGTTGTTATGCTGAAGGTCCGAGCACCTGTGGCCTTCTCTGCGTTAGGACTCTGAGCATCTGGTGTCCTTCGGCGGAGAGTTTGAACACCTGTTTTCTTAACTTGGAGACCTGGTGTATTTGAGATCTTCTTTGTCTCTGTAGCATCTGGATTCTCTTTGTGAGAATATGGGGTCTGATTGTGGGCGGTCTGAGCGCTTAGGATCTTTGTGTGGAGAGTCTCAACA
>NW_028234444.1:21500130-21504803 GCF_977035675.1 Penaeus japonicus | reverse complement strand
ACGTCTCCAAATTCCAGAACCAATCCCGAGTGCCTACCTAGAGTCGCTTGGAAGGCGGGGCTTCGAACCTTAGCCTAATCCCCGTCGGCCAATCAAGTCGAGTCAATTCGCATTTCATCCAATGAGGAGAGGTCATCCCTGCCCTCGAAGTGACCCAACATCTAGCTTCAGAATAGGTCTTTTTAGATTCAGAATAGAGTTAGCTCAGCCTTCGTGTCGAGAGGTCATCCTCTCCCTTCGACTCCTCATCAAGGATTCCAAGTAGATATAGTCTAGAGCCTTAGTGACTTATTTCATATACTGTGCATTGGCAGTGTTTAGTTAGTATTCTCAATTCAATTATAGTTCAGATCTTGTTCGCCTTGCGATAGGCTTAGCTCCCCCCTTGCGTGTATGTATTATTGTGCCCCTTTGTTGTAAATAATGTTCTATATATATCTTGAGTTATAATATATTGTTATTATTCTTTAGCTGCCGTGGTTCACATCACCCTTTATTTATTATGTGTGGGTAATTAGAACAATCTCTAGCTCATCTCATATTCTGGTGCCACCGACGGTACACATTCTATACCACCACATAAGATGGTGTCACAAGCGGGTTACATTTTACCCCTAACAATATATATATATATATATATATATATATATATATATATATATATATATATATATAATGTGCGTGTACATATAAGTATATGTATGTATATAAATATGTATATATGTATATGTATATATATATATATACATATAAATATAATACAAATAATCTGTGCATTGGATAGGCCCCCATTTGTCCTGCCATAAGACAATAACGTTTTATTCACTGTATCACACTCTCATTTAACCAGTTTTTAATTTAATAGTAATAATTCTTTATTTAGTTGCTTGATTCAGAAATTGATACTTTCATCAGCATTTCCAGACCATTTCCTAAAACTTATTACATCATGAACCTGTAGAGGAGTGAAGGATTGAAATCATAAGCAAAACGTAGCATTAACAATATAATTTATTCGAAACAAGATTACGTGAAAGCAATTGATAAACGATATATATAACCCCTAACATTTAAAATATCACAATAAAATGTAATAATACGAAAACCATAACACAAATACAGACTTGATTGCACAAAGAAAATACAAAGAACAGTACCGTCAGGAGAGACCTCAGACACCGCCCTTGCCCTTCGCCAACCCAGCCGTCAATGATTTTATATATATATATATATATACAGTAAGTATATATGTAAGTATATATATATATATTTATATATATATATACTTACAATCATCTTTCTTTGCAAGTTTACGCACTCGCCTGGCGTATACCTGGCGTACACCTGCTTCCATACACCAGCGTTGATGGAAGTAGGCTTAATGACTGTCAGTGACTGCGAAGAATTAAAAAGATCAACGAAACGTCGGCTTCTTTATTCAATATCATATTCAATTTCATTTCTGCCGATACATTACTTTTACTTGGTATGGTGTATAATCATATAATCAATATAGATTATTATACGCCGCAACACACCAGCTGAACAGGAGGACAGGCAACAAGCCTTCCCCACAATCTCACTAGTACACCACTTTGGGTAAGGATCAATATGACAGTATTCGACGGTTTGGTGTATGCATTACGTAATGCACACATGCAATGCGCTATGCATAACAATATATATATCTAGAAAATGTTATGAAGGTGAAGTAGCTATCAGTGCCTGGTTAGTTCCTGCCAATGGAGAGTGAAGCCAGTGATGCGACTCCCCCCCCCCCCCACCTCCCCCTGAGAAAGGGAGAAAATTGGGGGGATTAGTCTGTCACTTCATGGGAGAAACAAGGCAGACTGATCACCAAATTAAGGAAGTGTGTGTGTGTGTGTGTAAGAATAGCACATAAGCTTGTATTATTAGATGTATAACTGAAGCTTGTTGATAATGTTGAGTTTATTAACTAAGGTACATTTATTAGGATAGGCTTTTGAAAATTAGAATAGAAATTCAAAAGGACAGAATATGGATTAAGACACTGGATTTCATTTGAACATACAGAATAAAAAACTGAATATATCAGATCTGACCTGAGGCTTAATAGTTACTGTTTTTTTTGCTTCAGTTACAGAGGTCGTTAATTTTAAAGAGCAGATACAAATGACAAACATTTGTATTTCATTAAAATATCATAGAAGAAAAATAATCTTAAATAGACACTTAAGAGAATCAACCTACAATGCACGAACCTGGGTTAGAGCCACAAACCGTTGCAATTGCAGACAGGGAAGTGACACAGTTGCCAATCCGTGTCAGGCCTGTGCCTCTGAGTATAAATATCCCTTTAACCTTTTATACAAGATGTTCCTCTGTGCCTATAAAAATTTTGAGTCAGAAGGCTGGTAGTACAATCATCTCATTGGTTTGCGTAAGGCCATCAAAACCTCATTTGGAAGCGCTGTAATTGTGGCAGAAACTAGGTCAGGTAGTCTGCCATCCCCAAGGAACGCTCAACGTCCCTTACAACAAGAGGTTTCTCGCCGAGCTCAAATCACAGAGTAAGTAAGGCCAGGGAAAGAGTCAAAGTGTGAGAGCCTCCAGTAGGAAGTCTTTGTGTCTGTACGTTGTCCTTTGCGAGGAAAGGTACGGTGACCTGGTGTCTAGCGTTGTTCTTTGCAAGGTACGGTGACCTGGTGTCTAGCGTTGTTCTTTGCAAGGTACGGTGACCTGGTGTCTAGCGTTGTTCTTTGCAAGGTACGGTGACCTGGTGTCTAGCATTGTTCTTTGCATGGTATGGTGACCTGGTGTCTAGCTTTGTTCTTTGCAAGGTACGGTGACCTGGTGTCTAGCGTTGTTCTTTGCAAGGTACGGTGACCTAGTGTCTAGCTTTGTTATTTGCATGGTACGGTGACCTGGTGTCTGGCGTTGTTCTTTGCAAGGTTCAGTGACCTGGTGTCTGGCGTTGTTCTTTGCAAGGGACGGTGACCTGGTGTCTGGCGTTGTTCTTTGCAAGGTATAGTGACCTGGTGTCTGGCGTTGTTCTTTGCAAGGTTCAGTGACCTGGTGTCTAGCATTGTTCTTTGCAAGGTTCAGTGACCTGGTGTCTGGCTTTGTTCTTTGCAAGGTTCAGTGACCTGGTGTCTGGCGTTGTTCTTTGCAAGGGACGGTGACCTGGTGTCTGGCGTTGTTCTTTGCAAGGTACGGTGACCTGGTGTCTAGCGTTGTTCTTTGCAAGGTACGGTGACCTGGTGTCTAGCATTGTTCTTTGCAAGGTACGGTGACCTGGTGTCTAGCATTGTTCTTTGCATGGTACGGTGACCTGGTGTCTAGCATTGTTCTTTGCATTGCAAGTACGGGGACCTGGTTCCTGCGTTGTTCTTTGCAAGGTACGATGACCTGGTGTCTAGCATTGTTCTTTGCAAGGTTCAGTGACCTGGTGTCTGGCGTTGTTCTTTGCAAGGTACGGTGACCTGGTGTCTGGCGTTGTTCTTTGCAAGGTACGGTGACCTGGTGTCTGGCGTTGTTCTTTGCAAGGTACGGTGACCTGGTGTCTAGCATTGTTCTTTGCAAGGTTCAGTGACCTGATGTCTAGCGTTGTTCTTTGCAAGGTACGGTGACCTGGTGTCTGGCGTTGTTCTTTGCAAGGTTCAGTGACCTGGTGTCTGGCGTTGTTCTTTGCAAGGTTCAGTGACCTGATGTCTAGCGTTGTTCTTTGCAAGGTACGGTGACCTGGTGTCTGGCGTTGTTCTTTGCAAGGTTCAGTGACCTGGTGTCTGGCGTTGTTCTTTGCAAGGTACGGTGACCTAGTCTTAGCGTTTTGTTCATATGCAATGTACGGTGAACCTGTTGTCCTGGATAGTTTCTTTGCAAGGTTCAGTGACCTGATGTCTAGCGTTGTTCTTTGCAAGGTACGGTGACCTGGTGTCTGGCGTTGTTCTTTGCAAGGTACGGTGACCTGGTGTCTGGCGTTGTTCTTTGCAAGGTACGGTGACCTGGTGTCTAGCATTGTTCTTTGCAAGGTTCAGTGACCTGGTGTCTGGCGTTGTTCTTTGCAAGGTACGGTGACCTGGTGTCTGGCGTTGTTCTTTGCAAGGTACGGTGACCTGGTGTCTGGCGTTGTTCTTTGCAAGGTACGGTGACCTGGTGTCTAGCGTTGTTCTTTGCAAGGTTCAGTGACCTGATGTCTAGCGTTGTTCTTTGCAAGGTTCAGTGACCTGGTATCTAGAGTTTAAGTGGGAGAATCTCCAGCAGGAAGTCTTAGCGCCCATGTGTTGTCCTTTGCAAAGATCGGTGACCTGGTGTCTAGCTTTGTTCTTTGCAAGGTTCAGTGACCTGGTGTTTTTTGCTACCAATTATTTTTATTACTTTAGCGATCAGCGATCGATTACTTTTTGGTGACCTTCTGGAAATAGATTATTTGTATTGATTATTTAGGGTTTTCTTGTAGTCTCTCTGTCTCTCCCTATCTCTCTCTCTCTCTCTCTCTCTCTCACTCTCTCTCACTTTCTCTCTTTGTGTGTTGAAACAGTTACTGCCGCCCATTCCCTCCCCACTCTTCCCCCACCACCACCCACACACCTGGGTGATATTGGGCGTGAAGGAACACGGCGAGAAAATGTGCGCCCAGAAATATTTCATGAATAAAAAAGAAACATTACATCATAACGAAACATTCGTAC
>NW_028234444.1:21472630-21490130 GCF_977035675.1 Penaeus japonicus | reverse complement strand
ATAATCTATTAATAATATCTATGTATTAAATATAATAATTAATATATATATATATATATATATAAAGTATAATATATATAAAATAAAAATAATATAAATTTATTTTTAAACATTTATTATATAAAATATATAAATTATAATAAATTAATAATATTAAAAATATATAATAATTGAAAAATAATTATAATAATTTATATAAACTTAATAATAAATAATAATATTATAATTAATCAGATATATATATATATATATATATATATATATATATATAATAATATATAATATAAATGTATATATGATATATAAAATATATATAATAAATAATTAATAATATATAATATGGGTATATATGATAAAATATATATATAAATGTATAATAATATTAATATATAAATATGAAATAAATAGAATATATATTATACATAATATATAATTTAAAATTATAATATATATAAATATTAATATATATATAATATATATATGTGTGTGTTGTGTGTGTGTGTGTTGTGTGTGTGGGGTGGGTTGGTGTGTGTGTGATTGTGTGTGTGTGTGGGTGTGTTGTGTGTGTGTGTGTGTGCGTTGTATATGTAAATATATATAAATATATATATATATATATATAATTATATATATATAATATATATATATACATACTTATATAATATATATATATATATATATATTAAAAAGTATATGTATATATATATATATATATATAACACACTAACAAAATATAAATTCAATCAAACACTAGAGTTAGTGAGAGTTAGAAGAGATTGTTATATGTGAGTTTGTTTGTGAGTTTTAGAGAGAGTTATAGTTTATATAAACAATCCTGTATGTGGTGTGTGTAAATTATATAAATATATATATCTAAAAATATCTAATATCTCTAACTATCAATAATAACAAATAAATATATGGTTCTAAATACACAAGAGAGAGTAAAATCAATCACACTTAAAAGCTCAAACTACACAATCTCTAACTATCTCACTATACTATATCAAACTAAAATAATCAATAATAAAATGTATATAAAACAAATAAGATTGATTTTGTCAACTCACACTCAATCAAAAACACACTCAAAATCACAAAACAAAAACAAACTCTCACACACTCAAAAACAATAATAAAATATCACAAATAAATAACTATATCATATCAAAAAAACCACAAAAATATAAACACACAAAACAAACACAATTAAACTAACAAAACTCCAGATTGTATAGAGACACAAAAAACACAAAATTATAACAATAAATACCACAAAAATCTCAAAACATGACTCACATCAATACAAAAATCACTAAAACTATCAAACAAACATAACTCCAACTCAGAAAATCCCACAATCACAGCCACTCACACAAACTAACACTCACCCTATATCTAATCTACCAATCACACAATACCCCTCAAAAATCACTCTATAATACAACCCCAATCCATTCCATACAACTATATTATATATATCAAACAAACACTAACGCCGCATCAATAACATACCACACCACTCCACTAATAATAAATAACACAAACAATCTACTAAGACTCACTGAAACATACCCCCTCCAACCAAGACACACACTCCACTAACTCTCTCCAAAAAACTACCACACACAAAATATCACTATATATACTAACTATAATAAATCTAACCACACACAAGACACACACTCTCTAACACTACACACACACTCACACCTCTCACACACACACAATAAAATCAAAATACCACACACACACCCAAAATATAACTAACACAAACACTCCACCACACACTAACACACTCATCTAAAACACATACACACCAACCCCCAGTACCATACATAGCAGACACAAACCCTCAACACTACTCAATCTCACATATCACATAACAATCTAAATCAACACCTCAACACACACACACACACACACAACACTACAAACACATAAACTAACAATCTCAACTATTCACAATAAATAACAAAATATAAAAAAAAACAAAATCTAAATAAGTATAACTATATCTATACATTAAATAACTAAACAAAATATATATCTATAAAAATAAATAACAAAATATCATATGAATCCCGCAATCTAAATAACACAAACAATCTTTTCAAAAACATCAAAGCACTACCTAAATCTAAATATATCAATAACTATCTAAAAATCAAAGCAATGTGTTAGGATAGAGAGAGATTGATTTGAGTTGTGTGTTTTAGTTGTGTGTGTGTGATGAGCGTGTGTTGTTTGTGTGTGTGTGTGTGGGTGAGTGAGTTAGTTGGAGATGTGTGTGTGTTGGTTTGTGTGTGCTAGATGCAGTTTGTTGTGTTGTTGTGTGTGTTTGTGTGTGTGTGTTTTTGTGGATTGTTGTTGAGTGTTTTCTGAGTGAAGAAACCAAACAAAATGAGTGTACAAATTTAATAAAATAAATAAACTCTATAAAAATATTTCCTAACAAAAACTCAATAAACTATATCCAATAAAAAATATATATATCTATATATATCACCATATACACTATGTGGTTTTGACAAAATAGATACATTTTGTGAGTTCCTATAACATATAAAATATATAAATAGTTTAACATAACAATCATATATATATATATCAATAATAAAACAAACACACACTCAATAAACCACTATCAAACTATAAAGTAACATATAAATAAATATAAATTAACTGAATTAAATAAACACAACTGTTATAACATATAAAAATACAATAAACTAACACTAACAACTCAATCACCTCATCTAAATTAAATTCATAACTATCAAAACACATGATAGATTAGAGGAGTTTACATTGATTGAGAGACAAAACACTAACTCTCAAAATATACAATAAATAACACTATAATAAAAACTCTCAAATATATACTATGTATATATCACTAATGAATCTAACACACACTTAAAAAAATCAAACAACTTACCACACACATAAAAAAATATACACACTAACACATATATCAATCAAATATCATATATCAACCCTAATAACAGGCTCTATATATAAATCTATAAAAATAACAATAAAATTAAATTAATACAATATTAACAACAACACAATTTAAATAACTCCCCACTGGTGTTAGATTCTATCTATATACACCCTATCTATCTAATACAATAAACAACTAATAAATAGATAATATAATCATCTAGTGTGTGTGTGGTGTGTTTGTGTGTGTAAATATATAAAAATATAAATAAAATAAACATAAACTAAACAATATAAATATATATATATGTAATAAATCTAATATATATTTATTTATCTATTTATTTATACAACAACACAAATAATCTATAAAATATAATAATATATAATATAATCTAAATAATATATATATATATATTGTATATAATAAAAATCAAACTAAAAAACTATAATCAATATATGGGTATATATATAACATATATCTTATATATATACACATGTGATTTTATATAATATACACATATAAATATATCATATATATAAAGATATCTATATATATAAATATATAGAAAATATATAATAATCTAAAAATAAAATAACATTGTGTGTGTGTGTGTGTAGTGAGTAGGAATGTGATAGAAAATCGTAAAAATAAAGGAATTTTCAGAAAGACCTCCGTCGATCCGCGTCCAATACATCTCTTTACATCTTTCTTTAAATTATTGAACATTCTTAAATATAAATACATATATATATAAAAATCTATAATAAAAACTTTTTGGGGTTGTGTGGTGTGTGTGTGTTTGGGTAATATATATAAATAAATAATAAAAAAATATATATCTATATTAAAATTGTTTTTGTGTTGTGTGTGTTTTGTGTTGAGTGGTGGTGTTGTTTTTTTATGAAATTTTCATATTATAAATGTAATTAAAATAAAAATATATAATTAAAAAAAATATTATAATAATATAAAAGTACATATATATATATATATATAAATAAAATTATTATATAAAAAAAATATATGGTTGGTTGGTTGTGGTGTGTTTCTGTGGTGATTTGTGTATAAAATATGTGTGGTTGTTATGTTGTGTTGGTCTGTTCTTTTAAACAACAAAATTTTTTAATATTGCCCAAGTAAACCCAAATAAATATATATATATAAATATATAAAAAATATAAAATATTTTAAAAATCTTTTGGGTTATTGTTTTGGGGTTGGGGGTGGTTTTGGTTACAAAAAAACAAATATAAATAAAAAATATAAATATATAATATTATTATAAATTTAAAAAAATTTAAGTGGGTTTTGTTTGTGTGTGTGGTGTGTTTGATGTGTTGAGTAAAAATTAACAATTAATATATGTATAATAAATAATATAAAAAATTTTATTAAAAAAAAATATATATTCTTTAAATAAAAAATTTAAAATTTAAATATTATTATATAATATATTAAATAAATAATGTGTGTGGGTGTGTTTTTGTTTGGGGTGTGGTGGTTTTTGTTTGTAATATATATGGGTGTGGAGTGTGTCTGTTTGTGTGTGTGCGTTTGTGTGGTTGGGGAGTTATTGTGTGTGCATATATATTTAAATTAATTATATTAATTTATATATAAAATAAATATATATGTTGAAAAAATATGATATATATTAATAAATTTTATATATTTTGTATATTGTATTTATTAATATATATATGATATATATGTAAAAATTAAAAAAAATATTATGAAAAGTAAAACATAAAATTTATGTATTTAGTTTTATTGAAAATAGTAGTTTTTGTGTGTGTGTGTGTGTGTGTGTGTGTGTGTGTGTGTGTGTGCGTGAGTGTGTGTGTCTGTGTGTGCGTTTGTGTGTGTTTGTGTGTATATGTGTGTGTGTAAGTATGTGTTTGTTTAAGTGCACGTATAGAAAAATACAAAGAATATAGAATAGTGATGAAAATAAAATACATCAAGCCCGTTTATCTTGGAAACCGCCGATGAAAACACCACAAACGAAACCAAATCGATACGTCGAAGCCCGTTTTCTTTATGGAAATTGGTAATAAAATACATCAAATTATTTTAAGGGTTTCACAAAAATGGTCCCGATTCATTGCGAAGGAAAAACACCGAGAACTGTACAGTAAAGGAGAGGAGATTTAAAAAGGAAGGATTTCAATGGTGAAAGGGTCCCTTCTGGTCAACAGGTCACACGCAAAATATTAAATATTATATATATTTTAAATATTTATATATAAAATATATATATATATCTATAAAAAAAATATTAATATATATTAAAATAAAGACTACAGCTATAAAATAACATAAAATTTTAAAATATATATTATAATATATATATAAAAAATATATATAATATAATTAAACAATAAATAATAATTTATTTAATTAAAAATATATATACATTAAAATTTTCTCAATATATATAAATTATTATATATATAATACATAAATAAATTAAAAAAAAGCATTATATATATAACATAAATTAATAATTAAATAAAAAAAATAAATAAATTATTAGAAAAAATTAAAAATATATATTAAAAAAAATAAACAAAATCAATAAACTAATATATAATATAAATAATATATATTTTACATACTACAAATTAAAAACCTAATAATATAATATAAAAATATAAATATATATTATATATAAAAAATTATATATATATAATTTACAACTAACAATATATATTACATATATCAATATTTTAAACATAAAAAAAATATATAATATATATATATATATATAAATATATATATTGGTGTGTTGGTGAGTGGGGTACAACCAAACATATTAAAAAAAATAATTTTAAATATATATAAAATAAAACAAAATTAAGATTAAAAAAAAATATATTATAAATACATAGAAAATACAAATTTTAAAATGTTTTGTAATAAATCTAAATAACTATATACAAAATAAAAAAATTTGGGGTTGTGTGAGTGAGTGGTGTTTTTTTGTGTGATGTTTATATTTTAAATATATATATTAAAATATTCTAATAATAATTATATATATATATACAAGTATAAATGTACATAATATATATAAAATATATTATATAAATTATTTATATGTATATAAAATTTATATATAAAAAAATATTCAAAATATACAAAAAATCCCTCCCTGACGGACTCAAACCCCGCCCCCGAAAGAACGGGGGGGCACGGTGATCCCCAGCTCCCCCGCGAAAAAGAGTTTTTTAAAAAAACCAGCCCCTTTAAAGAGATGTCATGGCATTACCATGGGGTACTTGAAAGCAGGGGATCGATTTACGAACTTTTCCCCCCGGCCCTCGCAGCCACAAACCCAAAAAATTAAACCCCCAAACAAGTCCCAAAGGATATATGTGTGGAAGATGTAGAAGCAGTAACGCATTTTATTTTTTACAATATTACCTCCCGAGGGTCTGTAGCGAGCGTATCAACCCTGCCCGTCGGCTTAGGGGGCGGTTCGATCCCCGGGCAGGGGGAAAATTTTTATTTTTAAAAAGCTACTGCATTCTCCATTTACACAATACCCCTTTGGGAACTTGATTTGGGATTGAATTTGGATTCCGTGGCTCCGGTGCCCGGGTTTCGTGAAACCTCCTAACACTGTCTTCAAAAACACAAGAATTTCCAGACTCCATAAGTCTGGGAAAATCTTTTACGGTGTGTAGCGCGGACAACCCTGCCGTGACTTACGGCGGGATCGATCCCTCGGGGTAAAATTTTTTTAATTAAAAAGCGTTACAGCACATTTCCACTTTTCCAAAATATTATTTATAATAATTTTTAGAAATATGTATATATAAATTATGTATAAAATAACAAATATATAAAATATATATAATATATATATATACATTTTAAATATTTATATAAATATTATAATAAATATAACATTTTAACATATATAAATAAATATATATATTTATATAAATATACTTATGTTTATATATAATATATATATAAAAATATAATATATTAATATATATATATATGTACATAAAAATTTTATATATTATATATATATATAATATAAATATATATATTATATATAATTTTTTGTAGTGTTTTGTTGGGGTGTGTGTGTGTGTGTGTGTGGTCCCTGTGTGGTGGTGATAATATTCATATAAAAAAAATTTTATATTAAAAAATAATAAATATATATATATATATATATATATATTGGGAAAAATATATAATTATAATAATATAATATTAATGGAAAAATTCAAAAATAATTTTAAAAATAAATATATAAAAATAAAATTATATATTAAATTATATTATTCATATGTCTATACAATATATATAAAAATATATATTTATACACCACCACACACACACCCACAACATAAATAATTTTATATAATATTGTATATAAAAATATAATATATATAAAATAAATTATAATATATATATATATAAATAATCATATAAATATCAATATTTTTATATTTTAATATATATATATAAAAATATTAATTATTATAAATTTTATATTATAATTATTTATATATATAAAAAATATATAATATTTTATATATATATATATATATATAAAATTAAAAATTTTATCTAAAAATTAATTAAATATATCATAATATATATATTATATATAAAAATTATAAAATTATAAATAAATATATAAATATATATATAAAAAAATATATATATAAAATTAAACAGTTGTGTGTGGGCGTGTGGTGTAAACAAAAAAACGAACATACATAAAAAACTCTACACATATAAAAAATATAAAAAAAATATATAAATAATATATATATAAAAATTAAATATAACAATATGATATTACAACAACTAAACTATTTCTATATATATATTATATATTATAAAATTTATAAATAAAAAAATTTTATATTTACATAAATGTAAAGTAAAAAATATATAAAAAATAAAAATTAAATATAATATCTATAAAATATATATATGAATTTGTTATTATATAAAATTTAATTTATTATATATATATTATATAAAATATAAAATCTATATTATAAATCAAAATTATTATATAAATAAATATATAAAAATATAATTTTAATATTTTAAAATATATATTATAAAATATATATAAAATATATTATACTATAATATATATATAAAATATAAAAAAATATATAAAAATAAAAAAACTAAAATTAAAAAAAAAAACTTTTTTTTTTTTAAAAATATAATTTATAAAAAAAAATATAAATTTTTTTGTAATATAAACTCATATAAACATATATTTATCTATTTATAAAAATATATAAATTATATATAACAAAAATATATAAATTATATTATATATATATTATTAAATAGAAATAAATTATATTATATAAAAAAAAAAATATAATATATTAATAAAATTTCTACATTATATATACATAAAAGTAAAAAAATATATTTACATACAAAACCCACCCCCCACCACACACACACACACACACACACACACACACATAAATATTTATATATATATATATATATATATATAATTATAATATCTATATATATTATTTAAAATATATATTATATTATATAATATTTTAAAATAAATAAAAATCTATATATTTTCATAATAAAAATTTAAATAAATCAATATAAACTATATATAAAAAAATATTATATAAAAATATATTAAAAATGTATTAATTAAAATAAAAAAAACGAAATAATATAATATTATAAAATGTATATATATATCAAAAAAATAAATATATAAAATATATATAAATCAAAAATAAAAAATATAAAAAATATATCTTTAAAAAAATAACTAAATAAAAAAAAAATAAATAAAAAAAAAAAAATAATTTTATAAATCAATAAATAAAATAAATATATTAATTCCATAAGTAAATAACAACAAAAAACAACAAAATAAATATACATATAAAAAAATATAAAATTTATATAAAATATAAAAAATATTATATTTTTATTATTAACAATAAAAATATATATTATAAATATATATATATATATAAAAATATATAAAATAAAAATGTCAATAAAATTTTAAATATATATATATATTATTTAAATTTAAAAAGAATATATACAACATAATTTTAAAATATATAAAAAATTTTAAAAATATATAATTAAATATTTATTTATAAAATATTATATCTCTATATTATATAATTTAAAAAATAATATATATATATATTATATATATATTATATAAAATATAAATATATTATATATAATTTTATAAAAAATATAAACAAATATATATATATATATAATATATATATAAAAATATATATATATATTATATATACTATAAAAATAAATTAATAAAAATAAATAAATAAATAAAATAAAATAGGGACGTATATAATCATCTATAAAAATAATATATTATTATATATATATATATATATATATATATATATATAAATAAATATATATAAATATATTTTAAAATATATACAAATGTATATAATATAATATATAAAATAATTTTTTTAAAATTTTTTATAAATATAAATGTTATAATATACATATAATAAATTATATATATTTAAATATATAATAATATAAAAATATATAAAATATAAATATATATAATATACACACACACACATACACATATATTATGTAATAAATATTAAATATATAAATAATATATATATTAATAATATATATATATTATATATAGAAAAATAATATATAATATATTTATTATATATATATATATATAAAATATTTATAATAATAAAAATAGATATATTATATAATATAATAATTATAAAAATAATAAATATATTATATAATATATATATATATAATATAAAATATATATATTATATCTATAAATATTTAAAAAAAAATATATAGGATCAGATGATCCCTTTTGGGGGAAACTGTTTTCTCTTTTTAATAAATCGTTTTGTGATAGTGGGTTTATCGCCATTTATCAACACGAAAGTGAAATATAATATAAAATGTATAAATATAATTGTATTATATATAATCAAATATTATAAATATATAACTATATAAATAAATATATATATAAGCTATATATATAGTAAAAAATATATAAATATATATTTATTATATATATATGAAATATATAAACCTATATATATATCTAAATATCTATAAAAAAATATATCCCTATTGAAAATATAATATACGTAATTGTATCAATTATATAATATAATATAATATATAAATATATATATCTATATCTATAAATATTATAAAAATATATTGTATATTATATGCATATATATGTATAAAAGTATATAAATTTATCTAAAGTATATCCTATTAGTATAAATATTGTAAAATATAAATATATTTGAATATATATATATATGTATATAACTATCAATAAAATATATATATATGTAAATAAATATATATATTTGTAAATATATCAATATATAAATAAAAATTAATATATATAAAATAATGTATATATGTATATAAATATTTAATAATAAATATATAAATTTAAATATATATTAAACAATATATATATTATTATATTATATATATATGAAAATATAATATATAAATATATATATATAATTAATCTAAAATAAATTATAAATATAAAAATATAAATAACTGTGTGAAGTTGTGTGTGGTGTGTTGTGTTGTGTTGAGAATATACAATCTGCACTATACATATTATATAAAATATATACTGAAAAAAATATATAAATATACATATATTGTATAATATATTTACATCTATGTATATATATTTACAAACAGATGTATATATTTATATGTAAAAGAATATTTCTGATATAAACTAATATTTATAATACAATCCTCATATATATATATTTATTATAGATGCATGTATGTATGTGTGTCCAATTGTATATATGTCTTTATAAATATGTATAAATGATATGTATATATATACATAAGTATGCATGTGTAAATATGTATATATGTATATGAATATAAAATGTGTAATGTATATACATATATGTATATATCTATGTATATATTGTATATAAATACAATATATATATCATATATATGCATATATACATATATATTATATATATATATATATATAAAATAAAAATTATAAATATATATATAAATATATAAATACCTAACTATATATATAAAGTATCTCTATATATATATATTATAAAATCTATAAATATATATATATATATATATATAAATATATATATATAATTACATACTATATTTAAGCAAGTAAAGTAAAAATACACAAGTATATATACTTATATCAATATATATAAATAAATATATATCAATATATATAATATAATATATGCATATACTATATAAATGCATTATATATATATATTATATATACATATGTAACTATATATTATATGTAAATAATATTTATGTATATACTATATTTGTTAACATCCTTAAATATAAAATTTTAATATAGCATGTATGTGATGTCCATAAGTATATAATGAAATTTCTATATATGTATATCTATATTATAATATGGGTATATAGTAAATATGTATTTTATAGTGTAATGTATAATAATAAATGTATAATATCTGTTAATGTATCTTATAAATTAAAATATGTATATATTAATATACATACATGTATAATTATGCAAAAATATGCATTTATATATAATGTATTTAATATACCTATATATATAAATATAAAATTATATACTATAATAATATATAATATATATACTAAATATAATAATATATCTATTAAAAAATAAAATAATAAATTATTATATATATAAATATATATAAATAAATATATTTACATATTTATAAATAATCATAATAATGTAAAATACCCACGTATCAATATAATATATATATTATATATCTTTATAATATAAATATATATATAACAATATATATATATAAAAAATGCATAAATTATATATGCAATCAATAAATCGACATATGTATAAATAAGATATAAAATTATAATTAAATAAATAACTCTCTATAAATATAACTATATATAATAAATAATATGTTGAAATTAAGTTAATGACATGAGTATATATAATATATATATAAAAATATATAAATATATATCTATATAAATTATATATAATAAAAGACTAATCTAAATCACATATATCAATCTAAAATATATATCTATAAATATAAATATAAATCAATCATATATCTAAATTTTATTATTTATGATATATTAATATGTATCAATAAAAAAAAAAGACACAAAATATCAAACTAACAAATTTAACTAACAATATCTCACAACAACTGCATTTAAGTAATAGAGAATTTATGTATATCTAAATGCCAAAATGTATATATGTAAAAAGTAAAAAGTATAAATGTAAAAATTGACTAAAAATATAAATTCAACAGTATAACTGTATAAGAGTATACGTTATACGTAATCGTGTATCAATGTATATAGTAAAAAGAAAATATGTATTCTATATATAAGTATATGTATATTTAAATGTATAAGTATATGAATATTGGTATATATAAATAAATCTATATATATAATATATATATATATATAAAATATCTTGTGTGTGTGTGTGTGTGTGTGTGTTTGTGTGTGTGTGTGTGTGTGTGTGTGTGTTGTGTGTGTGTTGAGTGGTGTGTGTGGTGTGTGTTGAGTGTAATACAATTCATTCGTACATACATATATATACATACATATACATATACATATATATATATATAATCATATATATAATATAATATATATTACATTATAATCATATTACAATTACAAATATATATATATATACATACATATATATATATATATATATATATATATATATATCTATATATATAATATATATATATATTATATATATATATAGATATATATATAATATGTTTATATATAAATGATATTATATAATATATATATTATATAAATATATATATATATATATATATATATATAAATATATATATATAATATTATATATATATAAATATACTGGGATGCGCAGTGGAACTTGAAACTGTGTCTCCTTTTAATAAATCATGTATTTTGTTAAAGTGGGTTTATCTGTCCATTTATCAACGACGGAAGAGTTTTTTTGCAAGTCATATATTACAATAGAAAATTGTATAATATTAATAATATATTATATATAATATAAATATAAACATATATATGTATAACATATATATATATATATATATATATGATTATATATATATTATGTTATATATATATACATATACATTTATAATATAAAAATATATATATATAAATTATATTAATAATATATATAATATAATATATATTTATATACAAATATATATATGTAGTATATATACATTATAATAATATAAATATATATATATATATATATATATTATATATGTATATCATAATTATATAATATTTATATATATATATATATATAATATATATATATATAATATATAATAGTATATATATATATAATAATGTATATATATACATAAATATTTTTTTTATCTTATAAATATTATATATACATATATAATATATATATATATATAATATATAATATATATATATATATATAATAATTAATATAAATATATATAAATATATATATAGTATATATAAATATATATATATATATGTATATATATATATATAATATAATATATATATGTATATATATAATATATAATACAAATATATGTATATATTGAAATATTTAAATCATATGATATACATATATCTATACATATTAAATTTTAAATATATTACAACACACACACACAAAACACATAAATATATAATATATTAATATATATATATATATATATTTTATTATATATATATATATAATTTTAAAAGATGAAAATATATTACATATATATAGATTAATAGAATATAATAAAAGTATAATATATAAAATATATATAAAATATATATATATATTATATATAATAAAATAAAATATATATACATATAGCAGGTTTCAGAACAAATCCCACGGGCACAGGCAGCCACGGAACACAAAATTTAAGTCCAAATCAGTTACCAAGGTTATATGAATGAGAAATGGAAAAATGCAGTAACGCATTTAATATATACACGGCGCGGGTTCGAGTCCCGGTCAGGGAGGAAATATTTGGGATATATTAAAATGCGTTACTGCATTCTAACCAACCTTCTCATACATCCCTTTTCAATATATATATAATAAATTTTTATATATATAAATATATTTATTATACATATATATACCATATTATATATATATATATATAATTAAATATATATTTTTATATATAGATAAAATATATAAATTTATATACATATAATATATATTATATATATATTAAATATATATATATATATATATATATATATATATATATTATATATAATAATATATATATATATATATATACGTACTATACTACTATCTAATCTATATATATATATATATATATATATATATATATATAATATATATAATATATATAATATATAATAATATAGTGTTGTGTGTAGTATTATATACTATATATAATATATATATATATATATATATATATATATATATATATATAAATATAAATAATTATATATATATATATATACATACATATATATATATATATATATATATATATATATATATATATATATATGTAAATATATATGTATGCATATACATACATACGTACATACATATATATACATATACATATATATATATATATATATATATATATATATATATATATATATATATATATATATATATATATATACATATGCCACAATCCTCTCCGTGCATGAAGGTACGCTGGTCGGCGGTCAAGAGACGACACGACCTGCAAGGCTCTGTTACTACAAGCTTGCTAGGTTACAGATTTATGTGGCTACATAACTACAGGTTTTCGAAATGACGTGGCTACAATGCTACAGGTTCCATATGCTACAGGGCTACAGGACGACAGGGTGCTGCAGTTGCTACAAGGCTAGAGGCTCCCTGTACCAACTTTCACGAAACTATAAGAATAAAATGAAGAAATAGAAATTTGCAAAACTTAATCTTATTTCCATGAATAACATTTGTTTTAAGTGCTCGATTTGATTGTTGAGCATCGCATGACTGGCGAGTATCGCATGACTGAATATCGCATGACTTAAAAGTTGAAAACAAAAACGACGGGAAATATGCTAGTGTGACAGCGCCTTCACAACGCTGCAAAGTCATGTAGCTACAAGACTACGAATTCACAAGCTTATGTGGCTACAAAGTTACAAAGTCCAGACCAAATCATTATCGTCATAGCAACACGCTAGCTTGGTCACGCTAGCTTGGTCTGCTGAGCCGAAACACACTGGAGGAATTCAAATGGATATATTACATAAAAATATTAATATCACGCATTCTCTAACGACTTTGACATATGCATCAGGGAATAGTGTTCTTCGAATAGACGAAATAATGTGTACTTATCGAGTGAGTGGAGTTTCATATGTTATAAAAGATATTTATTCTGGTGATTACTTTCATCGTCAAGCGACTAGTGAAGTCACAAAAACTAGCAGTTAAGGAAAAGGCTTGCACGCGTCCTCACATTCCAATAGTTTTAGATGGATAAAAAAGTTGAATCATACTTGTTGGTAAATTTCATGACATTGTTATTGTTCTAGATACTGATAAACCTCTTCACTAAGATTCTCTAATCCACTTAGAGCTACAAAATATATCAAGTGGAACTACGCTAAACAGTGATGTATGAGGTCCACTGTTTATGGAATCAAATGGCTGACGTATAAAATTCAACATAAATAGATAAAGTACGTGTTTGTTCTCCCTCAAGCTGTCCACCAACAAGGACACAAGAAATTTTGGAATGTGACACTTTATGCATTACTCCATTTTTACCCGATGACTTATGGAGTCTCAGAGTTGTCTTTTTCCACTGGCGAGTAACAATTTTTGGAGCGTTTGGTTAAATATCGTTTGAGATCATGAATAAGACGAATAAAATCATGTTATTAAAATACCAAAGAAAAGGGAAAGGACGACAACAAACATATGCGCACTAAGCTTGGATAATTGGATCGAATTACTAGACTTGAGACTATAACTTCTAACTTCTCGTTTTGAATCCAAGGGAAAGGAAATTGTTGCTGGACACGCAATGCTTAGCAATAATTAAGGAAGGCCTGGTGATTCTAACGATCGTTTTTACTATTATTGTTGTTGTTGTTATCTTTATTGTCATTACTTTAATTAGCAATATCTTTATCACTTATTATTATTATTGTTATCATTATATTTATATTCTTATCATTATTATCATCATTATTATTACTAATATTATCATCGAAATTAATGTCATCATCATCATTATCATTACTTTTCTGTTCTCATCAATCTCTTCACGGTTATCATGGCATCGGTCAGACGTTAATCATTCCCCAAGAGGCAGGCAGGCACTGGGACGTTCCTAGAGCACAGCCAGGTTAACCTACCAGTGCATGAACTCCCTTATCTGTAAAGCCTACTTCGTTAGATACTTAACAAATGATTTTGCTCAACATGCGGATCATTGTCCATATTCATCAATTTACTCAGCTTATATAAGAGTAAAGAAAAATATATTCCATTCTTTCTCTCTTTGTTCTCGTACAAGTTACCGTTGTTTAGAAAGGCTCGATATCTTACGAACGACCTGGGCCAGGGTGGCTCATCAATTATGGATTGTGGATGCAGCATGCATGGCCTTTTTATGGCAATCATCAAATATTGGACCATTAATGATATCACTAGCCTGACCGCGAGCATGGGCCCTGGCAGCTCGCATGGCCCCTGGCAGCTCGCATGGCCCCTGGCAGCGCGCATGGCCCCATGGGCTCTAGCAGCTCGCATGGCCCCTGGCAGCTCGCATGGCCCCTGGCAGCTCGCATGGGCCCTGGCAGCTCGCATGGGCCCCAAGCTCAGCAGCTCGTCATGGCCCTGGCAGCTGGCATGGCCCCTGGCAGCTGGCAGGGCACCTGGCAGCCCCGCAGGCACTCATGGCTCACCAGCTCGCATGGGCCCTGGCAGCTCGCATGGCCCCTGGCAGCTCGCATGGCCCCTGGCAGCTCGCATGGCCCCTGGCAGCTCGCATGGCCCCTGGCAGCTCGCATGGCCCCTGGCAGCTCGCATGGGCCCTGGCAGCTCGCCATGGGCCCTGGCAGCTCGCATGGCCCCTGGCAGCTCGCATGGGCCCTGGCAGCTCGCATGACCCCTGGCAGCTCGCATGGCCCCATGGGCTCTAGCAGCTCGCATGGCCCCTGGCAGCTCGCATGGCCCCTGGCAGCTCGCATGGCCCCTGGCAGCTCGCATGGCCCCATGGGCTCTAGCAGCTCGCATGGCCCCTGGCAGCTCGCATGGGCCCTGGCAGCGCGCATGGCCCCATGGGCTCTAGCAGCTCGCATGGCCCCTGGCAGCTCCCATGGCCCTATGGGCTCTAGCAGTTCGCATGGCCCCTGGCAGCTCGCATGGCCCCTGGCAGCTCGCATGGGCCCTGGCAGCTCGCATGGCCCCTGGCAGCTCGCATGGGC
>NW_028234444.1:21462541-21467541 GCF_977035675.1 Penaeus japonicus | reverse complement strand
TTGTCCCTCGGGCCACAGCGGAATCTTCGCCTTCTTCGCCTTCATTACCCTCACGCTGACCCTGATGATCGACTTTACGCTGTCGGTCATGGTGGACATTAACGCGACTGGTATCGGCGGCATCGGCGGCATAGGTGGCTCGAATGTCAATAATAACAACAATAACAACAACAACAATAATAATAACAATAATAACAACAATAATAATAACAATAATAATAATAACAACGGCCGATCGTTTAACTTATTCCCAAACGACTTCGGTGGTCTGGACATCGACTGGTCTCTGGTCTCTGACTTGGACCTCATAGACCATGACGCCCTCAGAGACATCCGGAAGGCGAGAGACGCCCCAGATCCTTTGCCCGACATACCGACGACCGAGGACGATTCGAAGAGACCCAGAGTCATCTTCGACCGTTGGAAGAAACTCCTTCCGTACGGGTCGATGTACGTTTTTCCGAAGACCAAGACCAAGGGAGAGGTGGCCACGACCGCTTCAGAAGTCGAAAGGTTCGATTTCTTGAAGCAGTATCCCGTCTACGGGTCAGAGACTCACCAGACAAAGGACCCCGTGTCTAAACTCCTGGAGGTGGACCACGGAGTCTTCAACAGTTCGGCGTCCCTCTTGCGCGAGAGGGATTTTGAGATCTTACAGAAGGGGCATTTGGACCGGGAGTACAGGTTACAGAGCGCTTCAGCTGCCAGCTTATACAGTGCATCGAGTCTTTATAAGCATATGAACTCTTCTTACCTCTACTTCCATCCAGATTACGGCCCGAGGACCTCCATCCACGCGACTCCTACGATCGTCTCTACTTTAACGGTAGCAGCTCCTCCGTCACCAAGAGTAGAAGTTCAAACCCAAATAGAAAATGAAACGGAACGAAAACGTAATATCGACCAAGTAAAAACGAAGTCACTGCCATCGGAATTTAAAGATAAGAACGCAAGCAAGCAAGAAGGAAATGGAGACAAGGAGTCCTCTCGTCCTCCGATGTCCAGACGGCAAAGACGCGCGCAGCAAAGACGCGCTCGAAGACTGGTCAACACAGACCCTGAGGACGTACCAAACCTCCATTACCAGTCCGTCATCCTGCCTGGAAACAAGGTTGGTTTTGAAGGACAAAACTCTGTGCTGATGAACGAGGCTTTAATAAATATACGATTTTTTGCATGCGTCTGTTCTTACTCAGTCAATGAAGATTTCTTCATGACTATGATTATTCATTCTAGATTAATCTGCGCGAGTTCTGCCTTGGAGGTCGCGAATGCCACGAGGCGGCAGTGAGAGCCATGTTCAGTGTGGCCCGAGGATACATGTTGGCCTTGGCAGAGACGCAACACCACTGCGCCCTCTGGTTCATCTGCGACGCCTCCTCAAGAGCTATTGCCGAGGGCGCTGTGGGAGCGATGGCCGCTACTCTCGCTAGGTAAGGAAAATGTTTATGCTTTTCTCGTTAGGTTAGGCGTCCTCCTTCCCCTACTTACGCTAGGAAAGATGTCATTTCCCGCTATTCTCACTTGGTACGATGTCCTTTTCCGTTACTCTCGCCAAATGAAATTACTTTTTCCTCTTCTCTCACTACGTAAGATATCTTTTTTTCCACGATTCTCGCTAGATAAGAATTCGTTTTCCGCTATTCTTGCTACTCAAAGCATCCTTTTCCGCCACTCATGCTAGACCAGACGTCCTTTTCCAATGCTCTCGTTTGGCAGCACATTCTTGTACAACTTTTTTATTTTCTATGTTTGTTCTTCTATATCAAACATATATAATTCCTTTCACTAACTTTGAATAGCCATACGTATAAGAAATAAAACAGCAAAATAAAGCATTTTCTACTGAGAATAAACAATCAAATGTGTGCTTTGACTATAGTTTCTCCTCTTCCTGTGACAGTAAATACACGATAATGAATATGGAATACGTAATTACAAAAAAAAAAAAAAATGAATGAATGTATAATATCATGTATATAGGTTAACTGTCTATATATAATTCGTATTTCTCCCCAACCTTATGACAGCGGCGTGACGAGCCTATACCCATCTGTCGTGGCAGGAGCAGGACTTCGAGAGGTGATCACAGCCAGAAATGTAGGCCTACGGACAGCTGATTGCTCTAGGTTCCTCATTCAAGAGTGCCGTTTGGCCAATCGTCAAGGAGTGGATTAGCTCACTTGTGTTGAATAGGTACATGGATGAGAATGGATAATTGACCAATTTATTAAACAGGATGTGTAATTGACTATTTGATGAATTTTTCCCCGTTAGAGTTAACGCATTTCTGACTATGATGTGATATCGAGGTGTTGTTGAGTACCTTAATTTTATTATTATTATCATTTTTTTGTTGTTGTTGTTCATCCTCATTCATGTCTTTTTTCCACATTTGCCACAAGGAACACTGTGAACATTATGACTATTGAAGAACTTAGAAGTGACTATTCATCTTCCTTCACTAAGTGTAATGGAAGAAAATGGAAAATATCTTATCCGCGTGACCATTTTATTAATATTAATATTAAGAGGACAGACTGTTAAAAAGCAACAGCTGGTAATATGTGGATTTTATCCCTCTTAGAGATGGTGGTTAGAAAGTGAAGACGAAAACATGTTGTGAATATATTGTGGATAAAAAAAAAAAAAAAAAAAAAAAATGATGTACACGTTAAAATCATAAAGTCGAGAACTTCCAGATGATGTTTTGTTGTTGTTTTCCTTTCTTTCTTTTTTTGGAGCATGAAAAAAAAATAATAATAATAATGAATGTCTTTTTCCAGAATTACGTAATACAATTTTATTTACTCGACACATTGAAATAGCCTATGGTCTTAATAGAAGAAGCCAATTACCCATACTTCCATTATTTGCATAGTTCCATATGCGTAAACCACATTATGCCTAACGATAAAATAACTTTTTTTGACTTCTTTTTCTCTTTCGCTGATAAATGAATATGTTGCATTGACAGTATGCTTATAAAGTCTTGCCTTTGCAATGAATCGATGTACAGGTCCCCACATTTCTAAATTCACCTCTCAACGTTGCTAATGTGTGAACCAAGTTATATGTATTGATTAAATACATATAACTGTTATATGTATTGATTAAAGAATGCGAGTTTTAGCAGTATTTTTTCTTTCTTTCTTTTTTTTTTTCTTGTTATTTTTCCTTTGACAGTAGACGATTTATTGACAACATAGAGTGTCAGCGAACAATGCTTACGTTTGACCCGTGTCAGTGGTGCCAGAAGTACACGCTCTTATCCATTATGATGCCCTGGGATCATGCCATGAACATGAACAAAGAACAACACGATTGCGATTTACACGTGAACACTACATGAACTTTACTACATGAACACTGAAAACAACATACGAATTTTACAGTTCTTGTGAACACAGCATAAAATCTTTATGAGAATACATTAAATTTATGTATGAATAATGCATGTTATGTAGCCTAAACATTAGATGAAACTGAAGACTCAACACAACGTTTTATTTTCTGTGAACATCAAAACTATCTGATAATATACCGAGAAAGGGAAGGACCTCTGATAATAATACACTTCATAAATGTATTATGGTGGCTGGAATTAACACACAATCATACCATGGACAGATGTTTATTTACAACTGAATAAAGAGAGAGAAAAAATAAAACTTTGTAACCTATGCATAAACAAAAGACTTACAAAAAAAAAAAAAAAAAAAAAAAAAAACTCTAAGATATGCAGTATATTTAAATCACACGAAGAGGTATAAAACCTTTTTTTTTTATTTAAAGAGCTAAAGTAACGTGTCCCTCACAGTATCCATCAGGTTCTGCAACAAAGGTTGATAGAAGCTAGCGGGCAGGTTGGGGTTGCGATAAACCCCTGGGTAACGGTAGGCGGAGGGCAGGGCAAAGCACTGGGAGTACCGTAGGGCACAACCTCGAACTCTGGCGCCGACCTCTCCAGCTGAACCCACGTTTTGGTAGAGCGTTGCGTTCACTTTTTCCAACCATGATCCGGCGTTGGTGCTGTTGGGGTTTAGGGTGAGAGAAAAAAAAAACAAAAAACAACATTAGAATGAATTTTAGATTTGCAGTTTTGAGATTAGCGAAGATGTATATCACGGTTGAAATATCCCTCAGAGGATTAAGATGGATAGGATGCTGTTTAGAAGAAAACGTTAGAGTGTAGACTCTGTAATTAGTGAGTAAAATATCTTTTGTGATTTTTATCGTCGTGATCTCAATGCCACATTTTTTTTACCATAGATATATATGATTATTCACTTTGTTGTTGTTTTTAACTGTTTTCCACCCTGTTGAGAAAATATGGTGATAATCGTAATTTACCTACCGATATAAGGACGTATCTATAGTAGGCTGACCTGACCTTAAACCCACTAAAATGCCAAGAACTCCCCTGAATTCTAAGCACCTACTTGAGTACGAAGAACTCGCATGAACTCGAAGAACCTACCGAATCACCCCCCCCCCAAAAAAAAAAAAAAAAAAAAAAAAAAATAATAATAATAATAATAATAATTATAAATAAATAAAATAAATAAATATAAATACTAAAAAAAATCACTTGAACATTAAGAACCCACCTGAACACTATGAACCTACTTGAGCAACAAGAACCTATATAATACCCAAAACCCACCTGAACACTAGGGACCTACCACAGCACCAAGAACCCACCTGAGCACCGAGAACCCACCTGCCAACGGAGGCGATCACTTCCCCGACAGGTCCCGCAGAAGCTGCTTCCTCAGCTCCCTCGCAAAGGAACCTCTTGGCGCATTCCGGGTCCTGCGCAGCCAGGGTGTTGAGGAAACCCCGAAGGAGACTGTAGCAGGCTGACGTTGCCTGCTGGACCTCCTCTTGGCTCTGAGGGCGGAGTGGGCGTCGGGAGGCGAGGGGAGGGGGCGTTGGGAGGTGGAGGGGAGGGGAGGGGAGGGGAGGGGAGGCGAGGGGAGGGGGCAATGGGAGGTGGA
>NW_028234444.1:21455041-21457541 GCF_977035675.1 Penaeus japonicus | reverse complement strand
AGTAATAAAAATGACATTAGCAACAACAATAAAAATAATGGTAATGCTGGTAGTAAGGATAATAATAATAACAAAATTAATAACAATGATAATGACGATATAGTAATAATGAGGATAATAATAATAACAACAATAATAGTAATAACAATAATGACAAAAATGATAATAGAATCAGTACGCTGTAGTAATAATAATAACTGTAATAATAGTGATAGTAGTAATGATATTGATGATAAAGATAATGTTGATAATTTCTAACAAAATAATGATAATTATGATAACTACGACAATGATATTCATAGTAGTGATAACAATAATGATAATAATAACAATGGTAGTATTAATAGTAATGATAGCAATAGTAATACTAACAAGAATGGTTATAGATCCAATGATATCAATAATGATAACAGCAACAAGAGCAATATTAATAATCATAAGACGAAATAACACTAGCATTTCGGCTTCTTGAATTCAAACTTTCAAACCAAACACATGCTTCGTAAATATAACGGTTAGGTTGTCGAGTGTTACGGTAAGTCCCGTTTTAAAAGGGTGTGCACTCGTGTGTGTTCATTTGTGTAATCTAGTGAGTTGTTATAGTGTGGTTATGCGTGTGTGGGGTGGGGGGAGGGGGTGGGGGGTGGGGGAGGAGGTGGTAGTACCGGTTTTTACAAGGAGACTAGACTTTCTGAGGGGGCTGGGGGAGGGGGGGGGGGTTGGCTGTGTGCGAATAACCTCTAGCTTGAATATAGGTGAGGAATTTTATATATGGTTAATTGAGCGTGGTCATGGATGCACCAGGACTTTTCACAGGCACACACACACACACACACAGACAAACAGACAGACAGACATACACACACACACACACACACACACACACACACACACACACACACACACACACACACACACACACACACACACAAACACACACACACTTATATATATATATATATATATATATATATATATATATATATATATATATATATATATATAAATCTTATATCGTTCTGTAGGTTGCGATTCGTGTTCCGTGTTACTGTCTCTCCAAAATGTTATTTTTATTCCGACTCGATAGAACAACGGATCGCCGCGCGCAGATAGATGTCTTTTGTTTTGGCGCCAATTCAGACGAGGATGTCACTGGTTTAAAAATCTTCACTTGATCTTGTCGATTCGTATTCCATTAACCCTTCGCTACCAAATTATTCTTGTTTCATCTGGATATGATATATAAAATTTCATCTGGATATATATATATATATATATATATATATATATATATAAAGATAGGTGGATAGATAGATTGATAGATAGATAATAGAAAGGTGTATAGATCTGTTCGTGTGTATGGAATGCGTAAGTGAAATTTTACTCAGGTTATTTCATTATTTGCTACACGTGCTAGTATATAAGAGCGATGACAATGATGTTAAAGATGACAATTAATGTTCCCTGGCGTGCATCATTCCGTTGTCTTATTTATCCAGTTGAAACGAGAATAATTTCGTAGGGAAAGCAAAATGGAACACGAAACCCAACTATGCATAGTTATTTTTTTAAATGCACTTTATTAACATGAACTTTGCCAAGTAGCAGTCAAACTTTAAAATAGTTAAAATGAGAGATTGCGGCAGTAAAACTGGCCAATCTTTTTAACAGAAGTCTAAGCGTCGGTAAAACTCCAAAATCCTGAAAAACGCAATAATAATTTTAATACACAAAAAAGGGATACACAAAAGACTTAAAGAATTCCCGACCTATAAGCCTCCTTTCAGAAATCTATAAACAGTTCACAAAAATCATCACAGCCCGTATTCAAAACAACCCAGAGAACAGGCAGGGTTCCGCAGCGGATTCTCAACTACAGACCATATCCACACACTAGCCCAAATAAGGGAGAAAACACACGAATATAGGAAGCCCCTGTGTATGGCATTCGTAGATTATGAAAAGGGATTCGATTCGGTACAGATAGCTGCAGTACTAGATGCAATTCGTAAACAAGGAGTAGAGGAAATATAATGCAGATTATTAGAGGATATATATAGAGATGGTACAGCGACCATCAAAATACACGCAGAAACCATTAAAATACCAATAAAAAGGGTGTTAGGCAGGGCGACACCATCTCACCGAAGCTGTTCACAGCTTGCTTAGAGAAAGTATTCAAGAAGTTAGATTGGAAGGAGAGAGGGATTAAAATAGGGAATGAGGACTTAAGCAATCTAAGATTTGCAGATGACATTGTTCTTTTCGGCGGGTCAGCAGATGAATTACAACAATATATATCTATATATCTATATATCTATCTATCTATCTATATATATATATATATATCATATATATATATATATATATATATATATATATATGTATATATATATATGTATATATATATATATATATATATATATATATTATATATATATGTATATATATATATATATATATATATGTATATATGTGTATATATATGTATGTATGTGTG
>NW_028234444.1:21442541-21447541 GCF_977035675.1 Penaeus japonicus | reverse complement strand
TTACAAAAAAAAAGAAAAAAAAAAAAATTACAAGAAAATAATAACAATAAAAAAATTGGAAGATATCTTTTAGGGAAGACACAGAAAATTTCCCCCGAGTTTTGACGACGCAAGGGAAAGCAATGCACTAGAAGAGTGACAATCGGACAGATCATAAACAAAAGCACTACTATCAAAACCTTTCCCCATTTCTTTTGTCACAGGTCAAGATATCATCAATTCCCGCTCAATCAACAGACAAAATAATGAGAAAACAATAACAATAATAACAATAATAACAATAATAATAATAATAATAATAATAATAATAATAAAAAAAACAAAAATTAAAAAAACTCTTCTTTTCATCTATCCATCTATCGACTTCCAGCCGTGCTTCCATTTCCGCTGGTGACACCAAGCTCCTCCAACTGAAAGGAGAAAAGAAACGGAAAGGTTAGATCAACTGCCGTGCGAGAAAACGGGAGATTCTTCACTAATCTCAAGATCGATATTATTACTATCTTCATGGTAAGATAATATGCATCATCATTTTCTTATCTTTAACACATTTATCTACTACCTTCAATAATCATGTTAATAATAATAATAATAATAATAATAACAATTGTAATAAAAATAATAATGATGATAATAACGGTAATAATAGCAATAATAGTAATAATAATAATAATAATGCTAAAAATAATGATAGTAATGATGATGATAATGATGATGATGATGATAACAATAATAATAATGATAAAAATAATGATAGTAATGATGATGATGATGATAACAATAATAATAATGATAAAAATAATGATAGTAATGATGATAAAGATGATGATGATGATGATGATGATGATGATGATAATAATAATAATATTAATATTAATAATAATAATAATGATAATAATAATAATAATAATAATCAACATCATCATCATAATAATAATATAAAAAAATATATACATATATAAATAAAAATAATAATCAGGTTTTAGCTCATAAATGACAGAAATGACCGTTAATATGAGCATGCGCATATGCATATGCACATGCCACACACACACGCGCACACACACACACACACACACACACACACACACACACACAATTATTGCATAATTTAAAAAAAAATCAATTATCTAAACCCTTTCCTTCTTTCATTCTTGTTTTCTTTTACTTGAAAACAACATTAAATATAAATCATACAAAAGCTACAATAAAGCTCAACACCAACAATAAAACTTCATGCTCTCTGTCAAAAAGGTTTCAATCCATTCGCATTTTGCTGAGTATTTGTAGGATCTATATCCTCGTCACATATATTATCATTTAATCAATTCATTATTATTTCTGTATGGGGTGGAGATGGGTGGAGGGATGGACAGCAGAGGACCAGCAAGATATTAGTGTAATAAAGATATATCTATGTATATTTTCATTAATATCAATATCGATATCTATAAATCTATTTATTCATCTATTTATCTATCTGCCTGCCAAAATAAAATAAGATCTAATCCACACAATTACATTTTCAAAAACTCAAACAACGGTATACTAAGAGTTACATATAGGCTCATCTTTCAATGACGTTTTAAGAAATTTAGGTCTATATATTCAAATTAACATTAACATTTTTCCTTCAACTTTTGCATTTGCCTAAAAAAAAAAAAACAGTTCCTGAGGTCATGCATATACCTTTGTGCATCTACTTCTGTAAATTTTGCATGAAACCTGTCAATAAATAATCTTGTTGCCATGGGCAATGAGCATGAACAACGCCTACTTAACTCGTTAACGACGGGGCTATTTTGGCTCTAAATGGTCAAAATTGCGGGGATATTACAAACGCATAAGCCTAACGCATCGGGATTCTCTGCCGAGCGCTGTACGCTGATCACCAGGCCTGCCGGCCTTGACTAAATATCCCATCCCTAGCATCTGACCCCTAAACCACTAGACGTAATATCTTTTCACTCATTACTAATAGAATAAAAGCCTATTTTCAAGAAAGGTAATCTATAATGAATAAGAAACATTGAAAGTATATTTTTAGCCTCTCCTGACAACATATAAGGTTGGATGAGTGTTGATTAAGTATTAGCTGGTAGATGCATGCATAATATCAACAATTTCTATCCTACATACCCAAAATGTTATGGCATTAGTAACCAAATATGGTCTCCTTAGACTGAAAGAGTTAATGAACCCATAAGAATGGGGTCTGAAAGAGGGAACAGAGGAAAGTGCAAATAGTCTTAAGATTTCCAATAGCGAGATGAGTATATAACACCACGCTTAGGCAGCCATCATTCAAAGCAATTAAGGCAAAATTAAATGAATCACGTGCAAATCATACAGACTTACAGTGTGCTTTATATTCTCTTTTTTTTTTCTTTTAAGATCAAAAGTGAAAAATTCAAAACTAAGTGCATTAACTCTTGCTTCTTCTCTCTCATTCCCATTCCCGCGCCACAGATTGAGCTATCATGCCGGGCGTCCTAAGACCAGCATCTCGTAAGCGAAGTGAAAACTGAGAGGGGAAGACTGAGACACAAGAATTTGTCACTATCCATTACGTAAAGAGAGAAAGGAAGGGGGAGGGGAGAGGGCGAGAGATGAAATATCACAGTCTATTCCAATGACCAATGCCAAAGTACTTTTAATTTTTACTTCATAATTAAAAACTATTCTCAAGTTACATAGATATTTCGTGAGAGAGGTGGACAAAGTGCTTAATAATATTGATATAATAAAAACTAGATAGTGTGGTGGTAAATAGAGCTAAGTGTATAATCAAATTCCAAGGTGGTTAGTAAAATGTACATGCTTTGGTACGTTAATTCCATTATCTTTACAGTTAATAATCGTAATTATCAAAATTCATGCCAATCACAATAATTTCCAAACTTCTTTAGTTCACAAAGTTACAACAGAACCTCACTGCACTGCATTTATTTTTTTATATTTTTATTTTATTTTATTTTTTCTTCTGACAAATATATTGATAAACCTCCTCAAGATTTTTATACCTGATTATTCATGTTCCCTAATACTTGTGAATTCTAGAAAATGTTGAACCCACTGGTAATTTCACAAAATATAGCTATACGATGGTGGTGATGATGTTTCTTCTGATATCTTTTGCCACAGCACTGTTACATATGTATACTTGATAATAAATAAGCAGATAGTAAATTGTCCATACATCATCCAAATCTAAATATGTAATTGATAAAAATTGTCACAAGATTCTTTCTGGGATAAAATATAATAACTGGTTTGCCCCTTTCCTTAATGCATTCACATGACACATGTGCAAGACACCAAAAATATGCAGTTTGCACTACCATTAACCCCTAGAGGAGGGCATCCTGCACTACCATTAACCACAAGAGGAGGGCAAAGTTCATGTACATATAGGGTGGTACTACAATTTCAAAATATATAAACTATTTCCGTTTCATTCAATCATGATAAAATCTATGAAATCCAAATAAACAAATGGCTTATTATAAAAGAGTAATTTTCATTCCCAAGAAATCTTTACTTCAATAGCAGATCCAAATTTAAGGGTAAATTTCTCTGCACAATATCATAGAAGATAAATACATGATACTTTGTGAAAGTTTGTCTTTTGCAGAAAAGAGCCCCTTAACCCGTTGCCTAAGGGGCTATTTTGGCTCCAAATTTTCAAAATGCCGGGATATTTCAAACGTGTAAGCCTAACGCCTCGGGCTATTTGCCTGCACTTGCCACAGCCAAGCACTACTCGCCTGCTCACCCAGCGTGCCAGCCAGGAGGATAGCCATGACAAAATATCTTCTCCCCGTCAGCTGGTGCTGCCACCACTTGACGTGATATCTTGTCAACCGTCGTTAACGGGTTAAATGGTTTAGACTACTCTCTTACTATCTATTCTTACTATCTATAGCTGAAACAACCATGATCTTGAAGGAGTTTACTTTTCATTTAAGTTTGTAATCACTGCTTACCTGTTTGAGTAATGGGACTAGTTTAAGACTACCAAAATTTTAGAGTTCCTTTTGTAAGGGTAGCACATATGTTACCTTCCAGAGTATAAATAACACGGCTGTAAGAGTTAACATACATGATTCAAATTTAGTTTTGGTGAACAGACCTTCTCCCTTAACCCATTCACGCCGGATGACGTGTTGACACGTTTCGTGGTTTTCGCGTCAGACACAGCCGACGAGATATCTGGCCAAGGCCGGCACTCGGGGTGAGCGAGCAGGCAGCCCAGGCTCGCGGCCCGTGCCCCCGAGAATCTTGAAGCGTTCGGATGATGCGTTCGAAAACCTCAGTATAGCGACCGTGCAAAGCCGGAATGGCCCCGGCGTGAATGGGTAAAACAGCACAATGCAAAAGAGGAACATCAGGGAGAAAAGAATCCCAAAAACCTCACCTCTGCTTCGCTGTCAACGCTGTCCTCATCCGAGCCATGTTCTGAGGGAGCAGGGGTTGTGGCTCGCGAGGAGGTAGGCGATGGAGGCTCAGACAGCGGGCGAGGATAGTTGAGTCTCCCTGCACCTGCACCTTCTTCCTCTAGGGCTAGCTCTGGATACACCGCACGTAGGGCATGTTGGCGTGCTTGACGGTAATACTGGAATAGGTTTTTTTTAGATGGTTGAAAATTCTATTCCTCCTTTTTTGGGTGGGTACAATTTTTATCTTATTTTATTATTTTATTTTTATCTAGTATTGGAGATGCCCAATTACATGAAAATAACACAAATTTTGAGATTTGAAATACTTAAGATCTCTTATACAACATAGCAAAGTCATTTACATTATATGAAAAATTAAGTTTAATCATATCCTGAGCGATCAAAGAAAACAGTCACATTAAAGTTCTCTCATATACCATTCACATTACTATAATTGAAATAACAGGAAATTATCTTATTTCTAAATGTAAAACATATATCCCAAATCTTAAAATAAACACATCTTGTACATTTTATGTATACAATCTAAATATACCAATA
>NW_028234444.1:21435041-21437541 GCF_977035675.1 Penaeus japonicus | reverse complement strand
AGAGTAAAAATAGATGCTATAACTTAATACTCAAATAACACAGTGCGTGCAATAGGGATGACGACCGGAGACACAAGAGAATTTGCCATTAAACATTAAAGTTATAAGTACTGTTAGTAATTACATTATAATACGAAGCAACTTTAATTCCCCTATCATAGACTGGGACACAACAAAAGTTTAACCAACAGCAAATACTCCTTTACGAGTAACAACAAGATAAAATATACCCAAGATTTTGAAGACAGTCCTATCTAACTGTATAATCAGAACTCCATCTGGGTGGAATAATATACCTGACCTTGTTTCATAATGTATGTAACAGGACATAGATAATGCACCACCAAAACTAAGAAGTACAATCACAACATCGCTAAAATCACATTAAAATAAGCTAGAAAGACATGTAAATGGTAAAAAAAAAAAATAATAAATAAGTAGCAGAAGCAGGGAACTTTTACCACGACCATATCAACTTTAGAATAATAAATAAAATTGCTATTGGAAGCATCAGCACAAATTGAAGACACACAAACACCTGATCAATTGCTGAAGAAGTTCCTTGAAGCTGGTAGAGATGTTTGTAAAAGATTTGTGCCCCAAAAAAAGAAAAGAAACAAATATCTTATACCAAGAGATTAAAAAAGAAAAAAAGTACTGCTGAAAAATTAAATGAACTGAGTAAGATGACTAAGCATGACGAATGATCATGACAAAAAAAAAAAAGAAGTATGAGCAATTGAAAGAAAGAGAGCAGTTGAAGCAATAAAAAAAGGTTGCAATATTTTGCTACCCCTATGTCAACAATAGGAAGAGTAGGGTGGGAACTGGGCCCATTGAAAACAAATGGGTATTTATCAACTGACTCAAAGAAAGGGAATGGCTGAACACCTCAAAATGTAATATGAATTTCTTAAGCATGCCTAAAATAGACATCTGAACAACATTTCAGAACCGTTAATGATGAAACTCAAAACCTAAATTCCAGATGAAATTCATGCAATCTATAAAAAAAAACAAAAAAAAACTAGGAAACCATAACAAAACCACTGGCAACTTTCTCCAGGAATTCCCTGTAAATAGGAATTACCCCATTCACACTGAACCAGAGAGGTATCTTTCCTATGTATATATAGTGGGGAAAAAAGGTCAGGCCAAAGACTATAATATGACATTTCACACAATTAACCCATTAGCAGCGGATGGCATGATTTGCTGCAAAGGCAGAGTCGGTCATAGATGCGGATGGCACCATGTCAGACGTGTAAAACAGCCATCCTATTGCACAGACCTTTTTTTAATACCGCGACCAATGGGTTAAAATAATTGAAAGGGTAGCAAGAAAAAAATTGTCCAATACCTACACCAAGACCCCAAGATCAAACCTTGACAACATGGCTACCAAAAGGCTAGATATTGTTTATCCCATATCTTGAACCACTGTGAAAATATACTAAAGAACCTGCATTAAAATGGAGAAGTAAATGCAATATACCTAGATTTCGTAAAACCCTTTCAAAAAGGCAGAATATATAATATTACTCCTGAACATGATGGACCTTGGAATTAGGGGGAAAATAGGAGGATGAATACACAATTTCCAGACGAATGGCTGACAAAAAATACTGACAAATAGAACATACTCGTGAATCAAAAGTCAGAAGTAGCATACTATAAGGGTCAGCTCTGTTGCTCCTAATCATAATGGGATACAGATAAAGGTATTAGATATACACACACCATTAACCTTAACAGATAGAGATAAAGGACAAACTCAAAGATACCATTTGTAATAGGGTACCATATGAAATTCATTGCTAATGATTAAAATCCAATGGAAAACCAAGACCAAGGGAAAAGATCAAAATAGTTGTGCAAGATCTAGACCCGCTTATGAGTGATGACATAAATTTAAATGATCATACTGAGGTGGCAAAGTCATTAACAGGGAAGTTATGAGTGGATGGATGATGAGGCCTTTCAAAAAAAAGAAAAGAGATGCAGACCATCTATTTCTGTTTTATGGAAAACCCTTGGAATTCCAAAACTTGAGTATCACTTCCAAATATGGAATCCAAATCTAACAAAGATTTTATCACTGGCACAGGTTCAGAGAGTTTTCACCTAAAAACTAGAAATGGTATTCAATAATTACTGGTTTCTTATTACTTGGCTTAAGATCTGGAAAGAAGCCATGTTGGGGGATAACACCCATCTTTTGTCAGCTTTTGATGAGAAACAGAATTTGATTCAGTCCATGTTCTTTCACTACCCCTTATTTAAGAGGTACACAATTTCACCAATGGAGGTCTTATTTTAATTCTCTCTCTTCTACCTCTTTTGGTACAAATATCTTAATAAATATTCTATACATATATAATGATCTTTCTCTCCACTTTTGTAAAGAGTATAGATTTGTCTTTTTGCTCAGTCCCAAAGACGGAACTTTAGTAAGTCCCCTCAGACAAGGAAGAACATATGTAACAGTGAACCGTGAAAG
>NW_028234444.1:21330041-21395041 GCF_977035675.1 Penaeus japonicus | reverse complement strand
AAAAGGGACATCATTATCCGTCTCGGTGTAATACCAGAGCCCACCAGTTGGCCCAAGTGTTGACATTCTTCATTTTTGATGGAAGCAATCGAGACGGAATCGCCGGAACCGGAGAAAGGTGCAGTATCACTTTTTCCTTGTACGAAGGTATGTGGTTTTCTGACAGCAAATTACATGCTGAAACAAACGTATTAACAGTGAGGCAATGTCTATCATTATTTGAGGTCCATTTAAGCCTGTTTTACCTCATAATTTCCCTGATGTACTTCATACCTTCCCTGTTATCGGGATTTTAACGATTCCAGAAAGTCGCTTGCAATGGAAAACCATAGCAGACAAAAATTGCGAGATTCGATGGCTGAACGGAACTGGAAATTTGCCCACTAATGTGCTGAAGGTATTTTGACTCTATTGCTTCCACATGGCATGCATGATAAACAAGAGGTACAGTAGGCTGTTTGTTAGATACCAGCTCACATCAGTGATTAGACGGGTAACGATCTTCGATAGTTCATGGCTCTACGGTGATGTTGCAAGTTCAATGTATCAATGCCGCATGTATCACCATCCTTTGTCTTGATAGTCTAGACAGTAAGAATGGGCATGAAGTACATCAGGGAAATTGATTTTGGATTTTTTATTAGTATTCTTATAATATCAAGTATTTACAGTTATAAGATGGAAATGCTACAGATATATGCTTGAAGGTAGGCTAGAGCAAATAAGGATAAAGTTGGCTCTCATGATGCTGGAAAATAAGTATCCTGTAGTATTCTCCGGGAGATAATTTTGCCTGGACAAATGAGTTCATAGGAGTTGATATGATGGCAATCCATCTTCCTCAATGACTATTCCATGTATCTTAATACCAAACGTCGGCCCATCCCGTGGATAGAGCAGATTCACTAGTACCACCTCGAAGTCTAGGTGCTCACTAAAATCTAATGGGCGGATACTATTTTGTAAAGCTGATGCCCTATTATCAGGAAATAGAGGACTGCTAGCCAGCGAGGACAGATAAACATACATGCTATAACCTGGCGCCATTGCAAGAAGCATCTCCATCTCTTTTATACTCTTAACCTGAGCGCATGACAAGGCAAGCTCATCTTAGTCCTAAAATACTTTTCTCGAAAATACGTAAGTGAAAATACAGAACAAATATATATATATCTGAGAGCTGAAGGTTCACCTGACCTTCTTGACCTGTGGGTTATCCGCATAATTGATACTGCCGCGACCTTGGATAATTTGAATCTTATAGAAGCTGTGTTCATAAGTTTACGTCTTTGTTTTTGCGATCCCTCGTTGACGACTTTTGCTTGCTTCCAATCTGGTAGATGTTCCACCTCATTTATGTGCGCCACCATGGCGTTAGAAGTCCTGTGGTGATGGAAGTCCGCTCAATGCTCGCTGATCCTGGTGTCGAAACCACGTCCTGTTTTGCAAGCACTGCAGTATGCAACACTGTTAGGGTTGCTTGTGAGTGGTTTCTTGTCTTGTTTGCTATATTCACGGTAGCACCTGCTGATACTCTTGGAGGTGTTATGTGATGGGTGTTTTAGTCTGTTGGAACTAATAATCCACACGAAATGGGTATTGATGCCAGACACAGGATATATACAATTCAGGTTTATTCTATAACAGTCTGTCGTTATGGTACACAATAAAAAATATACACTACAGCTCAATGATCACAGTAATAAACACTATCACATGTATAAACAGGCGGAGAATTCAGGCATCAGCAGTAACGTAGTTGATCCCAGTCTGTCTGTATGTCCCAGATAACCTGCTTATATGGAAGGGTTTCCCCATCTGCCGTCCCCGGGGAAGGTAGTCTGGAATGTAATGGATATGGCCGTTAAAGGTATTTTAGCTGGTTTGAGGGTCATGGTACTTGGAATTAAAAATTACTTGTCCATCAAAGTTGACCCAACCTGACTTGGCATTTGAATCGCTAGCAAGAGTGTGATTCATGTAAGCTTTGTATATTAATTTGGTGTATTAATATCCTATATAAACACTATAATCCTCATATGTTACACTGCGGAAGTATCAAGAAATGAGTGCAGCATGATCGTGTCTTGCCCTAGTTATGATGTTCGCCGCTTTGAGGTTTAGCAGGAAACCTCTTGGGTATTGGTATTTTACAAACGAGTCTATATATTTCGTCCTATAGAAATTCTGGGCTGTAAATCCTTAATGCCCTTAGAAAGAAACCTATTGCTACCCCAGACTTTATTTTACTGCTGTGGGCAGATTATTAATTAATATAATAATTATTTGTTGGCTCTTTATACACGAGAAATACAAGCCGTCATTATCCTGATGCATCAGTGTATCTAGGAAAGGTAGCTCCTGACTTTCTTCTTTCACAGTAAATTGAATTTTATCATGGACGTCGTTCAGCAGCATCAGCGCTTGATGTAGGCATGTTCTCCTGGGGACGACGACACGGATATCATTTACGTAGTGTAGCCATGTTGAATGCCTGCCAGTTATGGCTCTAGTAATCTCTCTCCAAAGTTTCCATGAAGAGGCAGGCCAGAACCGCGCTTAATGGAGAACCCATAGCTAGATAACTAGTTTGTCGGTATTCCTCTCCTGAAAATTCGAAGGATCCGAAATTCGCGCACAGCTTCACGAGTCGTATAAGGTCGTACTTTGGTAGAGGAAGTGAATCATCATCCATGGGATTGACGACTCTTTGCTGCTTGGATCACACCATCTGTGGGGACGTTGGTAAATAGGGCTGTGGATTAGTAGTATATGAAGAGAAAGTTCTCGGCGTTTTTCTTCAGTTTGTTTGCACTAAATATATTTTCTAGATGTCTTGTAGGCACGGCTGCTTGGTGTAACGGCTTGGCGGCGTGAAGTCAGGACCGTACTAACTTTTTAACAAACTAACAAACTGGAACTCCCACTGAAGTGGAAGGGGACAGTTAAGTTAGACGAGTTCAGGTGAAGAAAGTCAGGAAAATGAAGGAAAGTCGTAGTTAAAGTAGTGGGAGGACGAAACTCCCTGACTTGTTAAGATATTGAAGTGTCATGTCCACTCAAAACCTTCTGGGAGGCCTGCCAGGTCGGAAGGGAAAAGTCATGTTGATTGTAGTTCTTCTTTTGTTTGTTGACTTGAGGGTGATTAAGTTGAAGAAGGTTGGGAGGAAGGGGTCTGGAACTTGGGTTGGGGTTAAGGATAAGGATTCTTTATAATTTATTTAGTCAATTATGTTGTTAGTAAAAACCCAAAAATATATTAGTTTTTTTTTTTTTTTTTTTAAGCGTGAGAAAGCAGAAGTGGTGAAAGGAGCTGGAGAGATAGTGAAAAACTTGGGAGGAGATAAAGTGAGAGTTAGAAAGTTAAGTACAGTGAAGAGAGTATTAGCTTTTTATTGGAGTTGGTCTTGAGGAGAAGGAAGTTGAAGTGAATAATGGAAGTGTGTAAAGTGAAGAGGAAGTGATGAAGGGAGCTGGAGGGATAGTGGAAATGAAATTTGCGAGGAGATAAAGTGATAGAAGGAAAGCTGAGAAAGGTGGAGAAAGGAGAAAAGATAAGTTGTAAGACCAGGAGAAAGTCAGAGAATAGCTTGCATGTGCGCCCTTAGTAGCTGAACAAAGCCCCGGGTCAACCCCTCGGGAGGCAGCCAGAAACCAGAACACCTAGCAGGCTATTTTTGAAGGATTTTTTTTTTACGGATTTTAACATTCTTCAGCTCTGCCCACGCTGCACTTCGCCGACCTCGCACGTCACCTCTCACTGCAGTGCATAATGTCCCGTGCTTGACGTTGAAGTGGAGCCCTGTGGGTTAGCTTGTAATCTGGGTTAAAAGGTGTTTAAAAAATCTTCATTCTTGAACTTGCAGGTCCTCTTGAGGTTTACTTCTTCATTCTTGATTTAGTCTTCTCTTCATGGTTGCCTCCTTACGTAATCATCGGTCTCCTGTACCTGATGCCGTGAATATGGCCTCAACTTCTTCAATGCCATTGATTCTGCTGAGGGTTTTGGGCCACCAGGCATGTGTGCCTTCTGGACGAACGTTGAGGCGATTGTAGAGCTCCTCATCTTGGATTCTTGTCCATCATCTTCTGGCTTGATGGTGGAGTCTCTTGTTGATCGCCTCGATCCTTAGTCTTTCATGGATCTCTCGTGCAGTGACTACTTCAGGAAAGCGAATATTCAGAATCCATTTGCCTGCCTGGTTCTGAATAGTCTGTAGCTTCATCTGCCTTCTGGAAATGGTGTGGCTAGGCACTGGCGGCTTTTCCATGATGGGCTGCACTAGGGCTTTATAAATGTAGAGCTTGGTTTCAGTACTCAGTGTCTGGAACCTTCTGATCTTGTTCAGCTGATGTTTAGCTTTGGTTGCTCTTTCATTTATGTGAGGGACAATTCCTCTTCTGCTAATTGTTAGCCCTAGTATCTTTCCTTTGTCACAGTAGTCCACTGCTTCCTCGTCCACTATCAGATCTGCTGTCTTGAACTTGGCCACAGGAATGACTTGGAATTTTCTCATGTTGGTTGAGATCTTCCACTGTCTTTCGTATCGATTGATGGGCTCTATGGCTCTGGCAGTTCTGAGTGCCATCATCTCGATCGATCTCCCTTCGTACTTGATTATCTGAGTGATGTCGGCATACATATAGTGATTGCTGCCATGTGATGGTTCAGGCAGATCTGTATATATGGTGAACAGTGTCGGTGAGAGGCAGCTTCCCTGTGGAACTCGACTCATGAGGGGAATTGCTTCGCCGACTGTATTGCCGACGACTATTCTTGCGCTTCGACTTTCAACAAAGTCGCATAGTAGCTTCGTCAAGGACGTCGGGAGGTTCAGCCTGATGATCTTAAGTTTCAGGCCTGTGTGCCAAACTTTGTCGAAGGCTTTGGCCACATATCTCAGAACCACATTGACTTGGTTCCTTTCGCGCATGGCATTGGCGATTTCTTCATATATGATTGCAATGGCTGTTGATGTTCCTCTGCCTGGTCTGAAGCCATGTTGCCTGGGATTTTGCAGATCGTTAATCTCCAGGTGATTTCGCAATCTTATGTTCAATATCTTTTCAAAGACTTTGCCTGGGACTTCCAGCAGAGATATTGGTCTGTAATTCTCCTTTTCTTGGATTTTCCCCGGCTTTTGGAATCATCCTGACTTGCTTCCTTGAAGTGGTCAGGGAAGTAGCCAGCAGTGAGAGGGGCATTATATATGTTTGCCAGTCTCAGCAACATCTTGTTTGGAAGATTCTGCACGATTTTGTTGATCCTGCTTTTGCCTGGAGCAGTTCTATTCTTGAAACTCTGAATAGTTCTTTTGACATCTGTGGGGTTGATCTTGGTCATTAGTGGATCTGTGGGATCCAGTCTAGTGAAGTCAGAAGCAGCTTCTGGATATAGGAGGTGGATGTGCCTTCCTATTTCCTCTATGATGGTCTCCTCGAAATCACTGTCAAAGTTTTCTTCTTCAGTAATTCGGAAACAATTTCTCCAGTAATTTCTGAACAGGATTTCTTGTTCTTCTTCATGAATCTTCTCATCCTGTTCGTTGAGGAGGTAGCTACTTCTGCTTTCACTTCTTCCCATCAGTTTCTTTATTCCTGACCAGAAGGACTGTGGATCTTTTCGGTCCCATTCCACTTTTCTAACAAGCTCTTCCCACTTGTCATTTGCTGCTCTCCTCCAGTGGTTAGTGTTCTCTTTGCAAGCTTCTGTATCTTGCTCTCAGGTCTTGTCCATCCATGAATCCCTGCACAGTGCTGCAGGTGATTCGACTGTATATTTAGCAGTCTTACTTCAGCTGGTAGCCTTGGATGGGGGATAGTCCTGTGGTTGCTCTTGGGTACATGATGAGCAAGTGCAGCTTCAACATCACTCTACCACTTTTGGACTTCCTCGTCAATCTCTTCCAATGTTGCAGTCCTCAAGTTGGCTGCAGGCTTGGACTGGAGCTCATCCTTGAATCCTTCCCAATTAGCCATTCTAAAGTTGAATCTGCTAGAGTTTAGGCTTTTCAGGATTGTGTTGGATGATATCTTGAGGATGATGGGCAGGTGGTCACTGGTGCTTGCAGGGCCCGGTTCCATGATCACGTTGTGGTGGGCTTGGTTATTGCACAGTACAATATCTGGTTTGGTTGTTGTGTTCCCTGTGATGAAAGTAGGGAAGTCTGGTCCCATGTGGATTAGATCTCCATCAGCAACCATTCTAGCAATAGCATTGCCAACCTGGTTGCCTGCTCTATTGTTTAGCATTGGATGGTTGCATTGAGGTCTCCCACTATGTATGTGGGTAATCTTCGTCGAAGCAGACTGTATAAGTCTTGCAGTGGAACAATTGCCTTTCTTGGAGGCAGATACATTGTAGCCACTACTATTGGACCTCTGCTGGTCTCAATCTCGATTGCGAGTATTTCATCAAAGTCGTCGAGAATCTTATGTTTGATTTCTCTTCTGACTGCTATTGCTATGCCATCACTTGCTTTTCCAGTCCTGTTCCTCTGATAACATAAGTAGGGGAACAGTTTCAGCCTGTCTGTGTCCTTCAAACCATGATGTGTTTATCAGGACTATATCTGCATTTAGGGCTCTATACATGCCCAACAGTTCGTTCCTACGAACCATAGTCCACTTGAGGACGTTCTGCTGAACTACTGTGATGGTATGATTCACTTAGATTTGGCTGCAGGTCCATCTTCATGCCTCTCTTGGGACTCATCATAGCCATTCCTCCTCTTCCTGTAGGTCTCAGGGTCGAGGTAGGTGATGACCACACCAACGAGATTTAGGGAGGCTGCCCTAATTCTCCTATCTATGATACTGGCACATTCATCAGATTTCAGCTTCTGATTGTTGTAGGAGTATTTCATCCTGCCATTCTTGATGTATTCTGCAACATCATCATCAATATTGCCGTTTGTAATGTTTTTCTCGGCAGTGTACAGGAGGACTCCTACAGCTTTGCCCTTTGCTTCCCTGGCCTTCTTCACATTCTTGCACCTGTGTGGGGATGGCACCCTCACATACTGGGTTACTGGTGCAGTGGGCTCTTCCAGTGGTGGCATTTCTTCTTCAAGAACTGGCAGTTCTGGCATTTCTTCTTCGGGGGTTTCTGTGGTTTCTTTGGGAGTGTCTGTAGGGAGCATAACCCTCAGGATGCCTGCCGAGTTAACGTCGTTAGGAAGGTCCATTTCGGGAAGGTTGTTTCGTCTCAAGGCTAGCTTTGCCTGTTCTGCAAAGCAGCCTGGTTGGGCAATGTTGGCCAGGTGGGCATGCATCAAGGCAATCAGGGTCTTGACAGCCAGGTTGTTGGGCAGCTGCATGATGGGTGGCTGCGTTTCTTTAATCGCCGTTTTGGTAATTTCGGCTGTGGCTTTGGCTGTCTTTTCGATCGTTTTCTCGACCTTAGCTGTAGCCTTTGCAGTGTTCTTTACTACTTCACTGAGCAGTCTGGACTATTTCTGGGCTTGAATGTCTTGCTTCTTTTCTACTGCCTTTGTGATCTCTTTCCTTCTAATAGGGCAGCTTCCAGAGAGAGTCCTGTGTTCGCCTCCAAATTTTAGGCATTTTTTTTTTGTGGTACTTTTGCAAGCTGTGAACCGATGTCCGGTCTGACCACATTCACTGCATTTTTTGGAATTCTTCTTGGTACATTTCCCTTTGACATGACCATATTCGTAGCAGTTCATACATTGGATAACTCGGGTAAATCGTTCTTCTTCGATCTGTGCAGGGTTAATGCTGTAATTGAACAGAATCAGTCCTTGTTCTCTGATCTTTTTGGCTGTCTGGATATCTGGGAATCGTATCTTAACTATCCCATGTTGTGGCATTTTGTACACTTCAACGATCTGAGTATTCAGTTGCTTCGTCAATTCATCTTTAATCTCTTCGTTAGTATGGCTGGTGATGTAAGTGTCAACTTTTTTCACCACAATGGTCATCTTTGCTTTAGTCTCTAGAGGCATCTAGGGGGCAAAACCTGAAGACAAGAGTTTTTGCCTGAATTCAGGAGACATGATCTTATCAGCATCTTGCAAAGACTTAGGCAAAACAAGGTAGCCATTTCTAGTATCGATGATTCTTAAAAAGTGAATGCCATTGCCAAACATCAGACTGTTCAATTCCTGCTTTCTGGTCAGAGTCGGGATTCCATTCAAGTTTATTTTGATCTTGGTAGTCGAAGCCATGGCTCCAAACGCATGGCACGATCCTACCACTATCTCTGACAACCTCCTCTTATCTCTGAGGAGCCTAACCAGGTTGGCTATGTAGACGGTGTCTAGCTAGAGTTGGCAGGAGTGTTAGAGTGGCCTGCCGCCGTTCCCTAAGCCTAACCAAGGTGGCAACCTCCGAGTGTTTCCTCCAGTATCCCAACTTAGGGACCCCTTTGAGACCCCGGCCTTCGCCGGGTAAACCGCAGGGTTCGCCTTAGGAAACAAACGGTATTATCCTAATGCCGAAAGTGGTGGTAAAGGACAGTGGGGGACAGGTGTGTGCCTACAAGGATCTCTTGTAGCACCGAGGTGCTTGGCTCGAGAGAGCCGAGTGTCAAACCCTTACAATGAAGGGATCTCTTTTTAGTATGCCAACTCCTTGGCATAAGTGGTGCCCACTTGGGATTAGGTCAGGTAATCCAGGTAATTATTCTTCTTCTTGCTATAAGTGTTACCCACTTAGCAATGTAGATTATAACTCTTCCTTGAAAGAGTTCTTGTAGATTATTATTCTTCTTCCTTGGAGGCTTCTAGATAGCTTCAGCTGGAGCAGGTGCTGATAGCTCAGGTGTTGAGTGACTGATCACTGATTGAGACTGATGTTGAGTGAATTGAGTAATTCTACTAACTTTTTTCTTGTAACATCCCGTCTTTTAAGCCCGGGCGCCGTGTTTACTCTCGTGACCTGCCGTTTGACCTGTCCTCATTGGCTGGTGGTGGTTCCTAATTGACCAATGCGGTAGTGCGTCGGGATGCGATCGCCGTCTGCTACACAGCTCCCTACCGAGGGAGGGCAGCGGGGCTGGCCGAGTGGAGTACGATAGTCCCTGTGGCTTTCAGACATATCTGAAAGGAAATAACCGGTGGACAGTATGGGGTTCCTTGCATGTGCGTGTATATATATATTTATATATTAGCCTATATTCAAGTAAAGCTAGTTGTAGGAGAAAAGGGGAGTGGTACTTACAGGGAGAAAAAAAGGGTCGTGGATCCTGCTGGTCCTTAGTATGGCGTGCTCTATGTAGGCGGGCTTTACTCTGTCGATGGAGACGGTGGATGGTCCGCGTGGCGTGTCGATAGTGAGGGTCTTGTCAGTGCGTGCAATGACCTTGAAGGGACCGTCTAACTTGTGGCTGAGGGGCGGCTTCGTCTCATTCCTCTGCAATACGTGAGAGCAGTCCTGCAAGTCTTGCGGCACGTAGATGCTGCTGTTACGCGTTGCTCTGGGAGGTCGTGCTTGTATAGCCTCCATGCGGGTCCTTACCTCTCTGACGAAAGCTCTGGGGTCGTCCGAGCCCTGCGGTGGCGTGAAGAAATCAGCTGGCAGGGAGTGTGTCGTGCCGTAGACCAGTTCGGCTGTCGTGCACTCCAGGTCTTGCTTAAAAGAAGTCCTGATGTTAAGGAGTGCGAGAGGAAGGTGGTCTACCCAGCCTATCCCTGATGGTCTGATGAGGGGCTTTCAGCTGGCGGTGGAGACGCTCTACCATCCCATTCGCTTGTGGGTGGTACGCGGTAGTGCGGATGCGACGAGAGCCGAGAGTGCGGGTGAGGTGATTGAAAAGGCCAGACTCGAACTGGGGGCCTCTGTTGTGATGGTGTCGGGGGCTCCAAAACGACATACCCACGTGGATATGAACGCCTTTGCCACAGAATCTGCTGTTATATCCCTCAGTGGCACTGCCTCCGGCCACCTGGTGAAGCGGTCTATCATCGTAAGGATGTAAGGGAACGACTGATCCGTCGGTAGTGGTCCTACGATGTCCAGGTTGTAAGGTGGCATGATGCTGCATCTCGCGCTCTCCGCGAGCAGGTGCGCTCACTGCTCTCCCGTTCTGGCTGTCCTGGCTGGAGGACTGGACGTTGCCTGTCGCCTGTTTCTTTTTTTTAATTTATTATCTTTCATTTTATTTGTTCTTCATTTTAGATTAGTTTCCCTTTTAACTGAAGTTTCCTGTAATTACTTTTATTTTTGTTACGAGACCTCTTATTGAATGGTTTTATTTGTCACCAAGTTTTATTTTTTGTATTTTAATACATTTTAATAGTTTTATTTTAAACTTTAGGGGAAACGTTTTATGCTTTTCATTTTTGCTTCGTTTTATTTATTTTAGATTTTAGGTTATGCTTTTATGATTTTAAGGGTTTTGTTTTATATTTGTACCTTTTTATGGTATCTTTTATTCATATTTATACATTTATCATATTAAGATGTATGCCTCTGACATCACCGAGACAATGTTTACTATGTTTTCAAACAATAAAGCAGAGACGGTCAGGGTAAATTTTCCGAATAACGCCGCGTTACGAAATACCACAAAAGTGGTATCGATGGATTCCTCTCAACATCTACTATTCATATATAGTGAAATTAATGAGCGCTTGCACCTCTGAAGCCCACAATCTGGTTCTCTTTTTTAAAGGCACTTCGTGCTACCTCGTCCTACTTCGGGGCATATTTCGCTTGCAAAATCTTAACCCAATGACCTACCTAACTTTGCCTAGTTTTGAATTAATCCCTAGCCAAAGGGGGGCTTCGCCCCCCCTGGACCCCCCCTTTTTAGGGCACTTCGTGCAACATACCTTGGGCAAGATATCCCGAATCCACCATCCTCGCCCTGAAATTCAAACATGGCTGTGTTTACGTATTTATGGATAGTAGCAAGCTGTGGACTGGAAACCCCCAAGGAATTACCTGCATGTGCTGTTATGTTCTCTCAACAGATGGCGCAATATTCCCCATTATTTACAGTATAATTATAGTGCCCTCTATTGAGTGGTCGTGTCATCATCGGTCCTAGTTTCCTATCCTGAGGAATATGAGACGAAGACTCGGTTGCTGTCATCATGGCGCAGTGTGAGGGTTATCCGTGTCGCGGCATTTTCATCTACAGGACTAATTACACTTAAGTATCACGAAGTGCCCTGATTAGGGGAGATCCACAGGGGGGAATAGCTCCCTCTTCGCAAAGGCTGACTTCAAAACTAGGGAAAGTGAGGTAGGTAGTTGGGTTAAGGTTTTCGTGATACCGAAGTAGCACGAGGTAGCACGAAGTACCTTAAAAAGGGGGGGGGGGCCAGGTGGGGGGGCAAACTTCAAACCTAAGCAAAGTTAGGTAGGTAATTGGTTAAGATTTTGCATACGAAATATGGCCGGAATTCATATTTTACCCCGCAATTTCCCTGATCTACTTCATGCCCGCCCCTACTATCGGGACCCAGATTGTGGGCTTCAGGGGTACAAGCGCTCATTAATTTCACTATATATGAATAGTAGAGGTTGAGAGGAATCCGTCAATACCACTTTTGTGGTATTTAGCGACGCGGCGTTATTCGGAAAATTTACCACGGTCAGTCAACGAAGATGTTTCCTTTACCTAGTCCTCCAGAGTAGTTAACCGGCTGTGTCGCCATTTTTGGATTATCTGTGTCGAGCCAAGGAAGTGAACAACGGGGATATGATCACGAAGACAAGAGTTAAGTACTGAAGTGCCTGACATTCTTTGCTTAGGAGCTGGACGTGATCTAAAAGAACATTTTTATTAAATCATCTAATCAGACCTTTTTATTGAACTTGGCTGGATTTTTTTTTACCTAGTCTTTTTATACTTTGTGGTAGGAAGTCTGTGTTTTTTCATTTTAGTGCACCAGACTGTTTTCTTCTTTTCTGCCTTATTTAGATTTTGTCAATTCTTAAGCCTTCAGCAGTGGCGTGAAGACTTGCTGATCTAGCCTTTGTTTTTATTGGTAAGCCTTCTGACAGATACTCCACTCGGGAGTATCTTTTACTAGTATTTTTCAATTAGTTTTAGAAATGTTTTATTAGGCTGAGCATCAGAAAGAGATTGTCACGCTGGAATACACCCATTTAACTGATTCAAACTCCCTCCCCCACGCTACCACTTTCAGGAGTTTTGAATTGACAGGCCCTTAGCGCTTGTTTCCCTGGCCAGCATCAAGGGAGGGCTGAAGGCGGAGTGACGTGGAATCGCGGAAGCCTTGGAGTGTGGCGTCCTTGCGTTGCTCTGCTGCGACCTCAGCGAAGTCGATCGGCGTATTCTGCCAGGTGGTGTTTGCGACCACTATTCGTGAAAGCGCATCCGATGCTTGATTGTTCTCTCCCTTTATATGGCGAATGTTGGAGGAGAATTGGTAGATGAAATCTAGGTGTCTCTCTTCCCTCGGGTTTTGCCTCGGCGCCTTAGATCTTAACGCGTAAATAAGAGGCTTATGGTCTGTGATGATATGGAAGCTGCGACCTTCTACCTCGCTTCGGAAATGTTTAATGGCGAGGTATGCAGCTAAAAGCTCCCTACCGAATGCCGAGTACTTCCGTTCTCTCGGTTGTAGTGTCTTTGAGAAGAATCCCAGGGGGCAGTCTTGACCGTTGACGTGCTGCTGCAGGACGGCGCCGACAGCCGTGTCCGAAGCGTCGACGATGATGCTTGTAGGGACCTCTGGGCGTGGGTGGGTGAGGGAGGAGGCTGTGGCCAGGGCGGTCTTGCAGTTTTCGAACGTCGCGAGAGTTGCGTCGGTCCATTCGATGTCCCTCTGGCACTGTCCTTTCCTTGTCGGTGTTAGTAGGTTGTGGATGGGTGCCATCAATTGTGCACCCTGTGGGAGAAATCTTCTATAGAAGTTCATCATGCCAAGAAATCGTCGTAGCTGGCGCTGCATTGCTGGGCGTGGGAACTTCTTGATGACTTCGACCTTCGATGTGTCGGGGGTGATGCCCGTCGCACTGACGGTGTGTCCGAGGAATGTCAAAGTCTGTACTCCGAATTCGCACTTTTCCGGGTTGATGACGATGCCAGGTCCTTGAGGTGGTGTTTGTGTGCATCTGCATCCGTACTCACTACGAGGACGTCGTCGATGTAAACGAAGGTGTTGCTGAGTCCTTGGGTTACTTCGTCCATGAAACGCTGGAATGACTGCGCAGCGTTGCACAGGCCGAAGGGCATTACCAAGTACTCGTACAGGCTGAATGGTGTAGTCACTGCTGTTTTCGGTACATCTTCTACTGGAATTTGATGGTATGCTTTAACCAGGTCAATGCGAGAGAAAATGTTGCAGTCAGCGAGATGTTGGGAGAAGTCCTGAATGTTAGGGACTGGATATCTGTCAGGCACAGTCTGAGCATTTAGGAGTCTAGTCCCCACATGGTCTCCATCCTCCGTCCTTCTTCTTAACCATGTGGAGTGGTGATGCCCATGTGCTAATGGATTTTCGCACGTAGCCGAGCTTCTCCATGTGGTCAAATTCGGCCTAAGCTTCAAGGTAACGTTCACGGTTCAGACGTCTGGGTCGGGTAATAACAGGTGCTTCTTTTGTTCGGATATGGTGTTGTATGGAATGATGTGGTGTCTTGTTGCTGTTAAGAGGGGCGGTGAGAGATGGGAATTCCTTCAGGAGGGACCTATAGGGGCACGACGTTCCAGGGAGGCGCTTGATGGCCAGCGCCGGGGCGTTCACTGAGGCGACGCGTGTTGATTCTCCTGCGATGGTGATCTTGTCTCTCTTAATGTCTACAAGAAGGTCAAAATGTTCGAGAAAATCTGCGCCTAGGATAGGGAACTCCACTTCCGCAATAACGAATATCCAGGGGAAGTGCATTTTATTTTTTCCTATTTGAAAACTGTCGGTGAACGTTCGCCGTAACTGGGAATTAGAACTCCGTTTGCTGCTTGCAGGTTACGTGAACTCTCTGAACGTCTGTCTTGGCGTCTGGGAGGGAGTAAACTGACCTCTGCCCCTGTGTCTACCAGGAAACGTGTGCTTGTCTGAGAGGGCGAGAATCAACGATGGTCATGTTGGGATGGTGAGCGTGGGCGGCGTTGTGCGGATTGTGACAGGGAGTGTCGAAGGGGGGAATGTGGTGTGTGCGTTCCGGCGGCGATGGGGAGATATTGAGGCATCTCTGTTGGAAGGAGAAGATATGGAGAGTTTGATATCCCGCATTGCGTTTGTCAGTGACCGCAGCTGTTCAGAGAATTCTTCGGTCGTCGCTCAGTGACTGTTTTGCGTCGTTTAAAAGCCGTCGTAAGCGACGAAGGAACTACGAGGGGGTCAGGCCATGGAGGATGTCCGACGTTAGTAGAGTGGTGAGGGCAAGGTTTGCGTCCGGCATAGCATGTTCAAGGATGGCGTCTTTCAGGTGTGTATAAGTATTCATTAACGGATTTTCGATTATGTCCATGACGGTAGTCATGAGACCTGGGGGCACACGATGTACTAGGTGGACGTATTGGTCTTCTGGGGACACAATATTCCTCGTCTTAAACGCTATCTCGATCTGAATGAACCAAGCTTTAAGGTTGTGCATATTACATTCAGGGAGGGGTAGGAAGGCCTGGAGTGTTGCCATAGTGATGGGCGTCGGTGAGGAGTCATTACTGTTGTGGGCTACTGCTCTATGTAGCGTGGGTGAAGCGGCGTGGGATGGGCTGGGGGATGTTGATATACGATGAGATGTGCTGGGCACAACTTGTCTCACTGGTGGTTACTGACGTAGCTGGGCATTGCGTTAGTTAAGGACCAAGCTCAGATCGAGGCAACACTCGTTGGCACATTCTCTCACGAGTCAACATACGCTGACACAGGCGGGCTTGCCTCAGTGCATACAAGCCTGGTGTAGCAACTGCTCCGCAAATCTGTCTTATCCTTATCCTGATGCTGGTCGGGTAAACAACCCTCCTCCGTCGCCCCCACCCACTCCCTCGTCGCAGTTAGTGAGCGTAATTGCATAGCAAGTACATTTTTTTCATCCTCTACTGATACGCATAGTGATATATGATATATGATATATGATAGCATAGACGAAAAGATAATAGTTGATAAACTGCCGAGTTGTTCCACTGCCGCCTCCCCTGCCTGTCCCTCTTCCGCTTTCGCGGTAATTTTTCTCTTTATCACCACTGTTGTACTTCTGAGAACATCATGTTCTAGGGCAAGGTCTCTCGACATTGCAAGTCTCTGCTGACCTAGGAGTTTAATTCTCTTGATAACATCTCCACAGGTCATAACCCGATTGGTAGTGCTTCCATGCGATCCCTGGCCATCGAAAGGTTTACGACATAAATTCTAGGTCTATGTACAACTAGAACCTGATGAACCTTTTTTTCCGAGGTCTTGTATCAGCAGTATATAAATATGATGCCACAAGTGTTCTGTCGTACATGTGCCAGTAACTGTAGGAAAAAGGATAACCTCCAAACACTCCAACAAAGAGTGATTTAACATACACCCCATGTCAAGGGCCTTTCTCATTACATATTCACTATGGATAGTAAAGTATAACAGTGCTCTCTCAGCAAACGTCCTATATATATTCAAGGGAATTCCCTGTATTAAATTTTGTAACAGTGATGGGGTAATTCACCTCTATAGTACCATCTTTGTTCTCGCAAAGGTTCAGATGAAGTTCTTGACATGTAGGTTGTTATCCGCATAATTGATGCTGCAGTGACCTTGGATAATTTGAATTTTCCAGACACGATGTTCATAGCTTTACATCTTTGTTTTTACAATCCTTCATTGACGACTTTTGCTTGTTTCCGATCTGGTAGATGTCCCACCTCATCTACGTGTGCCACCATGGCTTTGGAAGTCCTGTGGTGACGAATGTGAGCTCAATGCTTGCTGATCCTGGTGTCTAAACCACGTCGGCTAACGCCGTAATATGCTTTATCACAAGAACTACAGGGAATTCAGTATACAGCTGTCCGGATTGCTTGTGAGCGTTTTCTTGTATTGCGTGTTTGCTATGTTCACGGTAGTACTTAAGTACCTGCTGATCGTCTCGGATGTTGCATTGCGGAAGTACCAAGAGACCTGAGGGTGCGGCACAATAATTTCTTGCCCTACTTGTGCTTGCCGCTTTCTTTCTGAGGTTTAGCAAGAAAACTCAGGTATTGATATTTTATATACGAGTCTATAATGTATTTAATTTCGTCCTTTAGAACTTCTGGGCTGCAAATCATTAATGCTCTTAGGGGTAGTTATAGGTTTCTTTCTAACAATTTTACTGTTTTGGGCAGAGTATTAATGAATATAATCATATTTATTTGTTGGCTTTCTATATACAAGAAACGCAGGTCGTCGCCATCCTGATGGATCAGTGTGTCTAGGAAAGGTAGCCCCTGACTTTCTTCACGGTAAAGTAAATTTGATCATGGACGACATTCAGCAGCGTCAGCGTTTGATGTAAGCATTTTCTTCTGGGGACGACGACAAGAATATCCACGTAGTGTAGCCATGTTGAATGCCTGCCAATTATGCCTCTGTAGTGATCTCCAAAGTTTCCATTGAGAAGGCCAGAACCGTGCTTAACCCATTGCGGAGCGGTTAGCATTTTCTTTGTCCGGCCGGCCAGATGGGGTGTAGTAAAAGGCGCGAGGCCCGCAAGCCGGGGCTTATTTCCGAGTGAGCCACCCACACTCATGTTACCACCTTTCTCGCTCTCTTCCAGCCTCTCAATGCAACACAAGAACCATTTTTTTTTTTTTTTTTTGTAGGATGTTTTCTGAGTTTTGCCTAATGTTTTTCCTATTCTCATATAAACGATGTAACAGACTAGCAATGTTTTGATGGAAATTGTAGAATGGAGACCATATAACCTTGTTATTTTGTTTATACTCAATATAGTAAAATTATTAGTTTCATGGGAAGCCGAAAACCGTTTTTCGCCAAAACCAACTATCAGTACTGGGAAAATGAATAGACAATTCTGGCCATTCAACTGATTTATTCACATTTTTATTGTCAAGGAAATTTTTAGACAATGTTTTATTGTTTTTCCTTTATACATATATCATCTCGGTATTTTGTGGGTCCTCCTTTGGCTCTAATAACTGCTTCAACACGTCTTGGCATGCTTCTAATGTAGTCTTATGCTTTGTTCCTGATACCTGGATTTCTGTGCCAAACCTCTATCAACCGCTGGATGAGCTGTACTCTGTTGGTACATTCAATTTTGCTGACTTCATATTTTAAGTCTTTCCAAAAACCTTCAATATTATTCATATCTGGGCTATTTCCAGGCAAATCAAGTACTTTGATGTTAAGATCTTTTAGATGACTAGAAACTCTTCTGGCTGTGGCATGGGGCCCCGTCATGCATGCATATTCCGTTATTGTCAGGAAACCATTCACGAAATTGGGGTACCAGGCATTTATTTATTATTTTAAGGTATCCGTCTTGATTCAGAGCGCCATCCATGATCTCTAAACGACCTGTACCTTGTGCAGATATCATGGACCAAACCATGACTTTGGAAGGGAACTTGACTGCAGTCTTCTGACAGTCAGGGTGGTCCTTCTCTTTTGACGTCCTCACGAATTTTCGCCTATCACTCAGTATTTCCATGATTGATTCATCAGAGAAACATACCTGAATGCAAACAAAACTGATTTTTTTTTCACTCAAACTTAAATTACAGCTTTGTAAACCCCAGTCTTCAAGCGGGTTTCATCAAACATTAATTGGAACACACTTTTTTCAATTTAGATGCAGCATTTTGAATCAAACTTAAAATATATACAAGTTATTTAAAATGAAGAAGAAAACCGCCAGAACTCGTAGCTGCATGTACCACAGCCAAAATCACTCGTATGGGCAGAGTGCTATGTATAAAGCATTTGATACGCTTTAGCAATGTAGTAAATGATTGAAATAATATGAAGTCCATATAACTTTTTATGCTCAGATTAGTAGAAATATATTTTCATGGGAGGACAAATACTCATATGTGCCCATACGAGTGCTTCCAGCACTCGTATGGGCACAGTGCCAGACTACAGGCATGGCACATGTTCCTGGTGATCTTCCTTTTCCGCCTTACACTGCACTTCTGCAATGCCTATATCGCCACCGCATAACGCTGCTCCGTCAGGGCTGGATGCCCTTGACTCCAGTTACTTCCCCTCTTGTGTACTCCTGCATCATTCCACGGGTGAGCTCCGACCTGAAGTCCAGCTGCGTCAACTTCCCCCCAAATGCCTTGTGCACACAGGTGTTGACCACAGCCATGTCAAGGCAGAACAACACTTTCTGGAACGTATCGATGACCGATCCGGAAGATAGTATCGTCAACAACACTGTGACAGCTTTTTGTTGCTCCATTGCAGGCACAGCACCGCTATGAAAGTCCACATCGCCGCTTTTCTTCATCTGCAGATCCCTCGGCATAAACTTGAGATTGGCGCATGCTGTTCCAATTGCGATGATTTGGTTTGACCCGTGCTGCCAAGAGGCCCGTTTCCTCGGGCAGAGGTCCCATTACCCTGGGAAGGAGACATGATACCCTGGGCCAAGGGTCTCCTTTCACTCTGTGTGTTAGAGCTTGAGCTAGCTGCTCGAGGAAGCACTGGGGAAGCTCCTGGCTGGCCCCCGTTGACCTGGGGAGGGTGGTCAGATTTCCCTCTGACTGTGTGGGACCATGAGGTGTCCTGGTTTGCTGAGCTGTTTGGCGGCGGTGGAGAGGCAAAAACACGTCCGTTCACCACGGCGGCTAGACTCAGAGACTCGGCACAATGGACACAGTAATTAACACTGTCACATGTATAAACAGGCGGACAAATTAGGTGTCAGCAGTAGTGTAGTTGACCCTAGTCTCTCTGTATGTCCCAGATAACCTGCTTGTATGGAAGGGTTTCCTATCCGCCGTCCCCTGTGGTTATGTGGGAAGGTAGTCTGGAATGTAATGGGCTTTGCAGTTAAAGGTATTTTGGCTGGTTAGGGGGTCATGGTACTTGGGAAGGAAACTATGTGACTTACTTGTCCATCGAAGTTGACCCAACCTGACCTGGCGATTGCCTTGCTAGGAAGAGTGATTCATATAAGCTTTGTATTTGAATTTGATGTTTTACTATCATATATAAACATATATAATCCTCGTATCTTACACTGCGGAGGTATCAAGAAAACTGAGGGTGTGGCACGATTGTTTCTTGCCCCAAAATAAGATGGGAGATTATTGTGCAGTGCAGTGCAGTAATGGGCAATAGCGATAGACGAAAGTGCGAAGTATTGGCTAAGTGCAGGATGGCAAGAAGTTTGTTACAGGAATTATGATGGCTTATTATTTATGGTCTATTTATTTATTTATATTTTAAAGAAAATGTAAGTAACATAATGTGCCATTATTTTCAGCGGTTGGGGGATAAATATAAGTCTTGAAGTCTGATGTGCTAAAGGAACGAGATAGGAAAGACTTAAGAGATTAAAAGGGAATCCTTTAAGGTTAGAGGTTGATTTGTGTGAAGTGGTGAGCTAGAGTTGGGCGGAAGTTCTGGGTGAGAGGTCTGATTGCAAATAGAGAAGAAACAATAGAATTTCTTTAATTTTATTTACCATCACTTTTATAAGTGGAAAGTGGTTATCCTATTTGATTTTTGGTGGAGGGGCACCTGGTTGTTCGTTCATCTCGTTTTTCTTGCACTCGGCTGGAACCTCACGTGTCACTATATACTGAAAACAGTGGAACTGTGCGGTATTTTCAAGGGCTTCTTTGAAATTTGAATGGGGGATTTTTCGCGGTTCTGTCTATTCAGAATGGAGAAGTTGGTGCTCAAAGCGATTTCTCGAGTTTGAGAACCAATCTATCTCTTGAGATAGAAATAGTCATAGAAACGATAGGACTTGTCTGGGTAGTCTTTTAGAGGCGGAGTGCACATTTCTTTTATCATCTTGTTTTGACGACATTTTAATGCAATCTTTATAGGGATTCTTCATATTGCTAAAATCTACCCGTGACCTTTGTAGTTTTAGAATCGTAAACCCCATTTTATTGGGTGTTTGATATTCTTGATGGACAGCAGAGGCGGTCTCCTTTTACAAGTATTTTCCTGAATAGAAAAATACGCAAGTGAAAATACAGAATGAATATATATATATATATATATATATATATATATATATATATATATATATATATATATATATCAAGCAAAAGCTAATGGTTCCCCTGACGTTCTTGACCTATAGGTTATTATCCACGTGACTGATATTGCAGTGACCTTGGATAATTCGAATCTTCCCGACGCAGTGTTCATGTTTTCCTTCGTCACGATATATACAGCTTCCATAACTAGTCTTTGTCCATAGTCTGTTTTTGCAATCCTTCAATGGCGGCGTTTGCAGTCCTTCAATGGCGGCGTTTGCAGTCCTTCAATGGCGGCGTTTGCAGTCCTTCAATGGCGGCGTTTGCAGTCCTTCAATGGCGGCGTTTGCAGTCCTTCAATGGCGGCGTTTGCAGTCCTTCAATGGCGGCGTTTGCAATCCTTCCAATCTGGTAGATGTCCCGCCTCATCCTGTGGTGACGACGTCAGCTCGATGCTCGTGGGTCATGTCATGGTTCACTTTTTCTAGAATTGATACACTCCAGTTTTAGGTCTCTTCCCATTTACCTCATTATTTGACCTTGCCGTCAGCAACACGCCTGGAAGATCATCAAAAAATGTACATCTTTTGCGCCACACCCGTTTGCGAAGATCCGACGATAAGGAAGCCGCCAACCATGACTTTGCAAAATACTCTACTGTAACAGCACTCGTGTTTTGTGTAAATCATTTCCCTAAAGCTGCTGTATCACCAATCGCTCAAGGTCCCCTCATAGAAAATCTATTAAGATGTGACGTCCGGGATAAATTACTTTGTCTTCTGTCCCTCTGACAAATGATTAAAAGTATCCAGTGTTTCGGTAACGCGCGGTACCTGGTTACCTGAATCAAGTCCTGTGTAGGGGAAGGCTGCCACCAGCTGATAAGGGATCAGCACCCATGTACTTGCGAGACAGTGGAAGACCTGTAAAGTGTGTGTTATTTGTGTGTGTATGTCAGTTTATATGTGAAAAGAAGTAGTTCCTACACAGGACATCGCCGAGCAGGCGTGCCTAGTCAGGCAAGCATTTTTATTCTAGTCTTTTACAGGTTCTGTCTTAAAAGATATAAAAGAAAGAATTCTGATCAAAGTTTTTATTACTTATTCAGAAAAGGAAAGGTCTCCCATATCCCCGTCATTCTCTGGCCTGGCCGTGATTTAACCATGGCCCGCAACCCATTAAAGATAATAATTTCCAAAGAAAAAATCAACAAGTGTCAGGAGGACACATGTTGAGAGCAGTGCAGCTGCCGAGCTAGGGGATCATGAGCAAGAGGCTATCTTATGCCATCTGCCGCCATCTGCTCTCAACCAAGGCCTCGCAGGGTTTTTTTTTTAGGCCCCTTCCCAGGGATGGAGCAAGTTGCAGGTCCTCCAGGGCAACGCCATCTCTGGGCGTTTCCTACCCCTCGTGGCGAAAAAAGGGGAGCTCTTGCCTTTTCCCCTGGAGGGATGGCTTTAGCATTTAGAAGACAATGATGTGCAAACCGCGATGAACGACGCTGGATAACCCGTTTGAACTACCGAATCTTTCTCATCAAAACTGTCTACTGCGACGTACCCTGAGAAGAGGCCCAAGTATGTACTCGCATTGGTTGCAGACATAGGAACGCAGATTTTCTGTTGTCCGAGCGGCAGTATACACCCTTCACTGTTTATACTCGCTAAAGATTCAGTTTCAAAATAAGCCTTTATTCAATAAATTACAATGGTTATTCTTTTCATAGTTTATTGCACAAAGAAATTGAATTAGGCATGATAGAGATAGAATACAGATACCGTTGTTACATGTTTGATAATCTATCACAATCATCATAAATCTTTTATTCAAGTTTTGAAATTATTGTGGTTAGTGATGTCTTTAGCATTGAGGTGGTAGGTTCCAGGTCAGAAGTGTGTATATTAGCATTTGCCGTGTCCCTATTTCTGTTAGATCTCTTGGCATAGAGAATTGAATTATATTCGAACACCTGATGTGTCCCCACAGTTTGTAAGGGCAGTATTCATTGTGGATAATTCCCATGAGTGATTTTATGAATGAAAACATACATCACAACTGTATTTCACTTTGTGCATCCTGCATTAGGGTTTTACTAGTTGATCCCCGAATATTTAGGCAATAGTTAATGCTCAGAGCTAGGGATTTGATTTTTTTGTGATCAAGATGTATTAATATACCCAATACCTCTTTATGTATATTGTAGTTTTTACTGACTGCAAGAGGTCCACCTCATAGACGGGAGGTGATCGATAAACAAAACTCCTACGGAGCTGGGACAATGTTGCGGAGGCACAAGAGAGAACTTGACACAGCGAAAGCCAGACTAGAACATGTGTTCTTTGGGGTGTGTGGAACTCATGTTAGGAAACTCGTCACTTGACCCAAGATTAGCGTGGGAAATACGCGTCTCGAGGCTGTCAAATGTATATCAAACAGGGACTAAAAGTTCACTTAACGTTTTTATAATCGACGTTGCCACGACCTTGGATAATTTGTGTTGTGACGCAGTGTTTTCTATTGTTATATGCAGCTTCCATTACCTTTCGGATTTCCTTTGCTTGCTACCAATCTCGTAGATATCCCTCCTCATTTATGTGAGCCACTATGGCATTGAAAGTCCTGTGGTGCCGGTGCTGAAACCACGTCGTGTTACACCCTAATACTCCTTTTCATATGTACTGCAAGGAATTCAGTATACGGCACTGTCGGGGTTGCTTATGAGCGGTTTCTTGTTCCTTGCCAAAGCACCTATCTCCATGCCAGACGTGTTTGCTACATTTACATTAGTACCAAAGTACATGGGAAGGTAGTATCTAACTAAAATATTTTATCGTGGACCATGTCCAGCAGCAACAAACTCCATCATATATTATATATTTTATTATTTATTATATATTATATATTATATATATATTATATATATCATATATTATATATTACATTATATATTCATGATACTTAGATTTGTTTTTCCACTGACTTTTCCTTTTCCATTGATATATTCCTTTCCCATTAATATGTAAAACATGAAAGACATGAATAACGTCCATCTCTCACACAGAAAGAGATCTTTCATGTTACTACCGACCTGTCTTTGTCAGACTTTACATACATGCAAAATACCTCGACCACTCTTTCCCTCAACTGACACTCCATCCCATTCTTCACTAAGAACCCACTTTTGTTACATGTAATGAAAAGGTAGCAACTAGGTGACAAAAGTATAATTAGTAGATATTTGTGTTGTGACTACTGTATCTGGAAGCTGAAACCTTTGTCCTCAGCATGGCAGGCCTTACATTGATGTTGGTGACCGTGGTGGCAGCGTTGTCAAAATCCAGTGCAATTTTCCCATTTAACCTGGACGCAGTTGACGTGGTCGTGACGAACGTAAAGGACCACCTTGAAGATTCCATCGACCCCTACCTGGTACCTGTTGAACATAACACTTATGGAAAAAGCCCTTATGGATATGTTCCCCAGAATTACGTGAACGAGCCTATCTGCCCGTTATACATTAAACCTGTGTGGGAAGAAGCAGTGGTAAGTGTTCTTATTGTTCTTAGGTTCTAGGTTTTACACTTGATATTTAATGATGGTAATAATTTCATTCTAGCATCTCGGAAACTTATTACTTACTGCTTACTATACATAGAGCACTCATTGGTTGCTCTGGTAAGACGTACAGAAATGGTTATCGAGATTCAAGGCCATAAGAGTTGCAGGATATTTACATCTCATTTTTGTGTATGCATGCATGTGTTTGTATTGCTAACTGCTGCTGACAATCAATTGATGAATAGCACGAAAGCATACCATTGTCTGATTACTGCCGCACTCGTCACTAGATCATTAGATATAGCACATGGGTTGTATAAAAGGAAAAATCAGAAACGTATGCTCGTCATACACTTTATATGGCAAAGAATCTAAACTTTTTTTTCTTCTTAATGGGCAGGTACAACAAGTGGTACACTCTCTGGTGACAGTATGGGAAAGTTTTCATAAAACCGAATTTGTCCATGTGACGGAAACCTTGAAATACCCTGTTACAGTGATAAAACAGTCTACCATCACTGTACCTGCACTGCCAATTTACAAGACGGAAACTATTGTAAGTAAATCGTGTATTTTACTCATTGATTTCTGTTTTCTCTTAGAATTTTCAAACAAATTACTCTACTTCATTACTTCCAATGAGTAATCTTTTATATCTTTTAAAAGCTTTTCTAGCTCTTATTTTATTGGACTTCATTCCATATTTTAGATTGTGCCAGAGGAGAAGACCGTAATGTCCGCAAGAATCGATACTGTTAAGTACACCCTAACCCAGACAAACCTTGAGGTAAGTTCCAAGAATTACATCACTGGTAATATGAAATAAGATACACCACATGGCAGTTCAAGTTATTCGCAGGATAATTTACCAAAAGCATTACTACTACATTCAACAGGTGATAACATACACTCTAACAAATACAATCACGACGACAAGTTTAGAAGCAGAATGGATTACTCTCACCGAGTATGAGACATCGTGGGAAACGGTGAATGTACCTGTGACTAGCATCAGCACTGTCTGGTCACAAGAGGTCAGTAATTGTTTTTTAGCCCTTGGTAATTGAGCTATTGTTGTTGCTAAATATTATCCAAATTATGCAAAACACTTATCTGTCTGAGGTGATGACCTGATCTGGCTTGAGTTCTATTTGATGCCTTATTGTGAGAATTTACATTCATGGAAAATAATTGTGCATTTGATATCATGTATCGATATATAATCTTCAACTTAAGAAGTGGGATTGTATTTGTATAAGTCAGTTTGATAAAAAAGATTCAAAATACAAAATGGAAACTGCTACAAACCAAACTCAACCTAATTATTTGTATGCATTAAATTTTCGTATTTGATATGGCTATTATGAGTATTGATAATCAGTTTGGAATGTATCTTCGCACGTCTCCCAAAGTCGTATAGGGCGGAGGGAAAGGTCATCCATGCATTGGCTTATGCAAGTGGTAGGATATCCAAGAGACAGGAGCCTTGGTAGGGAAGGGGGGAGAAAACCAACTTAAGAGATCACTCATACCCCCCCCCCCCCACACACACACACACACACACACGCACACGCATGTACGCTCACATTAAAAATTAAACAACGAAGGGCAATGCAAGAAACCACACGAATATGCCGAATGTCTTTTCGCTATAATACTGTACTTCCTCAGGGCATAATACAGAAGAGCTACAGAGGGGGCTATATGTGTTAGGTTTCATGTCACATTAGAAATTAGACACGTGATGATCTTGGATAATTTGAGGCTCCATGGTGCGGAATTTGTTAGAGGCAGCATTGATACAGTCAACTATCTTCCTTTGTCGTGGGGCCAAACCTTTTCAGTCTTAGGACCACTTGGGGGTGACTATCGTTATCGACGTGAACGACAAAGGCATGTCGCCCGGCATGGTGTTACTCGATTTGTTGTTCATGGAGACCACATCTTTTCTTGCCTATGTATACCTTGTCACAATCGCTGCAAGGTATACTGTACACCTGGCTAAGGGGCCTCCATTAGACCAGCCTCTTCTCAGACGGTCGCCGATCTTTTCCCGATGTGGAGGCGATCTTGATTGTATGTCACACAGAGGTCTCCGGGAGATCAGTCGACTCCGAATGTGGAAGACTAATTCTGAGGGCTGTCCTGCTGGTCGTTTGTCTTCAGTCCATCATCTGCCTTGCACTTTAGGTGTAACAGCATACCTCGGGATAATAGAGACGTTGGAAAGTGTTATGTATTAGATTTACTCCTAGAAGTGCTCAGAAGAAGAAACGGATGATTGCTCCTTGTCTTTTTTATTGTTGGCAGAGAAATGTATGAAGTCGTCCTTATTGGTTGGTTTTCTATACACGGAAAATATCGGGTCGTTTGGTCTCCTGTATATCCTGGTGTCAAGGAACGGAAGTTGGTCGTCTCGTTCCTCATTGGTGAACGTAAAGCTGAACAAGGTGCACCCCACCATACAAGATGTTCTGGAGGTCCGTCCTTGTAAGCACTACAGCGAGGACTTTGTCCACATAGCACAGCCTCAGTACTTTACCGACATATTGTGGGTAATAGTGATGGTGCATGGCATCTCTTAATTAAAACAAGTGGAATAGAAGCTTCCCCTTCAGGATTTTTCATCAATGTTTTCCTATAAGTAGAGGCATCCAAAAGCAGAACCTATATTTTTTCAACAAACATTTAAGTGGATGATCAGTACACCACCATCCTTTTTAGTCAGGGCAATGGAATTGTTTCTGACAAGTCCCTGTAAGGCCTCAATATACCAGGTAGGAATGACAGGCTGCCATTCTTTTGGTAATGGCAACAACACAAGTCACAACCCCTTGTAACTATCAATTACGTAAAGATTCCTATGGGAATTGGACCTGATATAGTCAGCCATACCTTTTCTAAGAATACTGGTGTCGAATTTGTCCTAGTGATGAGGCTTGTCTCTGGGTGTCGGCGAGAGGTTTGACAACTTATCAGGTCATCACGCACCACTTTGGACCAACCATTATTCATATAAGCTTCCTCTGATACCTTGCGTTTTGCCTTGTTTCTTGGAAGACGGCCCTTAATGGCTTCATCTCTTGGATACACTCTCTGAATGCTTCCCCAAGGGAGTGCTTAGCATAACTGGAGATGCATCTACAGAACGCATCCACAAACTTAAGTTACATGCTAGGACAACAGGACATTTTCGAACAAGGGATAGAATTAATCCCCTTTCTAAGTCATTTCCAATATTCATCCGCCTCATTTGATCTTTGGGAAAACAGGAAAACATACATGCATGCTTCTATGCTGCTTTGTTGGCTCTTTCTAATAATTGGGTCGTTTTGAAGTAGGCACTATTTACGTTTTTTTTTTTTTTATATATATATATATATATATAGGTCTGTATTAGCGTTATTTTGCTAAAGCAAGATAGTAATGAAATGTACAGCAAATATTGAGTCTGGACAATGAGAACAACTACCTATCCTTTGTAGTAATGAAAATCTCCAACATTGCATTTTCACTCTAATCAATGTATAAAGAACACACACAAGGGATCATTGGCTGGTTGTTGGCTAATGCTGCAGCATCCACTCCATATTTTCAATATTAAATTTTTGTATAGTTATTACTGTTTTACCAGATTATAAAATCTTATGCCATTTAAAGTAAAGATGAAACTTTTCTTATTGGTCTTAAGGTGTATCTGGAGTATTATGTCAGTATGATACACTCTGAAGTGCTGACAGTTACTGCGTATGAATGAGTTGTCCTACTTGGAGAGCCTGTCCCATTCGTGGGATGCAGATGGTACACGCCTCCCCCGAGGACAGGGTGAACTTGTGCATTGGCTTGCACATGAGCTTTCTTTTAAAGTCTTGAAGTCCTGTCGAGTCCGTATATACTTGGTGGTCCTCCCGTCCTTGTTACAAAAAAATACAAACTCAATGAGTCTGGAAACAGGATGGTCCACGAAGTGGACAAATTACAATTATTGCATTCATTCATTCATCCATCCAGTGCACATGCGGATGATAGTTCAAAATAAATTCACTGATGAGGAAGCCCGGTTGTGGTTATCTTCAAATACTACTGGATAACCGTTCTGATCGGTAATGCGCACACCAATACTATTTATAGTCTTCTTTAAGAGCTGTTTATAAAGTGTAGGTGTAAATCCCTTCATACTCGAATCTTTCAAGGCAAAAGCATCCAAAATATTGACCTGCCGTTCGGCAAATCGACAGGGTGCTACAATATCTGAAAATATATAGATATAATCAACCCCTCCATCATTTCTCGGTCTCATGCTTACATTATTTTGTATAAGCAACCATTCTTCTTGAAGTCCTTCCTGCATTAGAAACATAAAAAGTATAGGTTTTCCTTTCGTCAAACCCTAGTATGAGCCATGCGACGAGAGACGAATGCCAATCTCATGATGACATTGTTCCTCTGAGCTCGCTCCTGAAACGCTAAATACAGTTTCAACATGAATTCGGTCTGAATCCCAATCATATGTAAACAACTTTCCCTCAGGAATGTTTTTTTAACTGCATCCCTTCCGGGCACCGCCTCAAATTGATTTATATCATCGTTTATCAGATCAATCATTAAGTGTGCACTCTTCGTTCTCCCTAGCATATCAAATTTGGGAACATATTTAAATATATCATGCTGGAGTGTTTAGATTTTGATTACACATTTTAACGACGTTTTCAAATAAACTGCTTTGGAGCGTGTGCAAACCTTTAGCAGGTATGTTGAGAATCTGAATAGTACTAAAAATTTACTAAAATTTACTAAAGCCACCTCATAATCCACCATTAATGGTGGAATAAATTTTTCGAAGGCATGGGAGGTATTTTGCGGAAAGTCCTCCTTAGAAGCATTGCTTGTACTGTATATGTATTATCAGTTTCCATGGTGAAGACAGGAAACAGACTGAGAGCTTCACTGCTAATTCGACATTTTATAAGGAAGTTAAAGATGATAATAAAATAAAGGGATTACATAAACTAGTTTTATTGATCGAAATACACAAAATATATCATACTAATACACAAAGGGATATATATCATTCATTATCATCCGACATTTTTATTCGCTTCATCACACTTTCATTTTCAGGTTCACGCCCTCCTCATTTCCAGGCGACTGTCGTCCGCTACTAATTCCAAAATTATCGCACTGGTTTCGCTGCCCATTTTCACCGTCAGGTATCAGCGGAGGGTTTTGATTCATTAAGACTGTTCGTATTTTCATAGACTTACACCGCGCGGCAAAGCTTTGTATGAGAGAAACATGTTCTTGACACTAGCTTCTACCTTCATTTTCAACGGGGAATATAATCTCTCGAATATTCAGCTCTTCAACCCTGTTAAACAAAACATTGAGAGTCGTATTTTTCAAGCGATCATCGAGCGTGTCACTGGCCAGTCCAGCAACATAATGTTTGTCCTTGCTTGTCTTTAACTGTCTTATGGCAATATCGTTATAGTGTAGAGCTTTGCCCAAGCCAAAATGAACCACAAGGTAAATTACAGTAGGTCCTCGCTCACCCTGTTTCACACTAATTACTCCGGTTGCGGTTCGGTCAGGTACAATTGCTCTAGCAGTGGAGTACAAACGCCTTCTCGTTCTATAAAAAAAAAAGAAATCTGCATGTGCATATTCTCTCTCCAATACACCGGAGGTTGCATAAGCAGTCTTTCCACAGGCGTTGGCGATGACGCAAACCGCTGTATCTCTACTCAACTTAGAATGAAGAATGCTACCCTCTTTTAAAACAAGAGGATACAGATGAGTTTTCGGGAGACGACGGTGATAACTTTTTTTCCCCTCCATTTTAGCGAATTGTAGCTGACGTCTATCACCTGAGCTCGCGTCCATAGGTGTTTCTTGGGTCATCTTTACTGTATATTCGAGGCTGAGATGGATTACCTAATGCCTTTATTCGTTTCCTGCGTGTCTCTTTATACCTGCGTTGGGTCATGCCTATTATCTGTCTGCCCACATGCTCGACGCACCTCAAATGCGCGATAATTATCTGCTGCCTGCCCAACTGCCGATGCACCATATTCGCGATAATTATCTTCGCAGCTTTGTACTTATCGGTATCCTATTTCAAAACCGATCGATCATTGGTTATAAATAAAAGCAAGTTTTCGATATTTGCCAATTGCACGAATTACTACTATTTAGGAAACAAGTGTTAGGTCTTCAAGTGCTTCATAAGCTTCCTGCTGATAAATTTCGTGACTGATTACCAAAGGTTGTGTGTTTCCCATAGGGACACAATAATAGGTTTATACTGAGTGCGATAAAATTTTACCATCTCTCTCCGGAGTTCGCCAGTAAGCATTTGAGATGGTATATCCCCTTTGTTGTTCTCATCCTCGCTTGAGTGGGTAGCATTACTGCATTGCGAAGATATCACACTATAGAATTCGTCATTTTCACTCATATTTGTGCTTTCCAATGCTTCTAACCGCCAAAAATGGTTGTGTAGATCGAAAGAATCGCTGGATTTATATAGTAGATTAATAAGGGCTCCAACGGATCTTTTCATTTGTAGGCATAAAGGCGGGCATGGCTCTTCTTTTCACGTAATTCGGGTCTTTCGATCTCGCACCTGCTTCGCATATCTGCCAGATTTCACATTAAGAATTTGCGAGGTCTTGTGGCCATGGTTTGACGGCGCGATATTTTTTTTTTTACGAGTGTTTGTGAAGGACATATGTTCGTTGTGATAAAACTTTTTCCACATCTGATCGTGTAATGTTCTTTCCCAGAGCCGTGCTAATAGAATTTGAAAGTGACTATACTTCCCAATCCATAGGGGTTTTTGTAATCCTCATACAAGAACTTGCATTGTGTTGTTGTTGATCACATTGGTAAACAATCTGATATGGATAATATTCACAAAGGATGTTTCAGCAGTATCACACCCAAGATCTATGATTAAATAGTTTCGAGGCTTTGCAAAGACAACCTTTTTATACAACTCTAAAAACCGCTTGGCTTGGCCCTTTCCATATATGTCTACCTAAACATTCGATCTGCCCCAGGTGTGTCTGTTTTAACAAGATGAAATGAGATGTGTTTAGTGATATGTTGCGACTGTGTTTCCCATTCATGAATACATTTTGAGTATGACCGATATGTTTTCGTGATGTCCCTTTTTTCTAAATGCATTGCTCACTGTCATTGCTGGCCGCTTCTATAAAACAATCGTCCAGTATATATAGAATGCGGTCACTCGGATTCGTCTTGTGTTCGGCAAGATCTATAAGGTCTTTACTAACAACAAGCTTACCTGCAAGTGCGGATTCTTTTTCGAGAGGATGTGATTCACTTCCACATATAATTATATTATCAAATTGTTCATGATAATCTACAACTATTTTGGAAGTGAGGTATGGCGTTCCGGATTTCGTAACACCTGCAATTATTATTCAGTAAATCACCTCCAAAGCAAGGGTATGGAGCAGTTAGATGTGTCATGGCGAAAGGTGGAAATGAAAGTGAAGTATACCTTTCAGGATGTTCTTCTTTTATTAGTAATTATGCAATATTAGAATATAATACATTATTTACATATAAAATCTAAAATCAAATACATTTTTTACATGAATTTAAACATCGCTGTCGCTTGCTTTCTCGCATGTCTTCCTGCGTTTGCCAGGTGGTTGTTTGTTTTTTATTCTGGAACCGTGTTGTTGTTTTTTGTTTATTAATCCCTCTTTGAGGGTTGTCGTGGCATTCTAAGAGGACGGGAAATGGTTATGTACGAGATATGTTCGTTTTCTCCACAGCTGATGATTAGACCTTCTCACCCTCGTCTCCTCCTCCTCCTCCTCCTCCTCGAGGTCTACATCAGGTACATAATCTCCCAATATCCCATCCTCTTCCTCCTCTTCACTTTCCTCTGCTTTCTGATGTATGATATCGGGGTGGCCATATGCTAGCGATTCATAGGCATTTACATACCAGCGTTTATCATCGTACAGCGACAACCCACGTTTCCGTGTTTGTGTAGTTGACATTTGCCCGCCTACATTGGTGATGCTGACATGGGTGAAGTGGTGCACCTCTTTCTGACGAATAATTCGACGGAAATTATCGTGTTTGAGCCTTCTCTTTTCAGCTCGACAAATTCCCTTTGTACCTGAAGATGATTGGTCATTGTTCAGGAGCAAAGAATATGTCCTGGGTTTCAGACATATAGCTGCTTTGATAGGAATTTCCCCTGTCTCAGACTTCAATAATACGAGCTGACCCTTTGAGGATTGGCTGTATAGCGGATGAATCTGGCTAAAGTTAGAAGTATCTATCCACTCTTTTAAAGGAGACCTTGAAAAATCTTTATATATATCATCGGTGTTCACGGAGAGGATATAGCTATCCGTATCAGTATAGCAAAGCTTTACCTTATCTCCATAGTGGGCCTTTATCATCTTATAATAAAAGTGATATAACTTAAATTTAGCCAGTTCCAAAATCGTAAAGCCAACATATTGCGGGCAATCCATCGCATTGAAATTTAGTCTTGAGATTATTATCCGATTCGGGGTCAGGGGATGAGTCTTTCGAAAAGAGGACTTCGTAACTTCTTCAGAAATGCCGATGGTTTGCATACCATGCTAGCTTTTTCTAACCCCTTGAGAGGGTTCATCAAACACCTGCCAAAGACACTATTGGAGAACGTCTTAAAACCCAACTGTTGGGCTTTATCAGTTGCTTCCCGTCGAGCCTTGTTGTTTTCGTGAATGAAGGGCGATAAATATTCACGTTGGGAGTATTCATATACTTCATGCACTTGCTCTACCTCAATCCCTAACTCAATCAACAGCTGTAGATGCTTCAGGGTAATGAGGTAATTTTTCTGAGGAAGATGAGAGGCTACCAACTTTTGGTTTTTACCTTGGAGGCGTCTGTTTTGCGAGGCTAGGAGATGTTTGTTGTAAGGAGACAGGTCTTGTTTTCTTATCTCCATGTGGTGAATTAGGAGGGGCAGCTCGTCAGTTTTTCTTGCCACTTCCGGGGAAACTTTCAGATCGGCTACTATCTAATGACCAACATTACCGCTTTCGTCATGGTTGGCTAAACCCGCAGCTGTGAACTTGATCTTTTCACTGTGATAATTTCCGAATATTACCATATGGTAATTTCTCGGACATTACCGTAACATATTGACTATTAAAGTCCAAATACAGGATGAATGTACTGACATCCTTTTCTACATTAAAGCTGGGGTTCACAAGTGGGTTATTAGCCACTGTAAGAGGACGCACACACGATGTAAGACCTCCTCTTACTGATTGTTTTATCTTACGTGCTAATTCAGGGTCGGATATAAGTTCTAATTCTGCATTTGTCATTTTCAAGAATGCATCATAAGCATATCCGGGGAGGCTAACGTAGTTAACCACATCTAGCTCGTACTTTTCAGCAAGCATAGATCTCCACCCGATAAACACGTCGGCTAGTAGACCCACATCTGTTCTTAAATAACAAGTTAGGTAACCCCCTAGTGTTCGACACTCTGCAGCTTCCCATACTTTGAGTGCGTGAGCATATTCTTCCTCGGTAGCTGTTTCACCTGTGAGGGAACTATAGAATTTTTCTATTTCGGGGAGGGATGTATCTTTCAGCTTGTTCAGATCATCCAAATACTCATATGGGAAAATACCTTTCCCTGTTAGGAGCAATGGATGAGCTTTGTCCGGCAGGTGGCGTATCAGATGTTTTGAGTATTGTAATGGTCTGTTGCTTTCTATATGGGTCTTGGCGAGCGAACTTAAACAGTGTTCATAAAGGCTAGGCTATCCAGGAATTTTAGGTTGTTCAGTTCCACTGTATGATAGCGAAGTCCTTGTTTAACGAGAATTTTTATGTCAATGTCGCGTTGCAATTCCTTTAGAACCAGACCAAGGTCATACGAATGGTTATGTGCTATACAAGGCATGGTTGTGCGGTGATTCCTCATCTGGAGGTTGCAGCGAGCACAATATGCCCCTATGTAATTAAAATAGGGCTTAGTATGGTCGTGATGTCGATGCTTTTGGTGCGGCGAGGGAAAATCTTGGTGACACAACTCTCATTTTTTAAAATTTTTGAAATGCATTATCTTCATCACACATGTGGAGAGCAAAGTTTGGCATGTTTTTTTTTTAAATATCCGCCCATTTGGCTGATAGGTTATCCACAAAGTGAGTAGCAGTATCGATGCCTTGATATATGCTACTATCCACAACATCACCTCTTCTGTCGATAATGATATAGCCATATGCAAATGCCTTGTGGTGCACTATGCCTCTTCCACCGGAATTGTTTTTGGTCATGTAAGCTTCAAAATCCTATACACAGATATGTGAGGCATTATAAGCTTTCCCAAAGTTTTTAAATGAGAGCTTGCTGCCCTGAGGCGGGTATGTTATCTTAACCGCCACATCACATCCTGACATGGGAATTTCTGCCGTTGCCTGGTTCGGGAATGATAAAAACACGTTCGACAGAAATAACCATGGCAGGTCCGACCTCGTCTTGTAACTGCATTTACAAACTTATTATTCAAGTCTGTAATGAGACAGGCATGCTCATTTTGCAACAGGAGAAGATGAAGTCGGTCTCGTTTCTGCCCGTTTTCTATTCCTTTTCTAACCTTCGAAATGAAGTATTTGTTACTTTCCTGTGCGATGGGTAATTTCTGGAGAGCATAAACATGCAGTGAAAGATTTTTTTCTCCAGTTCTCGAAGATTTTCCCATGCGACGGGGAGTTTTTGCATGTCATAGCGAATTATTTGCTAGCATTTAACCGGTGTATTGACAGCTCTGAGTTTGTTTTCCCGGCAGCTAGCAGTTTTCCAGCTGCCAGAGAGCGTATGACGCAATCAACATTTTCTCTGGGGTTGAAACTGAATTTTCCTCCGCGTGCTTCTTTAGGATATGCGACATAATTTCCAATAGCTTGAGGAATGCGAATCTGGCTCATTATAATTTCATGGCTGTTAATCGCGTCCAGGTCTAAACCGCTCTCTTCTTCTGTGAGCCATTCTTCCAATTTGCCTTCCGCTTCCTTGGCCCACCCTCGCACTCTTTTCCTGCAGTCGGCGTCGCTGGTGATAATGTAACTACACAGGGTTAAGTTTTTCACTCTTTCTCTAACAGCACCTGTGGCAAGATCTCACAATAACAGGTTAGGTAATCCCCTAGTGTACGACACTGTAGCTTCCCATACTTTGAGAGCGTGAGCGTATTCTTCTTCAGTAGCTGTTTCACCTGTGAGGGAACTATAGAATTTTTCTATTTCGGGGAGGGATGTATCTTTCAGCTTGTTCAGATCATCCAAATACTCATATGGGAAAATACCTTTCCCTGTTAGGAGCAATGGATGAGCTTTGTCCGGTAGGTGGCGTATCAGATGTTTTGAGTATTGCAATGGTCTGTTGCTTTCTATATGGGTCTTGGCGAGCGAACTTAAACCTGCGTTCATAAAGGCTAGGCTATCCAGGAATTTTAGGTTGTTCAGTTCCACTGTATGATAGTGAAGTCCTTGTTTAACGAAAATGTTTGTTAATGTCGCATTGCATTTCCTTTAGAATCAAACCAAGGTCATACGAATGGTTATGTGCTATACAAGGCATGGTTGTACGGTGATTCCTCATCTGGAGGTTGCAGCGAGCACAATATGCCCCTATGTAATTAAAATAGGGCTTAGTATGGTCGTGATGTCGATGCTTTTGGTGCGGCGAGGGAAAATCTTGGTGACACAACTCTCATTTTTTTTGTTTGTTTTTTTTTAAATGCATCTTCATCTTCATCGCACATGTGGAGAGCAAAGTTTGGCATGTTTTTTTAAATATCCGCCCATTTGGCTGATAGGTTATCCACAAAGTGAGTAGCAGTATCGATGCCTTGATATATGCTACTATCCACAATATCACCTCTTCTGTCGATAATGATATAGCCATATGCAAATGCCTTGTGGTGCACTATGCCTCTTCCACCGGAATTGATTTTGGTCATGTAAGCTTCAAAATCATATACACAAATATGCGAGGGACTATAAGCTTTCCCAAAATTCTGGAGAGCATAAACATACAGTGAAAGATCGTTGTCTTTCTCCAGTTCTCGAAGATTTTCCCATGCGGTAGGGAGTTTTTGAATGTCATAGCGGATTATTTGCGAGCATTTAGCCGGTGTGATGCCATCTCTACCGAGGTTTCTTTTTTTCCCGGTGGCTAGCAGTTTTCCAGCTGCCAGAGAGCGTATGACGCAATCAACATTTCCTCTGGGGTTGAAAATGAATTTTCCTCCGCGTGCTTCTTTAGGATATGCGACATAATTTCCAATAGCTTGAGGAATGCGAATCTGGCTCACTATAATTTCATGGCTGTTAATCGCGTTCAGGTCTAAATCACTCCCTTCTTCTGTGAGCCATTCTTCCAATTTGCCTTCCGCTTCCTCGGCCCACCCTCGCACTCTTTTCCTGCAGTCGGCATCGCTGGTGTTGTAACTACAGTGTTATGATTTTCACTCTTTCTCTAACAGCACCCGTGGCAAGATCGGTCTTAGACAGAGTAATAGTAAAACTTGTGTATGCCTTTACACCCGGAAGTGGATGTTCGAGAGAAAGACGATATGTTTGAAGAATATCGCTGAAATAATTTTCATTTCTGCGCAAATATCCATGAGGACACGGTTGGGAATGCTAAAACCCAATCTTACTGCTGCTCCTTGAAACAGTTCCGTTCTAAAAGCAATGTGAGGGGTCTCCAAATCATCATCCTCACTATTAATTTCAATATCACTATCGGGTGTGAGGGTTGCAATTCTTCATCACTACTAGTTTCTACATCACTGTTTTCCAAATGTTTGCCGGGTTGCGGAAGTGGAGAAAGACGGTGGGGAGGGCCTGGGATGCTGTGAGACGGGAGTCGAGTGTGAGGGACCATAGTAAGCGTTGTTGTTATCCCCTGCAATGAATAATATACACATTGTAACGAAACCGATGTGATATTATTTACTTCATATGACATTAGATACTGCATAAATTCTATGTTGGGGAAGGATCTTGACACTTTTGGACGCCTTTTCTGTACCACCTGTTAAAATTTTATTTTTGCAACAGTAAAAAAATATAAAATAAAATACAATAACACGGGTGCTGTCTGATAATTCTAGGGGGTTGGAGGGATATGGTTGTAATTCTTACCTTGCAGTGACGATGTAGTCTCGCAGAGGGAACGTGTTGACTGCAACCCATGCAAAGCAGGCAGAGGTGATTTTTTACTTCTTATGGCAGATAGGACAATATTTAGCGGTTTTGGCCATAGTGAGCACTTTCACAGTTTAGGTAACACTGGTAATTGAACAAGAGAGTTGAGGTCTTTTTATATAGTACGAGAGGTATTTCGCGTGGCTGGGGGAGGGGGGGGGGGTTATGAACGTTGAGGTGTTCCGTTCTGTCCTACCTCGTACTACTAATGTTCCTATGCAGTGCAGACCAACCAATCCATTAAAGATCATATTAGGAGTTAGTTTGGATGTATTAGTGTGATAGTTTGGTAATTTTGTAGTTCTGATATTTTGTCAACTAAATCTTGGTATTTGGTGAATCATATGTAACACACACAGTAATGTACACAATAGAGATATAATAAAACTGCCACAATAAGAAAAGGGAAAAGTAAATTTTGACAAGAATATATACTAGAAAGGATGGCCGCAGGAGCAAGGGCTGAATCAGGTAACTGAAGGATGTTTAAGGTCAATTAATCTAGGGAAAGTTTTTCCCACTAAAAAGGAGGTAAGATCATCCAACCCCCACTGACCAGCACTCAAGTTGAAATTGGGAGTCTTTTTAATTTAAAGCAATTCAAGCATCTTTAATTCACAAATCATCTAATGCTTATGAATTTAACGTTATTCAAATCTAGTTGATGACTGGTATCACGCATGTAAATAAAGCAAGCATTCGGTTTCCTAGCATACCTGACATCGCGTTTATGTTCACTTATTTTTTCTAGCTCTCTAACCGCTTCACCTATGTAGAACTTCGGACATTCATTGCAAGGAATAGCATAAATGCCTGAAGTACCAAAAGAGTACCACTAGATACATTGACCACAGATTTTCACAATATCTTAGGATAAATACTATATCGATATCTGTGAGGGGTGCTCACAAAGGGTATTTTGAAGCCAAAGTCTGGTATTCTTGACTCCTTTATTGGTGGAATATCGGCACGGTTAGAATAGAAATAATTACAGGTAGTGATAGCTGACGTCTCTGTTCGGTGCGCGTCTCGCAGACGGGGCGGGCTCGGAGCGCCGGCTTGGCGCTCGCGGCGCCTCTCCGAGGCGAAACCAGGTGTCTGCAAGCGAGGTTAGGTAGCGAGAGCGTTTGACCTGAGGTCAGCCCGTTTTATCTTGACCTAGGCAGACGCCGTAAAGGGTTGCTTCTTCGTCTTTATAACATCATGACCACGTGGTAATCTTATGTCTCCACGTGGCTTCAAAGTGGTCTCACAGACTGCTCGGCCACCTAAAAAGGCTTGTCCTCAAGCCGTAAAGTTGAAGTCGTCCTTGAAGGGCGAACGTGTCGTCCGGCCTTGTTCAGGTCAACTTCAAACTCTGCGGCAATTTCCGCGCGTCCTGGTGGCGCGTCACGGCGTTGTTCTACGTCCCGGATGTAGGATTCCTTTTCTTCGCTTTCCATGTTTTTCCATACTTGGCTGCTGCTGTTTGGTTAATTCGCAGGCGGGCCTTCCACGTTATGAATGAGGGCGTCCGGTTGTCCTGTTCGACGGGTGCCACACTCTTGGTTTCTGGGAATGACGGCCATGCTCTCTCTTCTGGGCGTTTTTGGCGTCTGCTGCTTCGGAGCTTCCAAACCATAGTGTCGTTGGGCGACCACGTTCCGGGCCTCGTTTCGTAGGTAATGGAGTTCCGTAACCTGCTTGATAACCTTTACATACAGGGCCAAGGGAAGAGGGAAAGAAGGACGAACAGAGAGTGGGGGAGGGTGTGTGCATAATTCGATATTTTATAAAAAAAAAAAAAAAAAAAAAAAATTTGTTTTTCTTTCTTTGATTTTACTTTTCATTTTTTTTTTTTAGTTTTTTTTTTTTCTAAGAAAGAAAAAGGTTGAAGCTTCTCAGGGAGAGGGAGACAACAGTAGCAACCGGCAAAGGTTTACTTGAACCACTGAGTCTCAGAATAAATAAGAAAGGATGCTACAAAACAGTTAAGTCGTGCAAATAACTAATGCATAATCATTGTTATTCTTATTAATGATAGTCATAAAGATAACAATGATAAGGCTTTAGTTATTTGCACGACTAAACTGTTTGTAGCATCCTTTTCTTATTTATTCTGAGACTCAGTGGTGTTCAGTAAACCTTAGCCTGTTGCAACTGTTGTCTCCTCTCCCTGCTTAAGCCTTCAACCTTTTTCACTCTTAGAAAAAAAAAAACTAAAAAAAAAAATGAAAAGTTAAATCAAAGAAAGAAAAACAAATTTTTATTTTTTTTTTTTTTTTTTTTATAAAATATCGTAATTAATGCCACAACACCTCCCCCACTGCTCTGTTCGTCCATTCTTTCCCTCTTCCCTTGGCCCTGTATGTAAAGGGTTATCAAGCAGGTTACGGAACTCCATAACATACAAACGAGGCCCGGAAACGTGTCGCCCAACGACACTATGGTTTTTGAAGCTCCGAAGCAGCAACGCCAAAAACGCCCCAATAGAGAGCAAGGCCGTCCCATTCCCAGAAACCAAAGAGTGTGCTCCCCGTCGAACAGGACAACCGACCCCTCATTCAAAACGTGAAGGCCGCCTCGAATTAACCAAACAGCAGCAGCCAAGTATGGAAAAACATGGAAGCGAAGAACAGGAATCCGAACATCCTGGACGTAGAACACGCCGTGACGCGCCACCAGGACGCGCGGAACTTGCCGCAGAGTTTGAAGTTGACCTAACAAGGCCGGACGACACGTTCGCCCTTCAAGGACGAACTCAACTTATCGCTTGAGGGACAAGTCCATTTTTAGGTGCCGAGCATTCAGGTTGAGACACTTGGAAGCCACGTTGAGACATAATGATACCACGTGGTCCATGAAGTTAAAAAGAGGAAAGACAGCAAACCCTATACTGCGTCTGCTAGGTCAAGATAAAATGGGCAGACCTCAGTTCAACGCTTCTCGCTACCTAACCACGCTTGCAGACACAACCTGGTTTTTCGCCTCGGAGAGGCTCCGCGAGCGCCAACCGCGCACCGAGCCCGCCCCTTCCCGCGAGACGCCGCACCGAACAGAGACGTCAGCAATCACTACCTGTAATTATTTCTATTCTACCGTGCCGATATTCCCACCAATACCGAGTCAAGAATACCAGACGTTGGCTCAAATACCCTTTTGAGATCACCCCTCACAGATATCGATATAGTATTTATCCTAAGATATTTTTGGTTTTTGGAAAAAATCTGTGGTCAATGAATCCTAGTGGTACTCTTTGTAACTTCAGGCATTTTTGCTATTCCTTGCAATGAATGTCCGAAGGTTCGTACCTAGTGAGCGAGTTAGAGAGCTAGAAAAAAATAAGTGAACATAACGCGATGTCAGTATGCTAGAAACCGAATGCTTTGCTTTATTTACATGCGTGATACCAGTCATCACAGAGATGAATAACGTAAATTCATAAGCATTAGATGATATGTGAATTAACGGATGCGTGAATTAGCTTTCAAGTAATAAGACTCCCATTTCAACTTTATGCTGGGTCAGGGGGGGTTGGATGATCCTACCTCCTTTTTAGTGGGAAAAACTTTCCCTTAGATTACTTGGACCTTAAACATCCTTCAGTTACCTGATTCAGCCCTTGCTCCAGAGGTCACCTTTTCTAGTATAATATTCTGAGTATGTCAAAATATACTTTTCCCTTTTCCTATATTGAGGCAGTTGTTATTAAATCTCTATGTGTACATTAACTGTGTTGTTACATATGATTCACCAAATGCCCAAGATTTAGATTCACAAAATAATCATAACTACAAAAGTTACCTAAACTATCACACTAATAACATCCAAACTAACCTCCCTAATTATCTTTAATGGATTGGTTGGTCTGCACTGCATAGGAACAATAGTAGTACGAGTATGACAGAACGGAAACACCTCAACGGTTCATAACCCCCCCCCCCCTCCCCCAGCCACGCGAAATACCTCTCGTAACTATTATAAAAAGACCTCACTTCTCTTGTTCAATTACCAGTGTTACCTAAACTGAGAAAGTGCCACATGGCCAAACCGCTAATATTGTCCCTATCTGCATAAGAAGAAAAAAATCACCTCAGCCTGCTTTGCAAGGTTTTGCAGTCAACACATCCCTCCCGCGAGACTACATCGTCACTTGCAAGGTTAAGAATTACAACCATATCCCATCCAACCCCCCATAGAATTATCAGAAAACACCTGTGTATTGTATTTTATTTTATATTTTTTTACTGTTGCAAAAATAAAATTTTTAACAGGGGGACAGAAAAGGCGTCCAAAAGTGTCAAGAATCCTTCCACATAGAATTTATGCAGTATCTAATGTCATATGAAGTAAATAATATCACATCGGTTTCGTGTTACAATGTGTATATTATGCAATGCAGGGGAAAACCAACACGCTTACTATGTCCTCACCCCGCCACCCTTCCACAGCATCCCAGGCCCTCCCCACCGTCTTTCTCCACTTCCGCAACCCGGCACACAATTGGAAAACAGTGATGTAGAAACTAGTAGTGATGAAGAATTGCAACCCTCACACCCGATAGTGATATTGAAATTAATAGTGAGGAAGATGAATTTTGAGACCCCTCACATTGCTTTTAGAACGGAACTGTTTCCAAGGAGCAGCAGTAAGATTGGGTTTAGCATTCCGCACCCAAGATCAAACGTGTCCTCATGGATATTTGCGCAGAATGAAAATTATATCAGCGATAATTCTTCAAACATATCGTCTTTCTCTCGAACATCCACTTCCGGGTGTAAAAGCATACACCAAGTTTACTATTACTCTGTCTAAGACCGATCTTGCCACGGGGCTGTTAGAGAAATAGTGAAAATCATAACACTGTAGTTACAACACCAGCGATGCCGAACTGCAGGAAAAGAGTGCGAGGGTGGCCGAGGAGTCTGAATGCAAATTGGAAAGATGCTCACGAAAAGGGAGTGATATAGACCTTAACGCGATTAACAGCCATGAAATTATAGTGACCGATTCGCATTCCTCAAGCTATTAGGAGATTCTGTCGCAATATCCTAAAGAACACGCGGAGGAAAATCAATTTCACCCCAGAGGAAATGTTGATTGCGTCTACGCTCTCTGCAGCTGGAAAACTGCTAGCCGACCGGGAAAAAAAGAAACTCGTAGAGATGGCAATCACACCGGCTAAATGCTCGCAATAATCCCGATGACATTCAAAAATCCCTACCGCATGGGAAAATCTTCGAGAACAGGAGAAAGACCAACGATCTTTCACTGTACGTTTATCACTCCAGATATTTGGGAAAGCTTCTACTCCCTCCTATTTGAGTATTGAATTTGAAGCTACATTGAACCAAAATCCATTCCGGTGGAAAGAGCCTAGTGCACCACCAAGGCATTTGCATATGGCTATATCATTATCGATCAGAAAAAAGTGTGATATAAGTGGATAGTACATATATCAAGCATCGATACTGCTACTCACTTTGTGGATAACCTTTCAGCCAAATGGGCGGTTATTTAAAAAACATGCCAAACTTTGGCTCTCCACATGTGCGATGAAATGAAGGATGCATTTAAAAAAAACAAAACAAAAAAAATGAGAGTTGTGTCCACCAAGATTTTTCCCTCTCCGCACCAAAAGCACGACATCACGACCATACTAAGGCCCTATATTTAATTACATAGGCATATGTGCTCGCTGCAACCTCAGATGAGGAATCTCCGACAACCAGCCTTTGAATAGCACATAACCATTCGTATGACCTTGTTTGATACTAAAGGAAATGCAATGGACCTTAACAAACTTTATCGAAAAACAAGTGACTCACAACATACAGTTGAACTGAACAACCCTAAAATTCCATGAAATAGCCTAGCCTTATATGAACGCAGTTTAAGTTCGCTCGCCAAACCCATATAGAAAGCACAGACCATTGCAATACTCTAAACATCTGATACGCCACCTACCGTACAAAGCTCATCCATTGCTCCTAACCACCCCCAGGGGGAAAGGTATTTTTCCCTTATGAGTATTTGGATGATCTGAACAAGCTGAATGATACATCCCTCCCCCGAAATAGAAAAATCTATAGTTCCCTCACAGGTGAAACAGCTACAGAAGAAGAAACGCTCACGCGCTCGAAAGTATGGGAAGCTACAGTGTCGTACACTAGGGATTACCTAACCTTTTTGTGATATCTTGCACAGGTGCTGTAGAGAAAGAGTGAAAAACTAACCTGTGTAGTTACTATTAATCACCAGCGACGCCGACTGCAGGAAAAGAGTGCGAGGGTGGGCCAAGGAAGCGGAAGGGCAAATTGGAAGAATGGCTTTCACAAGAAGAAGAGAGCGGTATTAGACCAGGAACGCATCTAACAGCATAAAAATTATAATGAGCCAGATTCGCATGTCCTCAAGCTATTGGAAATTTATGTCGCATATCCTAAAGAAGCACGCGGAGGGAAAATTCAGTTTCAACCCCAGAGAAAAAGTTTTGATTGCGTCATACGCTCCTGTCAGCTGAAAACTGCTAGCTGCCGGGAAAACAACTCAGAGCTGTCAATACAACCGTTAAATGCTAGCAAATAATCGCGATGACATGCAAAAACTCCCCGTCGCATGGGAAAATTTCGAGAACTGGAGAAAAAAATCTTCACTGCATGTTTAATGCTCTCCAAAATACCCATCGCACAGGAATAACAAATACTTCATTTCGAAGGTAGAAAAGGAATATAATACGGCAGAAACGAGACGCGACTTCATCTTCTCCTGTTTGCAAAATGAGCATGCCTGTCTCATTTTTTTTGTACAGACTTGAATAAATAAGTTTGTAAATGCAGTTTACAAGACGAGGTCGGACTGCCATGGATTATTTCTGTCGAACGTGTTTTTATCATCCCGAACCAGGCACGGGCAGAAATTCCAAGTCGGATGTGAATGTGGCGTTTAAGAAACATACCCGCCTCAAGGGCAGCAGCTCACAATTAAAAACTTTGGGAAGCGTATAATGCCTCACATATCGTGTATAGGATTTTGAAGCTTACATGACCCAAAACAATTCCGGTGAAGGAGGCCATAGTGCCCACACGGCATTGCATATGGTATATCATTTCGACAGAAGAGTGATGTTGTGGATAGTAGCATATATCAAGTCATCGAAACTGCTACTCCATTGAGGATAACCTATCAGTCCAATGGCGGATATTTTAAAAAAAAAACATGCCAAACTTGTGCTCTCGCACATGTGTGATGAAGATAATGCATTTCAAAAATTTTAAAAAATGAGAGTTGGTTCACCAAGATTTTCCCTCGCCGCACCAAAAGCATCGACATCACGACCATACTAAGCCCTATTTTAATTACATAGGGGCATATTGTGCCTCGCTGCAACCTACCAGATGAGGAATCACCGCACAACCATGCTTGTATACACATACCATTCGTATGACCTTGGTCTGGTTCTAAAGGAATTGCAACGCGACATGACATAAAATTCACGTTAAAACAAGGACTTCGCTATCATACAGTGGAACTGAACAACCTAAAAAATTCCTGGATAGCCTAGCCTTATGAACACTGGTTTAAGTTCGCTCGCAAGACCCATATAGGAAAGCAACAGACCATTTGCAATACTCAAAACATCTGATACGCCACCCTACCCACACAGCACATCCATTGCTCCTAACAGGGAAAAGGTATTTTCCCATATGGAGTATTTGGATGATCGACCAAGCTGAAAGAGATACATCCATCCCCGAAATAAAAAAATTCCTATAGTTCCCTCACAGGTGAAACAGCTACCGAGGAAGAATATCTCACGCACTCAAAGTATGGGATGCTGCCGAGTGACGAACACTAGGGGATACCTAACTTGTTATTTTTAAGAACAGATGTGGGTCTACTAGCCGACGTGTTTCTCGGGTGGAGATCTATTCATCCAGAAAAGTACGAGGCTAGATGTGGTTAACTACGTGAGCCTCCCCGATAATGCTTATGGATGCATTCTTGAAAAATACAAATGCAAATTAGAACATATATCCGACCCAGAAATTAGCACGGTAAGATAAAACAAATCAGTAAGAGGAAGGTCTTACATCGTGTGGTGCGTCCTCTTACAGTGGCCTAATATCCCACCTTGTGAACCCCATCTTTAATGTAGAAAAGGATGTCCATTACATTCATCCTGTATTTGGACTTTAATAGTCAATATTGTTCCGGTAATGCCCGAGAAATTACCATATGGTAATATTCGGAAAATTATCCACAGTGAAAAGATCAAGTTCACAGCTGCGGGTTTAGCCAACCATGATGAAGCGGTATGTTGGTCATTGGGATAGTAGCCGATCCTGAAAGTTCCCCGGAAGTGGTCAAGAAAAACTGACGACTGCCCCTCCTAATTCACCACCATGGAGATAAGAAAACAAGACCTGTCCTCCTTACAACAACATCTCCTAGTCCCCTCGCAAACAGACGCCTCCAAGTTAAAAACCAAAAGTGGTAGCCTCACATCTTGCCTCAGAAAAAATTACCTCAATACCCTAAGCATCTACAGCATTTGATTGAGTTAGGGATTGAGGTTAAGAGCAAGTGCATGAAGTGTATATGAATAACTCCCAACGTGAATATTTATCGCCCTTCATTCACGAAAACAACAAGGCTCGACGGGAACAACTGATAAAGCCCAACAGTTGGTTTTTAAGACGTTCTCCAATAGTGTCTTTGGCAGGTGTTTGATGAAACCCTCTCAAGGGGTTAGAAAAAAGGCGCTTAGCATGGATGCAAACTTTCGTCATTTCTGAAGATGATACGAAGTCCTTTTTTCGAAAGGGGTACTCGATGCCCCTGACCCCGAATCGGTAATAATTCTAAAGACTAAATGTTCAATGCGATGATTGCCCGCAAAATGTTGGCTTTACGATTGAACTGGCTAAATTTAAGTTATATCACTTTATTATAAGATGAATAAAGGCACACTATGGAAGTAGGTAAAGCTTTGCTATACTGATACGGATAGCTTATATCCTCTCCGTGAAACCACCGATGATATATATAAAGATTTTCAAGGTCCTCCTTTAAAAGAGTGGATAGATACTCGAACTTTAGCCAGAATCATCCGCTAATACAGCCAATCCTCGAAGGGTCAGCTCGTATAATGAAGTCTGAGACAGGGAAATTCCTATCAAAGCAGCTATATGTCTGAAACCCAGACATATACTTTGCTTCCGGAACATGACCAATTCTTCTTCAGTACAAAGGGAATTTGTCGAGCTGAAAGAGAAGGCTCAAACACGATAATTCCGTCGAATATTCGTCAGAAAGAGTGGAGCCACTTCACGGCCATGTCCAGCATCACCAATGTAGCGGGCAAATTGTCAACTACACAAACACGGAAACGTGGTTGTCGCTGTACGACAGTGATAAAACGCTGTATGCAAATGCTTGAATCGCTAGCAAATGGCCACCCCGATATCATACATCAGAAACAGAGGAAAGTGAAGAGGAGAAGAGGATGAATATTGGGAAAGATTATGTACCTGAAGTAGACCTCGAGGAGAGAGAGGAGAGGAGGAGACGAGGGTGAGAAGGTCTAAAACATCAGCTGTGGAGAAAACGAACAAATCTCGTAATAACCATTCCTCCCTCTTAAATGCCACGAGCCAACCCTCAAATAGGGATTAATACAAAAAACAACAACACGTTCCAGAAGAAAAAACAAACAACCACCTGGCAACGCAGGAAGACATGCGAGAAAGCAACGACAAGCGATGTTTAAAATTCAAGTAAAAAATGTAATTGATTTTAGATTTTATATGTAATAATGTATTAATTCTAATAATGCATAATTACTAAAAAAAGAAGAACATCCTGAAAGGTATACTTCACTTACATTTCCACCTTTGCCCATGACCATCTAATTGGCTCCATACCCATGCTTTGGAGGTGATTTACTGATAATAATTGCAGGTGTTACGAAATCCGGACGCCATACATCACTTCCAAATAGTTGTAGATTATCATGAACATATTTGATAAAAATAATTATATGTGGAAGTGAATCACATCCTCTCTAAAAATGAATCCGCAACTTGCAGGTAATCATGTTTGTATACAGCCATTATAGATCCCCATCGAACACAAGACGAATCCGATGACCGAGATTCTATATATACTGGACGATTGTTTTATAGAACGGGCCCACAATGACAGTGAGCAATGCATTAGAAAAAATAGGGACATCACGAAAACATAACGGACATAACGCAAATGTATCATGAATGGGAAACACAGTCGCAACAATATCAACTAAACACACCTTCTCATTTCATCTTGTTAAAACCGACACACCGTGGGGCAGATCGAATCTTTAGTTAGACATATAATGGGAAAGGGCCAAGCCAAGCGTTTTAGAGTTTTATAAAAAAAGGTAGTGTCTTTGCAAAGCAGCGAAACTATTTAATCATAGATCTTGGGTGATACTGCTGAAACATCCTTTGTGAATATTATCCATATCAGATTGATTCCAATGTGAATCAACAACAACAACAATGCCAGATCTTGTATGAGGATTACAAAACCCCTATGGATGTGAAGTATAGTCACTTTCAAATTCTAAAAGCACGGTCCTGGGAAAGACATAACACGATCAGATGTTGAGGAAAAGTTTTTATCACAACGAACATATGTCCTTCCACAAACACTCGTAAAAAAAAAAATATCGCGCCGACAAACCATGGCCACAAGACCTCGCAAATTCTATAATGTGAAATCTGGCAGATATGCGAGCAGTGCGAGATCGAAAGACCCGAATTACGTGAAAAAGAAGAGCATGCCCGCCCTTTTATTCCTACAAATGAAAAGATCCGTTGGAGCCCTATATCTACTAAATAAATCCCGCGATTCATTCGATCTACACAACCATTTGTGCGTTAGAAGCATTAGAAAGCACAAATAAGAAGTGAAAATGAACGAAATCTATAGTGTGAATCTTCGCAATGCAGAATGCACCCACTCAAGCCCGAGTGATGAGAACAACAAAGTGGATATACAATCTCAATTCTTACTGCGAACTCCCGGAGAGAGATGGTAAAAATTTTATCGGGCACTCTGTATAAACCTATTATTGTGGTCCTATGGGAAACACACAACTTTGGTAATCCGTCACACGAAATTTATCAGCAGGAAGCTTATGAAGCACTTGAAGACCTAACACTTGTTTCCGTCAATAGTATAATTCGTGCAATTGGCAAATATCGAAAACGTTTCTTTAATTTATAACCAATGATCATCGTTTTTGAAATAGGATAACGAAAAAGTACAAAGCTGCGAAGATAATTATCGCGAATCTGGTGCATCGGCAGTTGGGCAGGCAGCAGATAATTATCGCGCATTTGAGGTGCGTCCGAGCAAGTGGGCAGACAGATTATAGGCATGACCCAACGCAGGTATAAAGAAGACACGGCAGGAAACGAATAAAGGCATTAGGTAATTCCATCTCAGCCTCCGAATATACAGGTAAAGATGACCCAAGAAACACCTATGACGCGAGCTCCAGGGATAGACTCCAGCTTACCTTCCGCTAAAAGAAGGGGAAAAAAGGAAAGAGTTATCACCGTCCGTCTCCCGACAACTCATCTGTATCCTCTTGTTTTTAAAAGAGGGTAGCATACTTCACTCTAAGTTGAGTAGAGATACAGCGGTTTGCGTCCTCGAGCACGCCTGTGGAAAGACTGCTTATTGACAACCTCCTTTGTATTGGTAGAGAGCATAGCACATGCAGATATTCTTTTTTTTAAAGAACGAGAAGGCGTTTGTATTCTCCACTGCTAGAGCAATTGTACCTGACCGAACCGCGACCGGAGTCATTAGTGAGAAACAGGGTGAGCGAGGACCTACTGTAATTTTACCTTGTGGTTCATTTTGGCTTGGGCAAAGCTCTACACTATAACGATATAGCCATAAGACAGTTAAAGACAAGCAAGGACAAACATATGTTCTGACTGGCCAGTGACACGCTCGATGATCGCTTGAAAAATACAACCACTCTCAATGTTTTGTTTACCAGGGTTAAGAGCTGAATATTCGAGAGATTATATTCCCCGTTTGAAAATGAAGGTAGAAGCTAGTGTCACGGGGGACATGTTTCTCTCATACAAAGCTTTTGGCCGCGCGGTGTAAGTCTATGAAAATACGAGCAGTCTAAATGAATCACAAACCCTCGCTGAAACCTGACCGGTGAAATGGGGCAGCGAAACCATGCGATAATTTTGGAATTAGTAGCGGACGACAGTCGCCTGAAATGAGGATGCGAGAACCGAGTGTGCTACGGCGGAGATAATGAACATTGTCCCTGAAAATGCAAGTGTGTGAAGCGAATAAAAATGTCGGATGATAATGAATGATTATAACCCTTGTGTATTATTATGATATATTTTGTGTATTTTGATCAATAAACTATTTATGTAATCCCTTAATTTTATTATCAACTTAAACTTCCTTAAAAAATGTCGAATTAAGCAGTGAAGCTCTCAGTCATTCCTAGTCTTCACGGATGGAAACTGGAAAGACATATAACAGTAACAAGCAATGCTTCTAAGGAGACTTTCCGCAAATACCGGCGTCCCATGGCCCTTCGGAAAAAAATTTATTCCACCATTAATGGTGGATTATGAGGTGGCTTTATTAAATTTTAGTAAATATTTAGTACTATTCAGATTCTCCAACATACCTGTCTAAAGGTTGGGCCACACCTTCCAAAGCATTTATTTGAACGTCGTTAAAATGTGTAATCAAAATCTAAACACTCCAGCATGAATATTTAAATATGTTCCCAAATTGATAAGCTAGGGGAGGAACGAAGAGTGCACACTTAATGATTGATTCTGATAAACGATGATAAAATCATTTGAGGCGGTGCCCGAAGGATTCAGTTTAAAAAAACATCCTGAGGAAAAGTTTGTTTACATTTGATTGTGATTCAGACCGAATTCGTGTTGAAACTGTATTTAGCCGATTCAAGGAAGCGAGCTCAGAGGACAATGTCAACATGAGATTGCTACGTCTCTCGTCGCATGGCTCATACTAGGGTTGACGAAAGGAAAACCTATACTTTTTATGTTTCTAATGCAGAAGAACTTCAAAAGAATGGATGCTTATACAAAATAATGTAAAGCATGAACCGAGAAATGATTGAGGGGTTGATTATATCTAATATTTTCAGATAATGTAGCACCCTGTCGATTTGCCGACCGGCAAGTCAATATTTTTGGATGCTTTTGCCTTGAAAGATTCGAGTATGAAGGGATTTACACTACACTTTATAAACAGCTCTTAAAGAAGACTATAAATAGTATTGAGTGAGGCGCAATATACCGATCAGACGGTTCTCCAGTATAATTTAAGATAACCACAACGGCTTCCTCATCATGAATATTATTTTGAACTATCTCCGCATGTGCACTGGATGGATTAGAATGAATGAATCAATAATTTTATTTTGTCACTTAATGGACCACTGTTTCCAGACTAATTGAGTTGTATTTTTTATCTGTAACAAGGCGGGAGACCACCAAGTACATACGGACTCACAGACTTCAAGACTTTAAAAGAAAGCTCATTGCAAGCCAATGCACAAGTTCACCCTGTCCCTCGGGGGAGGCGTGTACCATCTGCATCCACGAATGGACAGGCTTCTCCAGTAGGACACTCATTCATACGCAGGTAACTGTCACACTTCAGAGTGTATCATACTGACATAAAACACCCGATAACACCCATAAGACCAATAAGCAAGATTTCATCTTTACTTAAAATGGCAAAATTTTTATAATCTGGTAAAACAGTAAATAACTATACAAAAAATTTATATTGAAATATGGAGTGGATGCTGCAGCATTAGCAACAACCATCCCATGATCCCTTGTGTGTGTACATTATACATGATAAGAGTGAAAATGCAATGTGAGATATTCAATACTACAAGGATAGGTAGGTTTGTTCTCATTGTCCAGACTCAATATTTGCTGTACTTTTCATAACTATCTTGCTTTAGCAAAAAACGCTAAAACAGACCATATATATATATATATAAATAAAAAAAAAAAAACGTAAATAGTGCCTACTTCAAAACGACCCATATAGAAAGAGCCAACAAAGCAGCATAGAAGCATGCATTATTTTTTCCTGTTTTCCCAAAGATCAAATGAGGCGGATGATTATTGGAAAATGACTGAAGAAAGGGGATTAATCTATCCCTTGTTCGAAAATGTCCTGTTGTCCTAGCCATGAACGTAAGTTTGTGGATTGCGTTCTGTAGATGCACTCCGGTATTGCTAAGCAATCCCTTGGGGAAGCATTCATAGAGTAGTATCCAAAGATGAAGCCATTAAGGCCCGTCTTCCAAGAAACAAGGCAAAACAGCAAGGTATCAGAGGAAGCATATATGAATAATGGTTTGGTCCCAAAGTGGTGCGTGATGACCTGAAAGATGTACAAACCTCTCGCCGACACCCAGAGACAAGCCCATCACTAGACAAATTCGACACCAGTATTCTTAGAAAGGTAGGCTGACTATATCAGGTCCAATCCCATAGAATCTTTACGTAATTGATAGTTACCAGGGGTTGTGACTTGTGTTGTTGCCATTACCAAAAGAATGGCAGCCTGTCCATTCCTACCTGGAAGTATTGAGGCTAACAGGGACCTTGTCATAAACAATTCCATTGCCCTGACTAAAAAGATGGTGGGAGTAACTGATCAGCCCACTGAAATTTTGGTTGAAAAAATATAGGTTCTGCTTTTGGATTCCTCTACATATTGAAAACATTGATGAAAAATCCCTGAAGGGGAAGCTTCTATTCACTTTGTTAAAATTAAGATATGCCAAAAAATGACCAATCACAATTACCCAATATGTTCGGTAAAGTACTGAGGCTGAGCTAAGGGGACAAAGTCCTCGCTGTAGTGCTTACCAGGACGGACCTCCCAGAATAAATCTTGTATGGTGGGGTGCACCTTGTTCAGCTTACGTTCACCAATGAGGAACGAGACGACCAACTTCCGTTTCCTTGACACCAAGGATAAACAGGAGACCAAAGTACCCGATATTTACCGTGTAAGCAAACCAACCATAAGGACGACTTCATACAATTCCTCTGCCAACAATAAAAAAGACAAGGAGCAATCATCCGTATCTTCTCTAGCACTTCTAGGAGTAAAATTCTAAGTACAAAACACTTGTCCAACGTCTCTATTATCCCGAGTTTTATGCTGGTTACACCTACAGTGCAAGGCAGATGATGACTGAAGACAAACGACCACAGGACAGACCTCCGAAGTAGTCTCCACATTCGGAGCGTGACTGATGCTCACCGAGACCGCTTGTGGTGACAATACAATCAAGATCGCTCCACATCGGGAAAAAGTTCGGCGACCGCAGAGAAGAGGCTGGTTAATGGAGGCCCCTTAGCAGGTGTACAGTATACCTTGCAGCGATTGTTGACAGTATACATAAGGCAAGAAAGATGTGGTCTCCATGAACAAACAATCTAGTAACACCATGCCGGCGACCATGCCTTGTCGGTTCACGTCGATAACGATAGTCACCCCCAAGTGGTCCCAAAGACTGAAAAGGTTTGGCCCCACGACAAAGGAAATAGTTGACTGAATCAATGCTGCCACTAACAAATTCCGCACCATGGAGCCTCAAATTATCCAAGATCATCACGTGTCAAATTGTATCTAATGTGACATAGAAACCTAACACATATAGCCCCCCTCTGTAGCTCTTCTGTATTATGCCTGAGGAAGTATACAGTATTATAGCGAAAGGACATTCGCAAATGCGTGTGGTTTTTTCTGCATTGCCCTTTCGAATGTATTAATTTTTATGTGAGCGTACATGCGTGTGCGTGTGTGAGTGTGGGGGGGGGGTATGAGTGGATCTCTTAATTGGTTTTCTCCCCCTTTCCATACCAAGGCTCCTGTCTCTAGGATATCCTCACATGCATAAGCGCAATGCATGGATGACCTTCCTCCGCCCAATACGACTTTGGGAGACGTCGAAGATACATTTCCAAACTGAATACAAATACTCTAATAGCCATATCAAATACGAAAATTTAAGCATACAAATGAATGTATGGTTGAGTTTGGATTTGTAGCATTCATTTTGTATTTTTGAATCTTTTTTATCAAAACTGGACTTATACAAATACAATCCCATTCTTACGGTTGAAGATTATAATCGATAGCATGATATCAAAATGCACAATTATTAGTCCATGAATGTAAATTCTCACATAAGGCATCAATAGAACACAAGCCAGATCAGATCAGATCACCTCAGACAGATAAGTTGTTTTGCATAATTTGGGATAATATTAGCAACGACAATAGCTCATTACCAGGCTAAAAAACAATTACTGACCTCTTGTACCAGACAGTGCTGATGCTAGTCACAGTACATTCACCCGTTCCCACGAAGTCTCATACTCGGTGAGAGTAATCCATTCTGCGTCTAAACTTTTCGTCGGTGATTGTATTGTTAGAGTGTATGTTATCACCTGTTGAATGTAGTAGTAATGCTTTGGTAAATTATCCTGCGAATAACTTGACCTGCATGTTGTGTATCTTATTTCACATACTCATGATGTAATTCTTGAGCTTACCTCAAGGTTGTCTGGGTTAGGGTGTACTTAACAGTATCGATTCTTGCCGACATTACGGTCTTCTCTCCTGGCCCAATCAAAATATGGAATGAAGTATCCAATAAAATAAGGACTAGAAAGCTTTTAAAAGATATAAAATATTACTCATTGGAAGTAATGAGTAGAGTAATTTTTGTTTGAAAATACTAAGATAAAACAGAATCAAATGAGTAAAAATACACGATTTACTTACAATAGTTTTCCGTCTTAGTAATTGCAGTGCAGTACAGATGATGGTAGACAGTTTTATCACATGTAACAGGGTAATTTTCAAGTTTCCGTCACATGGACATATTCGGTTTTATGAAAACTTCCCATACTGTCACCAGAGAGTGTACCACTTGTTTGTACCTGCCCTTAAGAAGAAAAAACAGTAGATTCCTTGCCCATAAACAGTGTATGACGGAGCCAGACTTTCTGATTTTTTCCTTTATACAACCATGTGCTAGAATCTAATGACTAGTGACAGTGCGGCAGTAATCAGACAAGGGTAAGCTTTCGTGCTATTCATCAATTGATTGTCCAGCGCAGTTAGCAATACAAACACCAATGCATCATGGACACAAAAATGAGATGTAAATATCCTGCAACTCTATGGCCTTGAATCTCGATAGACCCTTCTGTACGACTTACCAGAGTAACCAATTGAGTGCTCAATGTAAAGTAAGCAGTAATGTAATACGTTTCGGCGAGATGCTAGAAGAAATATTACCATCATTAAATAATCAAGTGTCAAACCTAGAACCTAAGAACAATAAGAACACTACCACGCTTCTTCCGCACACAGGTTTTATGTATCACGGGCATATAGGCTCGAACACGTAATTGCAGGGGTAACTATCCATAAGGCTTTTTCCAAAGTGTATTATGTTGCAACATGTACCAGTAGGGGTCGATGGAATCATCAAGGTGGTCCCTTTACGTTCGTCACGACCACGTCAACAGCGTCCAGTTTAAATGGAAAAATTGCACTGGATTTTGACAACGCTGCCACCACGGTCACCAACATCAATGTAAGGCCTGCCATGCTAGCGGACAAAGGTTTCAGCTTCCAGATACAGTATCACAACACAAATATCCTACTAACTATACTTTGTCCACCTAGTTGCTACCTTTTCCTTACATGTAACAAAAGTGGGTTCTAGTGAAGAATGGGGATGGAGTGTCAGTTGAGGAAAAGAGTGTTGAGGTATTTTGCCCTGTATGTAAAGTCTGACAAAGACAGGTCGGTGATGAACATGAAGATCTCATTCCTGTGTAAGATGGACTTATTCATGTCTTTCAAGTTTTACATCTTAATGGGAAAGGAATATATAAATGGAAAAGGAAAAGTCAGTGGAAAAACAAAATCTAAGTAATCATGAATATATAGTGATTAAATAATATATGATAAATAAAATCAATAAAAAATATATAATATATAATAAATAATAAAATATATCATAAATAAAGAGGTAAGTTGCTGCTGGACATGGTCCACGAAAAAATATATTAGTTATATACTACCTTCCCCTGTACTTGGTACTAAAGTGAAATGTAGCAAACACGTCAGGCATGGAGATAGGTCTTTGGCAAGGCACAAGAAACCGCACATAAGCAACCCCGACAGTGCCGTAACTGAATTCCTTGCAGTAACATATGAAAAGGAGTATTAGGGTGATAACACGACGTGGTTTCAGCACCGGCAACCACAGGAACTTCATTGCCAAGAGGCACCATAAATGAGGAGGATACTACGAGATTGTAGCAAGCAAAGGAAATCCGAAAGGTAATGGAAGCTGCATATAACAATAGAAACAGGACACTGCGTCACAACACAAATTATCCAAGGTCGAGGCAACGTCGATTATAACACGTTACGTGAACTTTTAGTCCCCGTATGAAATACATTTGCCAGCCTCGAGACGCGTATTTCCCACGCTAATCTTGGGTCAAGTGACGAGTTCCTAACATGAGATCCACACACCCCAAAGAACACATGTTCTAGTCTGGCTTTCGCAGTGTCAAGTTCTCTCTAGTGCCTCCGCAACATTGTCCCAGCTCCGTAGGCGTTTTGTTTTATCGATCACCTCCCGTCTATGAGGTGGCGACCTCTTGCAGTCAGTAAAAACTACAATATACATAAAGAGTATTGGGTATATTAAACATCATGATCACAAAAAATCAAATCCCTAGCTCTGAGCATTAACTATTGCCTAAATATTCGGGGATCAACTGTTAAACCCAATCAGGATGTCACTAAGTTGAAATACAGTTGTAATATGTTTTCATTCATAAATCACTCATGGGAATTATCCACAATGAATACAGCCCTTACAAACTGTGGGGACAACATCAGGTGTTCGAATATTATACAATCTCTATGCAAGAGATCAAACAGAAATAGGGACACGGCAAATGCTAATATACACCTTCTGACCTTGGAACCTACCCACCTCAATGGCTAAGACATCACTAATCTCAATAATTTCCCAAAACTTGAATAAAAATTTAAGATGATATGTGATAGATTATCAAACATGTAACACGGTATCTGAAACTATCTCATCAAGCCTAATTTCAATTTCTTTGTGCAATAAACTATGAAAAGAATAACCATGTAATTTATTGAATAAAAGGCTTAATTTGAAACTGAAATCTTTAGCGAGTATAAACCGTGAGGGTGTAAACAGCCGCTCGGACAACAAGAAATCTGCGTTCCTATGTCTGCAACCAAAGCGAGTACATACGTGGGGCCCTTCTCAGGTACTTCGCAGTAAGACAGATTATGATGAGAACGATACGAAGTTCAAACGGGTTATCCACGTCGTTCATCGCGGTTTTGCACATCATTGTCTTCTAAATGCTAAGCCATCCCTCCAGGGGAAAATCAAGAGCTCCCCTTTTTTCCCAGTCGAGGGTAGGAAACGCCAGAGCTGGCGTTGCCCTGAGGACCTCAACTTGCTCCCATCCCTGGGAAGGGGCCTAAAAAAAAAAACCCTGCGAGGCCTTGGTTGAGAGCAGATGGCGCAGATGGCATAAGATATCCTCTTGCTCATGATCCCCAGCTCGGCAGCTGCACTGCTCTCAACAAGTTGTATCCTCCTGACACTTGTTGATTTTTTTCATTGGGAATATTATCTTTTAATGGTTGCGGGCCATGGATAAATCACGGCCAGTCCAGAGAAAGACGGGGAAATGGGAGACCTTTCCTTTTCTGAATAAGTAATAAAACTTTGATCAGAATTCTTTCTTATATCTATTAAGACACGAACCTGTAAAATACTTGGAAAAAAAATGCATGCCTGACTAGGCACGCCTGCTCGGCGATGTACCAGAGTATAACTACTTTTCGTTTTCACAATATACACCAGACATACACTCACACACAAATAACATACCCTTACAGGTCTCCACTGTCTCGCAAGTACTGGGGTGCTGATCCCTTATCAGCTGGATGGCAGCCTTCCCTACACAGGACTTTGATTCAGTTACTCACAACTTACCGGAAATTTACTTTGGGCAAGGGAATATATCCAAGAATCACTACAGATAACCAGGTACCCGGCGTTACCGAAACACAGGATACTTTAATCATTTGTCAAGGGACAGAAGACAAAGTAATTAACCCGGACGTCCATATCTTAATAGAATTTTGTATGAGGGGACCATGAGACGATTGGGTGGATACACCAGCTTTAGGGAAATGATTTACACAAAACACGAGTGCTGTTACAGTAAGTATTTAGCAAAGTCCATGGTTTGGCGGCTTCCTTATCGTCGGATCTTCGGCACACGGGTGTGGCGCAAAAGATGTACATTTTTTTGATGATCTTCCCGAGCGTGATGCTGACGGCAGGTCAAATAAAGAAGGTAAATGGAAAGACCTAAACCTGGAGTGTATCAATTCTAGAAAAAGTGAACCAAACATGACCCACCGACTCGAGCTGACGTCGACCACCCAGATTAGGTGGGACCATATCTACCGAATGGAAGGTTGCAAACGCCGCCATTGAAGACTGCAAACGCCGCATTGAAGACTTCAACGCCGCAAATGAAGGACTGCAAACGCCGCCACATGAAGGACTACAAACGCCGCCCATTGAAGCACTACAAACGCCGCATTGAAGGACTGCAACCGCCGCATTGAAGATTGCAAAAACAGACTATGACAAAGACTAGTTATGGAAGCTGTAAATATCGTGAGGGGGATGGGGGAAGGAAAACATGAACACTGCGTCGGAAGATTCGAATTTCCGAAGGTCACTTCAATATCATTCACGATGGATAATAATCAATAGGTCCAAGAAACGTCAGGGAACCATAAGCATTTGCTTGAGATATATATTAAAAGTTATAAAAAAATATATAAATATCTATATCTAAAAAGTATGATATAGATCTACAATCTGGTAATTTACACTTGCGAATTTTTCTATTCAGGAAAATATCTTGAAAAGGAGACCGCCTCTTGCTGTCCCCACAAGAATATCAAACCCCATAAAAATGGGGTTTACATTCTAAAACTACAAAGGTCACGGGTAAATTTTAGCAAAATGAAGTAAACAACCCTATAAAGATTGCATTAAAATGTCGCAAAACGAGATGATAAAAGAATGTGCACACCGCCGCTCTAAAAAGACTACCCAGACAAGTCCCTATCGTTACTAGACTATTTTCTATCCTCAAGAGATAGATTGGTCCTCAAACTCGAGAACTCGCTTTGAGCACCAACTTCTCCATTCTGAATGAGACAGAACCGCGAAAAATCCGGCCCATTCAAAATTCAAAGGAGCCCTTTACAATACCGCACAGTTCCATTGGGTTTCAGTATAAAGTGACACGTGAGTTCCAGCCGAGTGGCAAGAAAACGAGATGAACGAACAACCCGGAGCCCCTCCACCAAAAATCAAATAGCTAACCATCTTTCACTTAAAAAGTGATGGTAATATAAAATTAAGAAAATTCTTATTGTTTCGTTCTCTATTTGCAATCAGACCTCTCACCCAGAACTTCCGCCCAACTCTAGCTCACCACTTCACACAAATCACCCTCATAACCTTAAAGATGCGAATCCCTTTTAATCTCTTAAGACTTTCCTATCTCGTTCCTTTAGCACATCAGACATCAAGACTTATATTTATCCCCCCACCGCTGAAAATAATGGCACATTAGTTTACTTACATATCCTTAAATATAAATAAATAAATAGACCAAAATAATAACCATCATAATATCCTGTCACAAACATCTTGCCCATCCTGCACTTACCAATACTTTTCGCACCATTTCGTCTATCGCTATTGCCCATTACTGCACGCACTGCCCAATAATCTCCCATCTTATAAATTGGGCAAGACAACAATCGTGCCACACCCTCAGTTTTCTTGATACATCCGCAGTGTAAGCAACGAGGATTATATATGTTTAATATATGATAGAAAAACATCAAATTCAAATACAAAGCTTATATGAATCACTCCATCCTACAGGCAATCGCCAGGTCGAGGTTGGGTCAACTTCGATGGACAAGTAAGTCCACATAGTTCCTTCCCAAGAACCATGACCGCCCTAACCAAGCCAAAAAAACCTTTAACGGCAAAGCCCATTACATTCCAAGACTTCCTTCCCACATAACCACAGGGGACGGGCTGGATAGGAACCTGCATACAAGCAGGGTTATCTGGACAATACAAGAGACAGGGTCCAACTACACTACTGCTGACACCATAATTTGTCGCCTGTTTATACATGTGACAGTGTAATTACTGTGTCCATTGTGTCCGAGTCCTCTGAGTCTAGCCGCCGTTGTGAACGACCGTGTTTTTTGCCTCTCCACCGCCACCCAACAGCTAAGCAAACCAGGACCCCTCAAGGTCGCCACCACAGTCCCGAGGGAAAATCTGACCACCCTCCCCAGGGTTCCAAGCGGGGGCCAGCCCCAGGATCTACCCCAGTGCTCCCTCGAGCAGCTAGCTCAACCTAACACACAGAGTGAAAGGAAGACCCTTGCCCAGGTGTATCAAGTTCCATCCCCAGGGTAAATGGGACCTCCTGCCCGAGGAAACGGCCCTTGGCAGCACGGTCAAAACAAATCATCGCAATTGGAACAGCCATGCGCCAATCTCACGTTTATGCCGAGGATCTGCAGATGAAAAAAAGGAAAAGCGGCGATGTGGACTTCATAGCCCGGTGCTGTGCCTGCAATGGAGCTACAAAAAGCTGTCACAGGGTTGTTTGACGGATACAAATTCTGGATCGTCATCGATACGTTCCAGAAAGTGTTTGTTCTGCCTTGACATGGCTGTGGTCAACACCTGTGTGGCACAAGGCCTTTGGGGAAGTTGACGCAGCTGGACTTCAGGTCGGAGCTCACCCCTTGGATGATGCAGGAGTACACAAGAGGGGAAAGTAATGGAGTCAAGGGCAACCAGCCTGTACGGAGCAAGCGTTATGCGTGGCGATATAGCATTGCAAGAAGTGCAGTGTAAGAGCCGGAAAAGGAAGATCACCAGGAACATGTGCCATGCCTGTAGTCTGCACAGTGCCCGATTACGAGTGCTGGAAGCACTCGTATGGCACATATGAGTTATTAGTCCTCCCATGAAAATATATTTACTACTAATCTGAGCATTAAAAGTTATATGGACTTCAAATTATTACAATCATTACTACATTGCTAAGCGTAATCAAATGCTTTATAAATAGTGCACTCTGCCCATACGAGTGATTTTGGGCTGTGGTACATGCAAGCTACGAGTTCTGGCGGTTTTGCTCTCATTAAATAACTTGTATATATTTTTAGTTGATCAAAATGCTGCATCTAAAATTGAAAAAACGAGTGTTCAATCTCTTAATGTTTGATGAAACCGCTTGAAGACTGTGGTTTACAAAGCTGTAAATTTAATTTAGTGAAAAAAAAATACAGTTTTGTTTTGCATTCAGGTATGTTTCTCTTGATGAATCAATCATGAAATACTGAGTGATAGGCCTAAAAAACGTGAGGACGTCAAAAGAGGAAGACCACCCCAGACTGTCAGAAGACTGCAGTCAAGTTTTCCCTTTCCAAAGCTGGTTTGGTCCATGCTACTGCACAAGGTACAGGTCGTTTAGAGAATCAATGGCTGGCGCACTGAATCAAGACGGATACCTTAAAATAATAAATAAAAAAAAATGCCTGGTACCCCCCAATTTCGTGAATGGTTTTCCTTGACAATAACGAATAAGCATGCAAGACGGGGCCCGCTTGCCACGCCAGAAGAGTTTCTAGTCATCAAAAGGATCTTAACATCAAAGTACTTGATTTTGCTGGAAATAGCCCAGATATGAATCAGATTGAAGGATTTTTGGAAAGACTTAAAATAGAAGGCAGCAAAATTGAATGTACCAACAGAGTACAGCTCATCCACGGTTGATAGTAGGTTTGTGCACAGGAAATTCCAGTATCAGGAACAAAGCATAGACTACATTAGAAGCATGCCACGACGTGTTGAAGCAGTTATTAGAGCCAAAGGAGGACCCACAAAATACCGAGATGATATATGTATAAAGGAAAACAATAAAACATTGTCAAAAAATTTCCTGACAATAAAAAATGTGAATAAATCAGTGAAAGGCCCAGAATTGTCCTATTCATTTTCCCAGTACTATAGGTTGGAGTGTTTGGCGAAAAACGTTTCGGCTTCCCATTAAACTAATAATTTTACTATATTGAGTGTAAACAAAATAACAAGGATATATGGTCCTCCATTCTACAATTTCCATCAAAACAATGGCTAGTCTGTTACATCGTTTTATATGCGATAGAATCAACATTGGCAAACTCAGAAAACATCCTACAAAAAAAAAAAAAAAAAATTGTCTTTGTGTTGCATGAGAGGCTGAAGAGAGCGAGAAAGGTGGTAACCTGAGATGTGGGGCGTCACTCGAAATATCCGCCGCGTGCGTCCTCGCGCTTTTACTACACCCCAACTGGCCGGCCGGACAAAGAAAATGCTAACCGCTCCGCAAATGGGTTAGGCACGGTTTTCGGCCTTCACAATGAAACTTTGGAGATCACAACATGAGTCATAATTGGCAGGCATTCAACATGGCTACACTACGTGGATATTCTTGTCGACGTCCCCAAAGAAAATGCTTACATCAAACCGCTGACGGCTGCTGAGCTGTCCGTCCATGATCAAAATTTACTTTACGTGAAGAAAGTCAGGGCTACCTTTCTCTAGACACACTGATCCATCAGAATGGCGACGACCTGCGTTTCTATGAATATAGAAAGCCAACAAATAAATATGATTTATATTCATAATACACTGCCCAAAACAGTAAAATTTTTAGAAAGAAACCTCTAACTACCCCTAAGAGCAAAAATGAATTGCAGCCCAGAAGTTCTAAAGGACGAAATTAAATACATTATAGACTCGGTATAAAAAATATCAATACCTGAGTTTTCTTGATCGAAATAACCAAAATATATCATTACTAATACCAAAGGGGATATATATCATTCATTGTCATCCGGACATTTTATTCGCTTCATCACACTTTATTTTCCCTGGTCAGCCCTCTCATTTCAGGCGACCATCGTACGCTTACTAATTCCAAAATTATCGCACTGCTGTCGTGCCATTTTGACCGTAGGTATCAGCGGAGGCTTTGATTCATTAGAGACTGTTGTATTTTCATTGACTTACACCGCCGCGGCAAAGCTTTGTAGGAGAGAAACATGTTCCTGTAACTAGCTTCTACTTCATTTTCAACGGGGAATATAATCTCTCGAATTTTAGTCTTCAACAGTTAAAACAAAACATGAGAGGTCGTATTTTTCAGCGTCATCGAGCGTGTACTGGCCAGTCAGCAAATAATGTTTGACCTTGCTTGTTTGAACTGTTCTTTATGGCAATATAGTTATAGTGTAGAGCCTTTGCCCAAGCCAAAATGAACCACAAGGTAAATTCAGTAGGTCCTCGTACCCTTGTTCACACTAATTATCCGGATGCGGTACGGTCAGGTACAATTGCTCTAGCAGTGAGTACAAACGCCTTCTCGGTCTATAAAAAAAAAGAAATCTGCAAGTGCATATTTCTCTCAATAACCGGAGGTGCATAAGCCGTCTTTCCACAGTCGTTGGCGATGACGCAAAACGCTGTATATCCTACTCAGCTTAGATTGAAGAATGCTACCCTCTTTTAAAACAAGAGGATACAGATGAGTTATGGGAGACGAACCGTGATAACTTTTGTTCCCTCCATTTTGCGAATTGTAGCTGCCGTCTATCACCTGAGCTCGCGTCCATCGGTGTTGCTTGGGTCATCTTTACTGTATATTCGAGGCTGCGGGGGGATGGATTACCTGATGCATTATCGTTTCCTGCGAGTCTCTTTATACCTGCGTTGGGTCATGCCTATTATCTGTTGCCCCTCAATGCTCGACGCACCTCAAATGGCGCGATAATTATCTGTGCCTGCCTACTGCGATGCACCTTATTCGCGATAATATCTTCGCAGATTTGTACTTATCGGTATTCCTATTTCACAACGATCGATTCATTGGCTTATAATAAAAGCAAGTTTTCGATTTTTGCCATTTGCACGAATTAGCTACTATTTAGGAAACAAGTGTTAGGTCTTCAAGTGCTTATAAGCTTCCTGCTGGATAAAATTTCGTGACTGATTACCAAAGGTTTGTGTGTTTCCCATAGGGTTACAAATACTATGGTTTTACTGAGTGCGATAAAATTTCACCATTCTCTCGCCGAGGTCGCCAGTCATGCATTTGAGATGGTATATCCCCTTTGTTGTTCACATCCTCGCTTGAGTGGGTAGCATTACTGCATGCGAAGATATCACATATAGATTTCGTCTTTTTCACTATATTTGTGCTTTCCATGCGTCTTACGCCAAAAATGGTGTGTAGTCGAAGATCGCTGGATTTTACATAGTAGATTAATAAGGGCTCCAACGGATCTTTTCATTGAGGATAAAGCGGGCATGGCTCTTCTTTTCACGTAATTCGGGTCTTTCGATCTCGCACCTGCTTCGCATATCTGCAGATTTAAACATTAAGAATTTGCGAGGTCTTGTGGCCATGGTTTGACGTGCGCGATATTTTTTTTTTTTACGAGTGTTGTGAAGGACATATGTCGGTGTGATAAAAATCTTTTTCCCACATGCTGATCGTGTATTGTTTCTTTCAGAGCGTGCTAATAGAATTTGAAAGTGACTATACTTCCCAAATCCATAGGTTTTTTTGTGATTCTCATAAATGTTCCTTTAGAACTTGCATTGTGTTGTTGTTGATCACATAGGTAGCACAATCTGATAAGGATAATATTCAAAAAGGATGTTTCAGCAGTATCCACACCCAAGATCTATGATTAATATAGTTACGGCTTTGCCAAAGACAACCCTTTTTATTACAACTCTAAACCCCGCTTGGCTTGTCCTTTCTATATGCTTACCTAAACATTCGATCTGCCCCAGGGTGTGTTCTGTTTTAACAGATGATATGAGATGTGTTTAGTAGATTTGTTGCGACTGTTTCCCATTCATGAATACATTTTGAGTATGGACCGATATAGTTTTCGTGATGTCCCTTTTTTCTAATTACATTGCTCACTGTCATTGCTGGCCGTTCTCTAAAAAACAATCGTCCAGTAATAATAGAATGCGTTCACTTCGGATTCGTCTTGTGTTCGGTCAATATCTATAAGGCTTTCTAAAAACAAGCTTACCTTGCGAGTGAGGATTCTTTTTCGAGAGGATGTGATTCACTTCACATTTATTTATATTATAAATTGTTCATGATATTCTACAACTATTTTGGAAGTGAGGTCTGGCCGTTCCGGATTTCGTAACACCTGCAATTATTATTCAGTAAATCACCTCCAAAGCAAGGGTATGGGCAGTTAGAGGTGGATGGCGAAAGGTGGAAATTGAAAGTGAAGTTTACGAATTTCAGGATGTTTTCTTTTATTAGTAATTATGCAGTATTAGAATTAATACCATTATTTACATATAAAATCGAAAATCAAATACATTTTTTACATGAATTTACTTCGCTGTCGTGCTTTCTCGCATGTCTTCCTGCGTTTGCCGGTGGGAGTTTGTTTTTTATTCTGGAACCGTGTTGTGTTTTTTGTTTATTAATCCCTCTTGGCTGTTTGTGGTGGCATTTCTCAGAGGACGGGAAATGGTTATGTACGAGAATATGTCGTTTTCTCCACAGCTGATTAGCTTTCACCCTCGTCTCCGCTCTCCCTCCTCCTCCTCCTCCTCCTCCGAGGTATACATCAGGTACATAATCTCCCAATATCCCATCCTTCTTCCTCCTCTTCCTTTCTCTGCTTTTGATGTATGATCTGGGTGGTCGTATGCTAGCGATTCAAGCATTTACATACCAGGCCCCTTTATCATCGTA